>NW_028277178.1:16270000-16586666 GCF_051122295.1 Plectrocnemia conspersa
ATCGGCGTGACTAATGGGTAGTTGCAGACAGACAAGAGGACTCTAAAAACAACTTGCCAACGTGAATTCAGCGAGTCTTCGCCAAGTTTAAGATTTGACTTTAATTATTTGGGCTTGTGTACTTGTGAATTTTTCCCTAAGTTTAATTAATATTAACATATTTACAAAGTACTATATTTACGACTGTATTATTTGATATTATTATATATAAATATAAAAGTAATTTTAAAATATATAATAAACAACAAAATAATTTTAAAACATAAAGACCTTTAATAGAAATATATTAACTAACGAAACACATACATGAACACAACATATTATAAGAGCACGATAGATTAATTTTGGTTTAAAACTCGGATAAATTATAAAATAACGTAGAATATGTTAGATGTCTCTTAAACATTGTTTTAAAAAAAAAACTCATGACTGTATGTATGTATAGTAATATTATTTTACAAAGTAATGTTTTAAAATATATATTTGTTTAAATTATTATATATTATACTTTATTTAAAAACTTGTATTATTAGAAATATAATAAGAAAAAACAAATTATAATATATATGTATGTATATATTAATATAAAAATATGTAAAATAATTATTCCATGTTTTTCTGTATAACATTACATACGGAAAAAAGTATTTCGCAGTCCGTGTGTTCTGACAATCATTTGTCGGACAATCCAGACACATAACTCAGGGTGTCGGCCGATAAACCTAAACAGAACATAAAGCCTCAAATAATGTTGAACCTTTCGATATTACTCTATGGGATTGTTCAAAAAGTGCACAACTGCGTCATTGCAAAGTACAGTCGGCGAAAGTGGACAAGGAATCGATTCTCTTTTCCGGCGAATACCTTTAGTTCGACATTTGATCAAATAAATATTTAATATTTTGAGTGTAGGCACTTTACTGCAAATAATATGCATAGTAAGGGGAATGTTGCGTTTTTTATTTTTCGTTCTCTCCTACTATAAAAATATGTACATATGTTATTCTGGATCAGAGTAAATAAAAAGAGATTTTTTTTAAACAAAAAAAGAATGATATGTGATAAAGAACTTAAATATTTTTATATTAATTTATATATAAAATCGCTGAATAAAAATTATGCTTTTGTTTTTGAACAGATTAAAGTCACAAAAGAAAATATTTAATTTTTTTCTATACTGATTCGACAATTTAAAGACTTGGGGATGTTTTACTTAAGATAATCTATAGTGGTAGATAAGTATTTATTTATTATTTTATCTACTTGGTAAGTAGTTTTTATACCCGACATCGTCTGTTTTGTTTCATCAATTTATGTCTGCAATACATAAAGTTAAATACTGTCATATCGGGCGATTGTAAGACTGTACTGAGCTTTAGAGTACCCTAGAGATTCGCAATCGCGTCCTATATTCTAGCCCGTTTCGGCTAGGATGTCAGCGCTTGAGAATCTTTTTCTTTCACTATCTATCTAGTTTCTCAACGAGCTTGCCAAACACATGGATGTTCTCGGTGATAGCAATGAGGAGCTGGAAAAAATAGATGTGCACAATTAATGCTTTTTTTTATCATGTTCATAAAATGTTAAATTGTATAGTTTTTGTTTATATAATAGCCATAATGACTCACTGAGAAAATCTGTTAAGTCATGATGGTCAGATTTGTAATAAGAGATAAAAATATAATCAATACCCAGTTTTAATAGTTTCGAATCAACATAAAAGCACTGCTATAATCCTTTTCGATTGAAAGAAGTGCAGGGTCCTATTCTTTAAACTCGCGTTAATTTACTGTTACCAAAATAATAATTCATCAACTAGGAAACAATACAATAGCGTAAAGGATGGGACCAAACAAAAAGCTCTCGTTACGACCAGAAAAAAACTCATCAATAACACGCAACGATTCTTCAGTGCATTGTATGAATATTTTTTGTTACAAAATGGTCACCAGATGACAAATAGCACCGTAAGGTCACAAAAGTCTCAAAACATACGCAATTCACTTCGGAAATATCCATCAACCAAATATCACTTTCTCAAGACGTATACTTATTTCGTTGATTCTAAGAAGCGAGTGCGTCGATTGACTGGATGATCACTGCATGATTGTAATTGGAGAAGGCAGTCACATGCAGTCACTGGCGGACACTGAAACTCCGGCAGATTGCCCCTGCCGCTCGCCCGCGGACAACATACGATCATCGAAGCACACATTCCACCGCCAGATTCTCCATTACCACTCGGGAATATACTGTCGTTGCCACACCAATCAGAACTCCGAGAATCGTCCAGTGACATCATCCCTTCGCCAGTTTCTCCATTACCGCTCGGAGAATAACGAACTCAGCCGATATAGTTTGTCGTAACATATAATATAATATAATATAATTAAACTCTAAATAGATCTGTGCCTTACTGGCTGCGAAGTCATACCCCTTAGTATTACTAAATTTTAAGAATCAAGCTACTTTTTTATATATTATTTATTTTACTCATTATTTTGGATCGAATAATTAATTTCGTCGACTTTGATTGTTTCTTAATTACTTAAGTACTTGTATTAATTAAGGGTGGTAAAATATTTATTTAATTAAATACTTTAACTTTCTTTGACAATATATATCTAAGTCTATAATATATCGTTGAAATATATAGTAAATACTTATGAAAGTACAATAATAATACATTTTTAATTGTGTTTAATAAAAAAATGCGTAACCCTGTGAAAATATTTATTAATAGTAACATATATCGCTATTTCCTGCTCTCGTATATTATTCATTCTACAAACGTAACACCAATTTCGCTACGTCAATATTATAATTGAGTTGCCACACTATAATATGTATGTATATTCTGATATACCTATCATTTTATCTACTTCTCACACTTAGTTTTCAGGTGATTAATCTTGTATTTTCACTGCCTTTTTATTGCGATAGACAAATACATATTTATATTATTCATATAAGTTTTGGGGTTTTATGTGCGAGTGAGTTGTTTTATATACGGTTTATTGTTGTATAAATTTAAGATTACACATATGTATATACAATAAAAAACAGAATTATGAGTTAGGAAGAGTAGTAAAGCCTCGCAGTTTGCAGAATCGCGTTTCTCTGGTATCTGGTTCTTAGTGGCCAGCTGAGTCGAGTTAGTGATTCTATGAGTTGTCTGTCAGTTCGGGAGTTTTTATAGAGGAATGAGGAAGTGTCAAGTCTTTAATACTGGTTCTTGAATGAAGCTAAAACGAATGGGAAAAATGGCACTTTATGAAAAATATCATAAATATTTAGCCCAGTCTCCGATACATTTCTTGCTAAAAGCATGACTTCTTGGTGGTATTTTGTGGGCGATCATCTAACAATAATGCGTAAAAGTATTATCTGTCATTGTTAAATGTTGTAGTAATATGAGTTACCTTTTGAGTGGTGCTATATAACGATTTTTCATGTTTTGTTTGGCTAAACCTTTGTTGCTCTAGCTTTCCAAAGGGCCTTTATTAAAACCTTTATATAAGTCTAAAAATACATATTTTAATAACTTTGCGTTACTTATTTTCCGGTAAATCTTTACATATTTTTATTATGTTTTAAATCATTAGGACCAATTATTTCCAATTTGATATGAAAGCAGCAGTTATATTTGGTGGCATATGTAACTATTTTCTTGTCAATTTGCTTTGTTTTCTATCAACCATAGCAAACAAGATAAATAGTTGGAAGATATTCCATAGCGTAACAAAGATTGATTCCAGTAGTTAATGTTTAAGGAATTTAATTTTGCAAATTGTGTCATATCAAATATAGAGGTGTTACCTTTTATATATTGTATTTTATAGTTCCGGTTGATTTCTGGCACTAGCATCCAAAAGCACTGTACCACTCCAGCGTTAAGATTGTATCTTCGCCCGGCAAGCTGTAAGCTCCGGGCTCTGCTCTACCGTGAACAATATGAATACAATTCTCTTAAGCCGCAATCTTACGAAATATTGTTCCACTAGTGCACTCTGCTGTTGGCCGCGTGAGATATTGCAGCCGTGGTCGTCTTACTCTTGCTTTATGACTTGCTTGCCGAACAGATTTACGATAAGGACATGCCCATGAAAAATTTCAATCACAATGGAAAAACCGGCGAGGATCGCGCTTATAACCTTTTTATGCGAATTTAATTCATACAATTTTTATCTCTAAACAAATAGAGAGCTTTTATGGATTTGCAAACAAGCTTTGTGTAAATTAGTTTAGTATTTTAACATTATTTATATGTTGACAAACACATGTTTTTTTATATCAAGAATAAAAGAATCACAAGTTAAATTTGCACTAGAGTTAAAATTTCTCGAGAAAATTGCTTTGCACATACATACATATCTAAATACTAACACACATCCATACTTCTGTCGCGTTCAGAGCAAATTGTTATAGTGGCACGGGGGAGAAATTTCTCGAAATTCAATACTCGCATTTGCCTCCTCCGTGTGTGTACACACACGGGGCGAAAAAAGCGTCGCGCTATTTGCGAATGACAAAAATAGCCAAAAAAGTAGCTTAACGCCCCTTTTCCGTTTCTTTGTTGGCTCGGTGTCGAGGGGTCGAGCGTGAGTTTGGCTCTATGGCCGAGATCATCCGCTAGCGAAAACTTATTTCTCTTTAAGATTACACTGTTTTAGTGCCACCTATGCTACGGTAGAAATGTACCCCTATCGTCGTTCTAACATCTTAAAAATATATAGTGTTTAATTTATATGATTTTATAGGTCTATGATGTTGTGAAATACGTGCCTCCGACTCGGTAAATATTGGGGAAAAATAATTTGTTTTTATTATATTTTGTATCAAATTTCGTTCTTAAAATGTTTGGAAATCCTTCTTGATTATGGAATAACATCGTTTTTGTCAAAAATATAACTTAAATATAAACTAAATTACTTGCTGATTTGGTTAAAATTAACATATTATAAAAAATATCACATTTTGGTTCACTTTATTTGAAGTGTGAATACTATTTGAATTTACTTAATTATTAAATAAATATAATTTTAATTTTTGCTTTTACAAATAATACACATGTCTATTAAATATTCACATTTCTTCATATAAATGTTTGCGTAACATTAAAAAAGTTTATGGACTTATATTTGTCATTAGATTAAACTAAAACTTGTTTTAATAAATAAAAAACAATAACGCTATTATTATTTTTTCTAAAAAATAACAATTATTATTATTTAGTCTTTCGTTAAAACTTGACAGACAAAGCCCAATGCGTTTCAACGGGGTGAATTTGTAGTTTGTAAGGTCTCAGATTGGTAACCCAGAGGTCACAGGTTCGAGTCCCAGCAGCAGACTCGAATTTTTATTTATAAAAATTCACTAATATTTACCGGCTTTAGCTGAGTGAATGAGAGTGAATGAGATATAAGGGCATGCTGACTGCATGCTCTTATCTCTCACTCACTCTCGTCACTTAGCACGCGAGCGATCGAGAGGGAAATAATCTCACCGCACGCACCTGATATACATACATATATAGGTAAAAAATATAAAGATATAGTTTGCGTCTGCCGTAAGGTAATTTTATGTAACTAAATTTATCAATAAAAAAATACATTGACAAAAAATAGAGCAATCAATTCATAAAAATAACTACTTAATTCATTTTTTTAAAAAACTTTTGTAGCGATTTGATTTAAAAAAAATCAATAATTTTAATTAAAAATTTTAAAGCAAAATTTTTAATTCAAAGCTAAAAGGAAAAAAAATAATTTATTTATTTTAAAATGAATTAAATAGCATATTTGCAGCAATTAATAACTAAAGCATATTTACAGCAATTAAAAACTAAGGTTATAATTATATAATTATATAAGTGGCTTAAGGCACTTTCATGTATACAGATATTAATGTACATCACTATAGTTTATAATACAAAATTAAGAAATGTCAAAAAAGACAAAATACTTTTTCCAGACGACAGGTGTTGTAAAACTCTAAGCACTTGCAGACTTTTCATTATCACCGTGTTGATACAGCAACACGTACATAGAACATTTTCAAATCTATGTATATGTATATATTATATTTACTTACGTTCTTTGAAAATTTATTTTACGTATTATACCTGTGTATGCTTCGAGATTTTTTCGGCTATATTTCACGGTATTAATAAGATTGCGCGTAACGTCAGGTCATTTGTCGTTTGTCGTCGTTATAAAAAGAACCTGTTACTCTTTGGCCTGCGGTAGGAGAGTGGGATACTTTCAGCATCTGAGCCGTGGCAAAAATTAATATAGGAGAAAAATCTAAGACCGCAAAAAGCCGCTCGTCGCCGACGAGGTTTTCTTTTAAAAGGCAATTCCGCGGTAAATTTGATACAACTTGTTGACTTTCCTCTCGAAAAGAAAAATACGAACACGCCCGCTTCTTTATTAGGAACTACTACTTTGAAGAGCGGGCTCTAACACGGAAAACCGTTTACCATCCCTCTCTCGATTATCCTCTCCACATCCCCCACGTGCTTTATAACCCACCCAGACACCGACACGTAGCTAAATAAGGGAAAAACTGTGACTCCCTGAAAATCTTACGAAATTTTCGTATACACGTCTGATACGAAAAATACACATAATGCGGGCGCCGCAAATTTTGCAATACGACGGCTTTGCTTCAATGTGTTTTTTTTTGCGTCGTTCAGATAAGCACATAGGACGCCACACACACGCATATAAATAAAGCATGTTCACATAAATATAATATATTTATCTTTATATATTTAAATTTGATAAGCAATGCTAATATAAAATAAATAAAATATGAAATTTAGAAATTACTCGTATGTAAAAAAACCAGATTGTAAGAATTATTAATACCTAGTCGTATCTAGATGATATTAGAAGTAAACATAAAAGCAATATATTTATTTCTCGAATTAAACCTAACCTTACTTCATTGAGTT
The DNA here is from genome assembly GCF_051122295.1 of Plectrocnemia conspersa. Lineage (NCBI taxonomy): Eukaryota > Metazoa > Arthropoda > Insecta > Trichoptera > Polycentropodidae > Plectrocnemia > Plectrocnemia conspersa. Next base: position 16,276,959 of record NW_028277178.1, read on the forward strand.
TGTATATATATTATATTTATACTGTAAATTAAAATATAAAAGCTTTTAAGTTTAAAGTCTTTGAAAAGCTATGCAAAAATCTAAGTCAAGTATCCTAAATCTTACTAGATTTTTTACAAAGTAGTATATAAATTTCGCAAAACTTTCTTATATAATAATTTATTCAAATGAAAAATTATTTACTTATCCTAAATGATAACGAATTGTTAAAATATTGTTGCTTTGTAATAAAAACAGGCTAATAGATAATGATGCCTGAGATCAAAATTGCTGTATTTTTTTAATAAAATTAAACAACATAAAAATAGAGATTTCTGCAATACATACAATTCATTTTTTATACATTTCATTTGCCATAAAACAATTTTTTTACTCCAGATTTGAGACAATATTTACAATTTCAGTAATCAGTTTTAGTAATATTATTAACTACAAAATTAAGTTATTAGGTTAATGGATATGTTTTACCAATTTGTTATGCTATTTATATTAGATGTATTTTACTATTCAGTAAATAAAATATTAAATATCTTAATTTTATATTAGACTATAAAATACAAATAAAAGCTATCGTAACAATCAAATAAAACTATAACGTGTACAATAAAAATGCGAAAAAACTTTGACAAACGCAGTAGTATTTTTGACAATATATTCTTGGATTATTCATTGACTTATAAACTAAAATTTCAAAAAAAAATAGTAAAAATAATAAATTGTTTTTAAGCGTTTTTTCTAATACATTTACATTTTTTATAACAAATTGACTGAATAAAATTGATTCAGCATTGAAAGCAAAATAAATAAAAAGTTATCTTAAATTAAAGAGATATGAAAGTTTCTTAATATAATATAACTAAATAATTACCGTAAAAAAATAATGTTTTTGCAAATACTCCTTACTCCTTCAAGAGAATAGGTTCGGTGATGTTTCAATAATAATAAGCAATATTTTAAACCGTTAATTAACCATTTTTGCTCTGTGGTCCGCTCTGCGAGTTTCATTTTTTTCTTTGGTCCTCCTAATTCTAATGGTTATAATAAGTTATTGATTTTTTTAAATATTTTTAATTTATTTTACTTTGACAGTGCGGAGAAAAACGGCTAGCTTAGACTTTGTTTTCTTTGGATTGGATTATTAAAAATATTTTAAATAAAAATAAAAATAAATTATGGAAGGCAAAACATTAAAAAATGAATGTTCTTGCAACAAAGCGAGTGTTCCTACTGAGACGGCGACGGCATGATTTTATTGCTTTTGACGTGAATTTTTGACTTCTGAGAAGGGATAATTGTTTTTCAAGGGAAAAATTCGGTTTAAATGTTTTTTATTCGATTCTCACTCGTAATATTGTTATTAAAAGTATTTAAATCGTGCCGCGATGGCACGATTTTATTTATTTTGTCTGGACTGGAAATTCACTATATGGCAACACTGAGCAGCAAAGAAAACACTACTAACTAACAGGTAAATATTATGAGTAAATATTTTTAATAAATATTTCGCATAAAATATGATTTCAAAAAAGATGTCACAACGGTGGCCAATTTTGATATTTATTTGTAGCATAGAAAGGGTCAACTCGTACTTATTAGTATTTATTCAAGAAATTATATTATGATGGTAAAAAATATATCAAATGCCATTTTTATCATTAGGCCCGAAATCATTGTTTTCCCCAGGGCCCGGGTTCGATCTTGGCGGCCCTGTCCTTACCAAAAACATATAGTACAAGTTAGTGATGAATTTGTGCAACAGTTTCTTCTTTTATTCGATTATATAACGTCATACATACACTAGCAAAAATTATAATGTTGCAACTTATCATAACTTTCCAAATAATCCACACGATTACCACGTTACTCATTTTTTATTATTGATTTTAGAATCTTCTTAGTAAATACAATGCAATATATTATTCTTATATGGTTATATCTGATGATACAAATCGCCTTATATAGCTCATTTCTAAACGCGCACATTGTACGAACGTCTCGCAGCGACAATAACGATAACTATATAGACGCAACGGGTAGTGGCACCAGACCCATTGAAACTTCCATCATTGGAGACATATGACGAGGCGTCTAGATGCCCTTAGCTGCCGCCTTTAAAACACTGCAATTGCGACAGTATGTGCGTGCAGCCGGCAAAACAGGCCATCGTTTGTTTCTCCCCCAGCAAATAATTCATTCGAATAGGATCGTTAAGGAGTTATCACCGCAATATATGCGCCTCCAGACTGTAGGCTGGTTTTTTGAGTAGCCCACTCGAATCCGACTCGCATTATTTATTGCCGTGCACCGAGCCGACCGCCACCCCTTTAGGCTGCTTGCACCCCCACGGCCGTGTTAACAAATTCCATTTTGTTGCATGAACTTTTTCGTGTAGCCCTCGAAAGCGACAGCGTTGCCAAAAGCACGCGCGCGAGAGTTAATTACGATCGTGCCTTGTTATACCTGCCATTCTCTATTGTTTTTTTGTTGCCCAGCGTTTGTCTTTTGCTATTTTAATAATTCGGCGCAACAATGGAAATCAGCGTTTTAATTGTGCGCCAGACGGGGGTGCTACCAACACGTTTGTTCGACAGTGGAAATGACATCTGCGTCTTGAGCCCCATTTCGTTTATATGTTTGAAGAAAAACATCTTATTCGTTGTTCGCAAAGAGATTGCTTCTTGTAGAACGCACTGAAGTGATTATGCTCTAAGGCTCTTGGGGCTGATATGATACAACTATACCAAATTACACCCAGATATCAAATGCTTATTTAAAGCGCATTTGTGTATCACCGTCCTCTTCAAAAAAATGTGAAACTATTTATTTTATTATTATGTAATGGAAAAATTACAACAATATAGCATACAAATAAATATGTTCCAAAGTTAAACTGATTAAGACAGAGAAGCTAAGATCTCTGAAATGGAAACAAAATTATATGCTCATAACATTGAAGACTAATTGATCAAAACCAGATTCGCAAAACTCATATATAACCAAAATAAAAGCAATACTAAATCATTAATAAATAATAAATTGCAAGGGCCATGACTTTAAACCAGTTTGTAATCGGCCGGCGTGTGGATTAATTGACCGCCGGCCGTAAGTCACAACTCACAACCCAAAACGCGCAGTCTTTGAACTTCACTGCTGAACAACTGATTTTTAATTATTTTATATTGATATTTCTGTGCTTAGAAGATGATTTTTGCCACACGTGTAAAAAAGTGTATTTTAAAAATATGCACATATAAATATAAGACTGTTTCAAGTGTCCAAATTTTAACAAAAAATTGTAGAATAAGATCTTCGTTGTAAATATTTTTTATTTTATTTCACGCAAAGTATTTGTATTTTTTATTTTTCATGTACTATTTGCAATCAAACATTTTTTTGTGCTCCTATGAATTATGGTGTCAACAAAAGATTTACGTATCCTTTTTTCGTACGAGTTCAAACTGAGACAAAACGTGGTGCAGGCTATAAGAAATATCAGTTTTGAATTTGGCGAGGGTATTGTTAGGCAAAGAACTGTTAAGCGTAGATTCGAAAAATTATGTAATGGCGAAGTTCACCTTGAAAATAAATTTGGTTGAATTCCTTTATTTGCTGTTGTTGGAGAAAGATTGAGAAAAAATGTTAAAGCGAATCCACAAACGAATGTTAAAAGGTTTTACAAAATCTGGATAACATAGGTGTAGGTACAGCATGAACTGAACAAAAGGCAAACAGCAATGTTTTCATGACTTCTTCATTAGTTCTCAAAAATAATTAGAATTATTTTTAATATCTATTATGAAATAGTTAAGACCTAAAATGGGTTTAAATCTCATATGGACCTTAGTATTTTCTTAATTTCTATATCGCCTGGAAGATTGGAATTAGTGATTATTATTTATTTATAATTTCGATTGATCAACACAGAATAGGTTTACTTTGATTTTTATAATCTAAGGGATGAAACTCGTACATTTTGGTATTTAAAATTATCTAATAATGAGCTACTTCAGCTCATAGTGAATGTGTTATTTGTATTCAACAAAAAAATAAACAGGTGGTCGTATTGTATAATTTAAATGTTTTTTTTATCTATTAACTTGGGTCATTTTGATAGGCCGTATTTTTTTTAATAGATTAGTTGCTATTTTACATTAATTAATTCTGTCAAATCTTTGATTTTAATAAAAGAAGCAAAATCAATTTAATTTGATAAAACTTAGAAAAAATCGAATCTTACCTCATTCTTATGCATATGATTAGAATTGATTAACTTTTATCTTAAACCTGAACTAATCAGTTAATAAAAAAGCCGGAGTACACTTTTAAAATTGGGACGTAAATCTTAAATTGCATCTCTACTGTACACACTACAAATCGTGAAATTTGCTTATTTATACACTTATATGCAATATTTTGAGCTTTATAGTTAGAAAAGTTAATGAAGATATTAATTTATCTATATTACAATATTTTTTTATTACAAAGTGTTGTTTTTTAAGCTACCGTTTATATTATTTTTGCAACAATTTGTAAAAGTTTTTTTGTTTATATTATACATTCAAATAAAAAAAGTAATATCTTTACTCGACGAGAAACCATAAATAAAGACGAAAGTAGAATACAGAAAAGAACTTATTTTGGGTTTAAAACTCAAAAGTTAAACGTTAAGGTATGAGATCAGAGCTACCAGCTTTAAGCTTTTTATTTTAAGATTAGAACTCGGAAAACTAGGTGACTGAAAGTTAAATTGCTGATTAAAGCTTCGAGAATTTAACTCTTCTTAAGCTTAACGTTTAGTACTTAGTCAATCCTCGTAAACACGACATTGTATCTTGTCACAGTAATTACGGTTTACTTTACCTTTATATTTTGTGTTTATAGATAAGATGTGCTTTGAGAGTAGCATGTGATCTTTTTTAATGTATCAAGTGTTTCTAGATAATGAATTATTAAATTCGATACGGTTACAAATTTTCGCCGTGCATCATTACGAAATCAAAACCAATCCCTATAAAACCATTCTATACGATGAAAGAGTGTATGGCTTTGAATAAGTGATCAGATCAGATCGAACGACGTACTCAGGGGCTTATATGACCTCATATTCCCAGCGAGTGTGCGTAGACGTAGACGACGCGTTTTTGCGCTTAAAGTTATAAACTTTACGCCGGCGGCGTTATCCTAAAAGGCAAAAGATGTAAAAATTGCCATGTTTGGCAGTAATGGTCATCCTAAATTAACGCCGGCGTCTCACTCTCGCCCGCACGACCCTCTTCTTTTCCTGTTTCTTCGTCATACGCCTGGAGCTGGGGCGCGGCTCGTATGACTTATGTAAGACACATTCCGGCCAAGTAGAAGACTGCTGAATAAAACTGACCAGGGGCGGCGCGGGGCGGTATTAAATTTTCAGTCGCAGCCCCTTTCACAAAAAGGTGGCGGTTGGCGAACAACGAGATTTTAAACATTGATGTGTTATAGAATTAGCATATTAAAACCGTATCTACCACGAAAAATATATAATGATATTCTATAGTCTGTTTCAATTTGTGTGTTCAGTAGTTAGTGTTATGCATAACACACATCACTAGCTAGACAAATATTCAAATAACAAATAGCTAAAAAACAGGTTAATATATAAAGATTTTAAAAATTTAAACGATAGAATTGAAGTCCCTAATTATATTGTTTTTATTTTTTAAACTAATTTATAAATTAAAATATGACTTATGTTATATTTTATGGATCATTTAACCTTTAAGGCTTTTTAGTTTTATAGGCATGAACTGAAATTTTTTTTTTTAATATTTTTTAATTACAAGGGACATATATATGTTGAGATGGTTTTGACTTAATTTTAATATTTCAATTCATTTGCTTGGTTGTATTGGAATTAAATTTATAAAATATTATTATATAGTTAATATAGTAATACAAAATACACATACAATTCATGATTATTTAATAATCAATCGTACTATATCATACCGCGTTAGAATTAAACCACAGATATTTAAATTATGCATTTTGGTTATAACTGAGTTATTGACTTGCATACATATATGAATTATACATGATGTTAGAGTATATATCTATGTGCATATATCATATTAAATTAAATTATTGCCTAATAATTGTCCATTGTTATTAATGCTAGATGTGTAAATAGAGCATATATTGTAATTAAAGGCATATTATTAAATAATTTTAATTTTAAATAATATATTTTTTCTACATTTAAAACTGTTTCAATTTTTTTTTAAATATTTATATATTTGTCATTGACACGCACACCCCTGAAAAATAATCCACGTAACCTTGGCTCTCATAAGTCGTAAAGTTTTCCGAGATGTGTGCCTTCTTTACCTGTACCTACATCCTCCACACCTGTTTCGTTAGGGGGATGAGCGGGCGAGGGAACAAATTGCAAAGGTTGAGGCGGGGTAAGTGTCTTAACGAAATACATTTTCCGTCACAGTTTTATCATTTCATTTTTGACGTGCACGTTTTCTACGGTTTTCCGCGGTGAAATTTTATTTTTGTCTAGTCCAATTCAGACGGAGCCGTTATTATTATGCTTTTTTTCATTTTCTTACAAAACTGATTTATCTTATAACTCGCCTGGCTTTACCCGTTGCGTTGGGTTGAAACGTTCAAAAAGTTGACGTAATTTACTTTGTCCGTTTTGACAATTTTAATTAAAGAATTAATTATGCGAGTATTAAATATTATGTAAAGCATAGAATGATCGAATTATTTTATTTTAGTGTCATTGAGATCTATAAATAAACGAATAAAGAGATGAATATTTTTTTTATTTGAAAATTAAAAAAAAATGTTTCTTTTTTCTATCTATGCATATTATATCATATTGTTTATAATTAAATGTATGTATTTTTAATTAAAGATTGCTACTCTTACAGATTTACTTAAACCTACATGTAGTGTATCTTCTTGATAAGAATGCAAAATAATATTTAATCATTTGAAGAAATTTAAAGGTTACTAAAAAAATCTCATTAAATGTATTTTTTAAGTGAAAATTAAATTTATATTAGCTGTAATTTGAAAAAAATTGTTTAATCTGTAAAATTCACAGCTGCATTCAGAGCAGGTAGTAAGAAAGGAGGCAGGGACTTCAATTAACAGTCGTAAATATTGTTTGACAATATATGTTATATGACTGATTCCAGAAAATACGATTAGTAAACGTTTCATTTTGCCTTCTTCGAACATTTGTTCATCAGCTTAATTAAATAAAAGTCGATCTATTCATGTAAATGTTATTAAATGACATTTACATTAATACAATCATGTAAATGTAATTATATTACTAAATCATATGACAAGATGTCATTTTTGCAATATACGAGAGAAAATATCAAATGATGAAAAGTGACCTTTAATTAAACATGCATTAAATAATTTAGTCAGAATATTAATAGTGTCGCATATAATATTTTTTAATAAAATTATAATGTTTTATTATTTTTAGCGTTATATAAACTGTAATATAAATTGTATGCATGAATATAGATTCAAATTATTGTAAATTAAATTAGTAACAAGATTTTTCATATTGTTTAATTATTTAAGTACATCGTGACCTAACAGCTTACCCCAATGCGTCACGATGGTTGAATATATTTACATATATATAACGTAAATTCAAATGTGTATACTATAATAATATAAACTCATACTCTATATTACATATATTTTTTCACATCTAAAAGTGCAATAAATTCCTTATTTTATGAAAAATAAAAAACATTGAAAAAAATGTCACTATGCATAAACATATTATTTACCACAATATTAATCCGTGAGATTGAAAAATATAGAAAAATATAATCTGGGATGATCGTACAGAATTAAAATAATATAATAATCACTCGTTAAAATAAAAAAAAAAACAGTAAGATCCATATGGGATTTAAGTCTAAGTCCTTTAGATATAAGTGATCGTCTTATGCCACTGGTTTATCGTGCTGGTTATATTATGTATATACATATAAATCACATCTTACCTTTATCTTTTTAGATCAAATTTTCATAAAGCAACCCTTACCGAAAAAAATTGGTGCGTATGTTTGTCTACTCTTTATGAAAAACTGTTTATTGATCTATGTATATATGAAAGTGAATATAATATATGCCTTACAGGTTTATTTGAATTAATTTTTAATGTTAATACTGTTTACTTTCTATTCTGTTTATGTCTTTGTAATTATGCGAGAGCATGATTTTTGAGCATTTCGATTTTTGTCCACGACTTTCCACGGTCATTGTCTTTTTATACCCCTCAAAGGCGGTGTTAAAGTACCTCGATTCTAAAATCTATGGCGATGTAGTCAATACCGACTTTTAAAAATATTATCATGAGCTTCTATGGAAGTTAAGTAACTTTAGTTTTTTTATCAAACTACTTTGATGGCCGCCGTCAGTATGTGTAATATGCTCGGATTTGTTACGAGAAGCGCGGGTCACTTTACAAGTGTCGATTCGCATTTTATACGATATTATTGGTTGTAGCTTTTGCAAATATCGTTTCATTGCGACCCTTATTCTTACAGTTACAGCCAGGACGTCAGCGCTTGAAACGCTATTAATATAGAGAATTATTAAGTTAAGATTTTCACGCGAACGTTTTCACGCGCTTCTTTTCAAGAATTATTATTGGGAATAAATAGGGGAAAATGCTAAATCAAGCATTACCATTTCTCTAGAAATTATCAATTTTTCGAAAAATTCTGTAAAGCCTTTTTTCATTGACAATTACATTATATGTAAATGTTTAATAACTGCTGCATTTCTTCAAGAATTCTCATTTTTCGAGAAATAAAAAACATCGAAAAATCGGTGTCTAACTATGAGGTTAGAAATAAAAGTAAATAAAAAACTATTAAAATCAATTCTGATCAATCAACATATCTTAAACTTATAATTGCTTACGAGCGACGAGTAGTGCTAGATTTGTTTAAAAGATCGAAATTAGTTTGTATAATTATAATCATGATCTATAATCATATTTTATTAATTTAACAATTTCACGGATGAGTATCGTAGTGTTTAATTATAATCAAATACGATTGTGCAAATATAGTTTGAAAAAATATCTTATTGCAGAGAAAAAATTATAGACATATAAAATATGTACAAAAACTGCAGTGTGTGAGTTTTGATACACATATGATTAGTTTTCTAATCCTAAATTTAATATAGTGTTTTAAAATTTAAATGATTTATGTGTTGATGTAGCTTTCAGAAACGTTCCCGGACATCTTTTAAAGATTACATGCTCCCAGACACATGTGTTTTCAATGTTCGACACGACCATAAGTCTTAAAGCTCCAAAGAGGTCCGCGCGTCAATTTCTCATACCATCCTATCTATACATAGCGAAGTATGAGCGAAATGTATGACGAATAAAAAACGCATGAATTCCGAATTCCGTCGTTCTGCCAGACCGTCCTCGCTAATAATTGATACACTTTTTATCGCACATGTACATATAAATGTATGTATATATATACACATAAACCGGGCAGGGCAATTCACTTAAAAGGTTCACTTTAGTGTCCTTATATAAGCCGGCGTTTCGATTCAGTCTTGGTGACATTATCAGGAAGCATTATTAATTCAAACTAACCTCGCCTAACAGCGTCTAACCTAACCCCACTAAAACGTTCCAGATGCTAAGTGAATAAAGACGTGAACCTGGCGGACCTCTGGCTTCGTGGTTATGGTTATACGTGTACACTATTCCTGCATGACTAATTATGACAATGGAGGGGACTTGATCGTATTTAGCGGTTAGGTAATATATTAAATAAAATATTATTCGCATATAGAGTGAGATAAAATAAATAACGTGACGTTTTTAATTAACATTAAATATCCACATAATAATATTATACGTATGTCGTGTGAAAAACATATTTACATTTAATCAACTATCTTTTTCTAACAAACACTAAAAACTCGTGTGAGTTTTTGAAATGCAAATTATTAAAAGCTTGCGTTAAATATATAGTGTGAATATTAATCAAAGCACGTTTGTTTGATGTGAAAATATGGTGAATATGAACACTCGCACCTCTCCGGGTGGAGAATTAAAATTTCGCTCGTGACCCTAAAGCTCTCAATTAAATAGAGATTTCGGGCGCATATCCGCGCATTTGCAGTTTCATCACACAAACATATAAAAACACGTTCAGAAGGCATTTTTCATTCGGTTCGACACCGGCTTTTAATTTGTAAGAGAGAAATTTCATTTGCGATGCAAACGGCGTCCGACGCCACTTGTTCGGCGTCGCTTTTTTAAAATTAATTTTTCCTCACCGCCTTGTTTTGAGCTACCGGATCCGCTTTTCTCACTATCGAAAACTGATAAACGACACTTGAATATTTTTACTTCTTAGAATATATATTAAAAATATACATTTATTTTATTATTTGTTGTCGCAAAAAAATATTAGACATTTTCCGTAATTTTAAGAAAAAACATTGCTTATTAAATATATGTTTTTTTTTAAAATTATTTAATATAAACTTCGTATAAATTATTCAAAAATTACATAATAAACATAAACTAACTGCATTTGTTTTTTTAACTTAACAAAAGCAATGTCATGTTAAGTTAAAAATGTAAACAAAGATCTGAATATAGGAAAATTTTAAGCTTTATTTTTGTCAAAAAATAGTTGTTATTTTTACGTTACAACATTTAATATTACGTACAAATTTGGCCTATAAATTGATATTTAGATGTATGTTTATATGTGATGTATTTTAATAATTGTTCCGTGAAATATCCAAGTCGTCCAGAAGCTCAAGCTTTTGGCGACTCAAAGGGACGGCTTGGCTGAATTAAATTTGACAATCGAAGTGAAAATATCAGTTTTTAATGAACTTCGATAGTTTCGTTTTAAAGGTCTAGATTTGTACAGGATCGTCTAAGACGATATAGCATGACTATTTACTGATTATTATATAGCGGCGTTCCAGCTTATATTTAGTCAGAGAAATTGTAAGAAATACTATTTTTTTAACAACAATGAAAATCATTAAATATATATTTATGTGTATGTACGAATTTTTAACGATAAAGCTAATAAGTTAAAATATTATATAAATTTATATAATTAGGAAAAGTACCCCGAAAAGACGCGCACGTGTGAGCTTGCCATTATTCAAAGCGAAAAGCTCCTTGCGGGAAATAATGAAGTTTTTCCTCATCCGACGTAAAGTTTGAAAGACGGGACCGGTTGAAATAAATAAAAGAGACATGGGCAACAATAACACGATTGCATGAATTCCACCTTTCTTTTGAGGCATCACGTAAATTTGTGAAAACTAAATTACACCTCAACGCGCGGCAGACAAGTGGAACTTTGGAACAAAGTAAGTTAACCGGCGGGGCGCAAATATAAATACACACCCAGACACGCACGTCGAGTAGGAAAAAAGACGCAGAACGGTAGTGGTAGTTGGTCGAGGGAAGGAAAAAACGCGAGAGACGAGAAAGAAAAAAAAACATGACGTAAATAATAAGAATGTAGCGGGAAGGAAGCATACGCCCAAAGGTAATTCGTTTTTATATTCGCTTACAAAGTTACAAAGCGCGTCGGGGACAACAAAGTTATCTTGTAATACAATCTCTCGGTGCGTGCTTTGCTCCTTGCAAGCCTACGTCCTATAATAAATAAATACAATATGATAGTATTATCAGCGGGCCTTTGTCAATTTGCCCCTGGACGAGAGTGAGCCTAGCGACGCTTTGTCTCTTCGTTAGCCTCGAATATGCGGCAAAATTAATGGAATGTGTGAAAGGTATGGAAAAGGCATTTTTCATATAATTGAGTGGTTCGTAACAATTGGCTTAGATAAAACATAGCTACAATTTTATATTGTAATATATATTAAAACATATTTAAAATTTCTATGTAATATTTCAATGCCTTGAAGGTATAAATTAGTTTATTTCGTTTTGAATAAAAATTACTATATACTGCTACGAAAATAACACATTTCTTAAATAGCAAGGGAGAAAAAAAACTAAAAGTAACACTACAATTAATAATAATTTAAGTCTACGTGGATCAACTAATATTTTTATGTCCAAAGAAAGGGAGTGAAAAATATTTTGCAAAGGGCCAGATTAAAATATTTTTGGCTTGAAGAGCCAGAAGGAAAAATTTAATTGCGCTTAAAAAACCAAAGGAATGTATTTTTTCTAAATCTATTATGAATTTGGACATCTGTTACAAATTGTATAAAATTCGTGCTTCTAATAATAAGCTTTACTAATGAAAATAATATAACTCTTTTTTTGGGGATAAGATATCATCAAACTGAGTTTGTCGCACCAACGCAAACAATGTTCAATCCTTGAAGTCGTCGGTTTTGTATCGCAAAAGAATCAGACGAATATAGATGTTACAATTTCTTTAACTCAATAAATTAAGTCTGTTTGTAGATTAAAAAATATTAAAATAATTTACAGTATAGCAGTCGATACCCAAAAGTTTAAAAAGCTACATTAACATTGCTAAAATATGTATTGTTAGTATTATTATAAAATTGTAGTATAATAAAAAAATAAATATACGATGCACTAATAAGCAATAGAGAAAATATAAAATCAATTTAAAATATAGTTATATAATAATATTATACAATCAACCTTTGTTGCTTTTATTTTTATATATTGTTGTACTTGCAAATATGCATGAACAAAAAAAATGGAATGAAAATATTGCAGCATCTTTTCTCTGTAAAGTTGATATATTTTATCTCCGTTACTTATTCCAAGCCGCTTGATGCCTTTTCTACTTACTTTAAAAGTATTTTATATAGCTTACATATCCATATATACTTGCTATATTGAGAGAATTTTGATAAACGTGTGCTAAAAAATCAATTATTGATTCTGTCAATATATATAATACATATTTTAATTTACTTTTGCTAATGAAAGTGTCTTTTATATGTTTTATAATAAATAAATATCATTACATTGCGTTCTCAAAAAAATAGCTCGCTAGTTAGTTTAAAGCACCAGAGGTCTCAGCGTGGAGCTAACATAACGACAAGAAACGATGTTAATTTCGAGTTTTCCGACAGGGCTAACGGTACACGCCGTTAGATGTCGTTACAATGCACCGTGTACGAACGCTTTCGAAAAAAAGACACAAAAGCTATTTTCGACGAAATGTTTTTCGTGTTTAGCCATTATAATAACACTGTTGGCATTGCAGGTGCTTAACAAAGGGTTACAATTTTGGAATTGACGAATTAATCAGTCGTAATAAGCTTTAACTATTATAATGATTACAGTTTTATTATTAATTTTATTATTTTGTAGCAGATTAAAAAAAGTACAAAAAAACGCTAAGCATCTTAGTGCATGTTGCATAGTGCTAGTTAAGTCTATATTTGAGTTGAGGAACAACCAAATTTTATTAGCTATGTCAGGATTGAAAAAAGATTTATTAAAAATTATAATTTATACCAGCACGAAATGGGGTTCGAATCCACATCTACCTTAGTATTTTTTTAGAATTTTTATCAGGTCTGGGGAGTTAGAATTAGTGATAAATATTTATTTACAATTCCGTTCGATCATCACTGATTAGGTATACCTTGATTTTTCTAATTTAATGGATCAATATCGTTATAAATAATTAAAATTGCGCCAAGTCGTATATATTATGCATTATTTTTTTTCTATTAATAAAGTATTTTAGCTCATACAGAATATTTTATATGTTTTGAACAATAAAAATTTTGCTTTACTATAGTAAAGCAACATTTTTTGTTCATGTTTTATCATTAAGTTTACAACCAACACAAAATATCAGGTGCAGGTACACCAGGGTTGAACAAGTCGTCAATTGTGGTCGACCGCAGAATCATTCCAAATTAATCAAAAATTACATATTTTCTTAAAACCCTTTTTATATTTGTATAATATATATCATTTAAAATTGCCCTTTTATATCTGTTTTAATGCTTAAAAGAAATTTAAAAGTTCACTTTATTAGTAAAAAAAAAATTAGGCAACATTATTGTGTAATTTAAATTTTTTATAATATAATTCGCTAAAATTGGGTCATATATTATCAATAACTGACAATAATGACTTCACTAAAATATTAATTTATATTATCAATGAAATATTATTTTAATTACAATTAATAATGTTATTGTGATAAACGTTATTTGTATTATTATATTGAAATAAAATACATTTCCTGGTTATCAAATTTTGCATTGTTACAAAATTAACATTTTATGGAAAGCAAACGTAGCAAACATATTTGCTCACTCGAATCCAATAAAGAAATGCTTCACACCTCAACGATCATTATTTACAATAATTAAAAACGGTCAACAACGTTTGCCAAACAGCTTTTCAGACTTGAGTTGGACCATCGTTAAATTATATAAGGTCGGAAACTGAACGAGTTAAGCGCTAGTTTTAATTATGAGATTCCATCACAGCCGCTCTTCCAGAGGGGAGCAACCATTTTTTTTTGCTTATTACCAGGAGATGTAAATACATATATTAATAAATTTATATAATAATAGGTTTTATGAAAATATTCGTCTGTACACGGCGTTTCATTAAGAGCACGTCTGTTTCCCGTTCCAGGGCCGGCCGGGGCCCCGAAGGGTGGGCTCCTGGGGCCCCCCTTCGGTGCGGATTCAAAAGCTCGTGATAATTAATGGCGAAAGTTTATTTCACGCAGCAGCCTAATATCTGCCGCTGCAGAACGGCCCTTGATACGTTTATTGCATCTTTTCCGTCTGTGCACTCTCTCGCGTTGACACCGTTAAATTATGAACGAAATTAAATTGTGCGGGAACGTGCTGAAGAGTTAAACAAAAAAAAAACACTTGAAAATCGTAATGTGTCTGTCTGGCAGGCTCGGCTTTTGGAGAATTCGATAGTGATTCTAAAGTTGTTAGAACTCAGAGGCTTTGTTAGAGATAAGCCAGCCTTTGTTAGCAAATATCGCCTTATGTTATATTATACATATTATAATAATATTGCTTTTATACTATTTATTTAATTAATTAGGAAAGGTTAATAAATAGCGTAATTAATTTTTTAAATGTACATAAAAATGTAGAAAATATAATTATTACATTTCTTATAATTTATGTAAAAAGCTTAGTCATATAAATTAGATCTTTTGATGTTTAACACTGCTTATTTAAAAATATTATTTGTATGAATATCTTTATAAATATAAATATATGTAAGGTAGTTACTCTTATTAATTTTTTTTTGATAATTTTTGAACGAAATGATTTTAATAACAAATATGTAAATACTATATAATAATATTAAAAAGCTACGTAAAATATAAAAATAAAAATTATTGATTTAATTTAATAATTTCTCTGCATGGAATAAGTACCAGATAAAAAAAGTAGCATTCACAGTACCTTGCTTGGTAAGATGTCCAATAAAAAGCCTGAAAGACCAATTTATATTTTGTCTTTAGTGGGAAGATTTTTAAAAAGTTTTTTGCACGAAATTATATTTTAAATAAAAATAACAATAAATCATATAAATTAAAGTGATTTTGAATTTTAAAAAGGAGTTCAAAATGACATATTACTATGTTAATACATAAGTTGCTGATAATAATATGTAGATGTATCGCGTTGATTCGGTAATAAAAAATACCAATAGTAAGTAAAGTCATTAAATGAAAACATTAGAGACATTGAAAAGTGGTTAATATTATTAAACTTACAAAATACAAAATTATTAATAAAAATAATTGTTGTTTTTAAATAAAGAGAACGGTACATTATTTTTAAATCTTTTGATTAAATTAAATTTTTTAATATTATTATATTATTTAAAAAAAATAAAATAATGTGCGAGAAAAAAATTATTAAATTTTGAATATTCTAATGTGCAATCATTTTGTTTTTAGCCAATAATGTGATTGGGAGTAATAGTTAAAACAATATTTTTTAAGCCAATAATCTTGTACTGTATTATGTCGTGAAATTCGGTTTCACAAATCTACATAATACTTTAAAAG
Organism: Plectrocnemia conspersa; assembly: GCF_051122295.1. Classification (NCBI taxonomy): domain Eukaryota; kingdom Metazoa; phylum Arthropoda; class Insecta; order Trichoptera; family Polycentropodidae; genus Plectrocnemia; species Plectrocnemia conspersa. Next base: position 16,293,026 of record NW_028277178.1, read on the forward strand.
CGTATAAACAATAATTTTAATATGTTAAAGTTAAAAAAGCACATTTTGTCTGTACCAATAATATTTTATATTTTTCTCAGAAGAAGAATATCTGAAAAGCTTTAATCGCACTAAGCCATCTTTTTATTTTAATTTTGCATCGTATCAAGACGGCAGTTAAAATTTTTAGTACCGTTAAAGCGGCGGCAATTTGCGGAAGGTAGGCGAATTGGAAGTCCAATTTTGTCCAATAAAAGTGTGGTTATGGACGAACGATAAAACGTCGGGCGTGTTCCGTTTGAGCCCATGGCGCGCCCGCTATAAATAAATAAGAGTTAATACGTTCCGTATGATTTAGTGTCGGCTAGTACTAGTGCTAGTTTTTGCCGTTTGCCGTAGCACCGCCAGCCAGTCAGAATTGTGGTTCTTTGCCTAGACACCGAGGGGAAAAGCTTTCACGAGCGTGCAACTAAACTTAATTTATTGAAAGAAGAGCGTGCTTTTTGAGACACTGTTAAGTGTGCAGCACCCAGACCTACAATGATTAACGATCTGCGACTACGTTAACAATTTTCCGATATATTTTCGCCAAGAACTTTTAAGCGCGGTTGCAACTTACGTGCGCCTGTACCAAGCTAATGCCGTTTGCATGAGTGAATGTAGGTATACTATATACACATTATAAGTAAATATATCGTTATACGTACTTTAACTTGAAACTTAAATAAGTATTTAAAGTAATAAATAGAATTTAGAATTAAAAAGTTTAAAATCAAGGTTAACTAGTAATTTTGTACTATTTAAAAAAAATGATAAAATAAAAAAAAACAAAAATATTTTAGCTAAAAAAACTTTGCTGTGGGTTAGTTTAAATTGCGCGTTTATTTTGAAATTCACGTAATATTGATGCAATTATAAGCATATATACGCGTTTGTTCCTCTCGTATTATCTCGTAGTATCTGGTCACATTTTTGGGATTCAGGTGAATGCCTAGTTAGACCTGGTCTGACATGAAAATGAAAAGCGACTGTTTTCTCTATCGATGCTCCACCTGATGCTTGTTCAGCTGAACTCTTGTTTATTCCAAGTCAGAATAAAAAAGTAATAGATTCTAACTTAACTATTATACTTACATTACTGAATAAGGTAAGTATTCTCCATCATTGAATGAATATTTCTTTGTTGTGAAACGGTCACGGAAACAATAAATCACTGGATACACAAGATCCCCGTTGCAGTATACGACCTTGGACAATGCCCATTAAGCAAATATCGCTTTTTAAAGGCGCATACATATTTCAGTGTTCTAAGAAACGATTATATCTATTGGCTGGATGATCGCTGCATGATTGTGATTGGTCAGCAAGCTTCGCAGCTCTGGATATTTAAGCCTGAAATCCGATGAGGAGAGGTTAGTCACAAGCAGTCACTCGCAGACTCCTGCAGATATTCGAATGAATGCACACATTCCGCCGCCAACTTCTCCACCATCGCTCAGAGAATATACTGTCTCTGCACAATATTCAAAACTCTGAGGATCGTCCATTAACATCATCATTCCGCCAGCTTTTCTACCACCGCTCGGAGAAAACATCGCGCTATTTATCGTATGTCGTAACATATGTAAATATAATTAGGTTAATGAGTTTAAACGTAGTCGTAGATCCACAAGTAATGAGCATAGTTTGGGACGGCTTCTTGAGGTGATTATGCTAGAATTGATCGACAAAATTTGCAAACTTGCTGAGAACATAGGCATATGACATGGCTCAGTGGTTTTAATTTTGCACGAAAAATTTGATATGAAAAAGATATCGATGAGCGCCGCGTTTGCTCACAGTGCAGAATAAACACTACGGCTTAAAAAAGTTGAAAAAACGCTGGGCGAAGTGTATCGAGCTTAATGGAGACTATGGTAAAAAATAAATCTAAAATAATGCGTTTTTCTATTGTTTTGTAAGAACTTATTGACCTACTCTCATAGATACAATATTTCTTAGAAGTCGCATTCGTTAATATCGATTTAATATATTCTGTAGCAATATTACGTACTATGCAAAAGTCGAATACTGCGGCTATCTATAAAGTTGTTTTAATAAAAAAGTACTGTTGTTACTAGGAATTCAAACTATCGAGATTTCAAATCTTGTTATTCCAAATTTATTAAAACGAAAAAGCTTACATCTAATAAAATTTAATTTTAAGCTTTTAGAATTTATTTTTAAAAACACAAAGTACACTTTGAAAAACACAAAAAAAATTAAGTTAAAACAAATATAGCAGGTATTGGTTTCAGCACACTACTTTAAGATACTAAAGCTTTCAAATTTTTTATGTATCTTATTTATTGACTTAAAAATATATATATTTTTATGTAAGATTAAACAATAAATTATATTATTTAATTAGGAGTTTTTTGACTTTAAATAAGAGCCACACGTGCTACACTTTATCAAAAAAGTGTGACGTCCAAGAATATTGCAAAATTTTTTTTTTAAATTTTCTAATAATAACACTTAAAATTAAATCAGTGTACTTATCTGGTATAGTGGTTAATATTTGTGGGTATTTATTATGTCTGCTCAACTTATCCAGCTATCTAGTGTATACGCCTGTCAAGTTATAACGAGAGATTATTAAATAAAAAAATTTATTAGCAAATACATTTTATAGATAGATAAATAGATCAATTGGAAATATGGGAAAGTCTATTGCCATGGTTTTGGATGCAAAGTCGCGATAGAGCGAACAAGTAAAAACTAATCGTAAATATCTAAATTACTAATTGTATATTGAAATAAACTGGTTTCTTAAAGGACACTCTGAATTAATATTATTTAATGCATTAATGATATGTCTAAATGTTTTAAATTAAACCTATCTGGACATACAGTATTAATATATGAGAAAGCGTGAAAAATACAACGTAATAATTATTCATGAAAATCATAAATGTAATGATTGCAAATATGTTACGGGAGACAATGCTATGAATAATGGTAAATACATTAATAATAAAACTATAAAAATAGGTTGAGGAAGTAAACAAATATGAATCGCTTACATAAAGTATTACTTACTTCAATTAAACGAACGTTTTTTTACAGTAAGAATATATTTTTTAAATGTACCTACATTTTTTTAATAACAATATAGTAAAGATATTTGTTTAATTAGTTATACAAATTATTCAAAATAAACAGAAAAATATTACTAAGATAAAAATATTGCCCCGAGACATTCTTGGACTTATTAATAATTAACATTAATGAGTAGTTTCGTACTTATTGTAAGCGGTATAAACTGATACTACCCATTAATAATTTAAATTTAATAAATATTTTAATTTAAAAGTATTATTCTAATCTTTATTAACTGCTTAAAATAAATTATTTAATTATTTAAAATCCATCTGATTAATTATTATGCGTAAGAATAATATTTTAGTATTTTAATAAATTAAATTATATAATAACTAGATTTATTTAATTTGCCACATAATTTATATAGGCTAGTTGGTCTTTTACATATTTGCATTTATCTGTATACTTACACAGTAAATTAAGTAGGTATGTACTATATAACAATACAATTTAACGAATAGTTGTAATAAAAAATATGTATACTCCATGATTTTATTAGAGAAATGTGTTTTCTTTATCGGTCCAGCATATGCGCAAAGTTATGTTGGCTGGGTCGGCTTGACAAAATATAGTAATTGCCTATCCATAAATTTGGCATGCATTGTAACCTTTAGTATAACATGTCGTGGGCTAAATAATTTATGTTCGCATTACGTAGCAAGCTTTTCTGCGAAGTTCAACCGGGTAGTTAGGAGAGCTTGAAGCTGATAATTTTTGTTAGTAGCCGGTTTAGTGTCCTTGTTAAGTGCACTCGGCCCTGCCCCAAAGGGGGTTCGATACCCATACCCCCCGCAAAGGAGTTGAGGGTTAATAAATTGGGTGAGAGCCGGGTGGAAGACACTGGGAGCTGAATAAGGAATGAGGCCGGGAGACGTAATGTGTTCCGAGCGTAAAATAAAATTTTCATACGATTAATGAAATGACTGGCTGGATGTTAACAAGGATGCCACTGCGGCCGTTAAACGACCGATGAGCGTTACAGTTATCGGTCCTTTAAAATATTAAGATTGTAAATTTTCTTACTGCCGTATCCTTTATATCCTAGATAAGACAGTTTGGATTATGCCAAGTTTGCTTTATTAAATTCGCGTATAACTTTATACATACATAAGTCTTTTAATAACTTTGATACAAATCCAATCCACTTAGATCGGTATCAACAAGTGATTTTCAAGCTAGCGTTTTTTAATACTATAAAAATGTAAATATTAACGATTTATTTTAAGAAACTTACATTTAAATAGCGTAAATGTATTAAAAATAAATATATTGAACGATAAAAAGAGATTTATGAACGTTTGTACAGTTTTCATCCCTCCGTATTTATTAAGAAATATACATAAAAGAAAGACATTGAGTACGTTGTACTTTTAAAGTGATTTAGTAGTAACCCACAAGTATTCTTCAGGAAGGGTTTATAGCTTTCGAAGTGCTTATTTTAGTGTTTTAAAATTCATAATAGCTGTACTTATATATAATAAATGCTAAGTATCTATAATATATGTATTTATGTCAAAATTTATTGTAATGTATTTTTAATAGATTCAATATTCTCGTATGGTAAAATGATAATTGCTATAATTTGAAATAAAAGTAGCTGCAAAATGTCTATCGTTTGATATTCATAAGAGTAGCGTATTTAACTGAGTTCTTCAATTCTAGTAAAAGGGCATCTGCGTCGATTTTCGATATGCAATTAATAAAATCTATATTATGGGTGATATTTTTTTATATATACCAGAATAATTAATATTTTGTGTTTATTTTGGAGTAAAATCGAAATAAAAAGTCCATATGTTTATCAACACATATGTAAAAAAATCATACTCAGGTGTCAACGGATAAAGTACGACTGACTGTTAAAATCTCAATTTAAAAAAGCGACATCATACGATTTTTACTTTTTATTTATAAATATTATGTATTTTAATTGCACTAAAAAAATTTGTTTATGTGGGTGAAAAGAAAACCACTAATACAAAAAATAACTTGTTTAGGTTTTTGACTTTAATCTTAAAATATTTAAGTGAATAATGAATATACAATAAAATGCACATTATTTTTATCGCTTGGCGTTTATATTTTAGATAAAGTTTAAGGTCCACTTTAATAGTTATATAATAAAGTCGCACGGCCGTTTTATTTTATTTTAAATAATAATATAATATATTCGACGCACATATCGATGCTTTCGCGTTTCTATGGCGCACTCCTCCCCTTAGCACGAGAGTCGTTCAACATAAAATGATCATTTCAATACAAATAAAGTAAACATTATTTTTTACGAACGAATGGTGCTCCAGGGCCGGAGGGGCCGTGGTTTTATGGCGTCATTACACCCCCCACCGGTACACTTTTTATGTATTGCCTTTCTCTCTCTCTCGTTTTTTTATACTCTCCCTTGGCCGACACTCTCACCGCTAAAACCACACGAAACATCTTCCCTCCTCTCGCTGTGTACGTGCATTTAAGAAGAGGCGAAAAATATTAATTTCGTCCCTTGGTTTGGCTCAATTTATTTGGATGTGGAGGCCGGGATGCCTAAATGAAATTTTTGTCTTGGTTTAATTAATTCATAATGTTTAAAATATGTTTCTTTGTATTTTATTATTGTTTTATTATGTGAAAACCTAATAACGACACAGCTATTTGATATATATTTAATTAAATTTTATGTTAATGTTAATATTTTTTGTAACTATATTTTTATTATTTTGTCATAAAAATTGCATTCAAAAGTTAGTTGAAAAAAAATATTCTAAAATAGGCTTGCAAATAATCAGTAAAATATTTTTTTGTTTATTACAATTATGTTTGCAATATTACAAGTTAAAAATGACCTTTTTAGAGAAGAGTAAACAAATAATTGGATTATACATATCTACATAATTTGATTTATGTAATATTATTTTAGCTATAAAAACTAGAAATTACAATCTCTGGTCGAATCACTTCTATTTTCCCTTGATATACACATATTATAATATCGAATTTTCAATACCAGTATTACCGATAGGAAAAACAGTTACTACCGGTATTTACTACTGAAATTATTTTTATAATTTTAATTAATTTAATGAAAATATATTCCGAGTTTCCTCTTATAATTTACCATGTTTATTAATTAGCAAAACGATTTCGACGTAATAAATATTTTAATTACAAATTATTTAAATTAAAACACTTTCAATAATTATAAAAAAAATATTGTGGAACATACGGGTGCAAAATTCTTCTTCTTTTTGAACAATATTTTTAAAACAGTATTGTTTTTGATAAAATATTTTTTAAACTTAAATTTTCATACCAGGAGTCAGAACACCACTCGCTAATTTATTCAGAAAAAATATATTACTCATTTTTTGGTCAGTTACGATTATTTGGAAGAATTTTATGAGAAAGCAGTGCGTAGAAAAATGTTAGTCTGTCTGTTCAAAGCTAAATATTTTTTTAAAAACAGATTTATATGATTGATGAGTTAGGTCAATCCTTTACAATAAGCATTATTTTATTTTCCGGTATTTTGCTTTCAAGCAATAAGGTCATCGTTGTTTTCGTAGATACACAGATATATCGTTTTCAACAAAAAATATGTCCATTATAACAAATCATAATCCTATTAAAGTTTTTTCTCTTCAATTTTTATTAATATTATAAAGATTGAAATTATATACTGTTTAATTATTATCACATACTATATACTTAATATATTTGCTAAATCAGAAATATTTATCAAAAAATCGAAAATGAAAATTCGAATTTAGAGAAATGAAAAAGATCGAGAAACCAGAATGTCCAGTTAAAAACAATACATTTTTCACTAAGAAATATATTTTTGAAACCCATGCTGATTTTTTTTCTACAAAAAAAAAACTATCAACCACATTTATTCTTAGTATTAATTTAATATATTATTGTAATTAAAATAAAATGTTAGTGTATTAACGATGTGGGCGTTAATGTTATAAAAACAATTTTTATTACATTTTCTATAAAAATTATAAACATTATGACACGTATTAAGAAATGGAGTGTATTATAATTTTATGTTTGTTTTCTAATTATTTGTTATTTTTTTGTAATATTTATTATGAGTGATATTTTTTTAATTTATTTTTTCATTTTCAATTTTATTATTAAATAGTAACGTTTTAAGTATTCAATATTAATTTTAAAGTATTAGAAATTTTCTAAATAAAAACATAAGGAGAAACTAAAATTAATACAGCTGAAATATTTGTGTTATATTATCCTTGTTGCAAAATAGTGCCAACCGTTGTCCTGTTATTCATGGGACACCATGTTCTATAGCAATATATCGAAGACATAATCGATATTCAAACCCGTTTATTTTCTTGAATTGTTGTCGATGGCCACAATCGGAGGGTTGTTTTAGTGGTTTCTGGGGGTGCCGTAAGTGCTTCGGCGACGGGGGTCCCCATTAGACGACGTCCACGGCCTTCCTCACTCATTGGCTTGTATCATTAACCATATCGACGTATTAAAACAACCCGCACCTCTAAACTCTTAATAGCATTTGTTTAAGCTCTAATGGCTAGTTAAAAGTGACCGGGGACGACGCTGTGCCGTTATACGCCCGCCCATATTTTTACGCTCACTCGATATTTGTTGTAAAAGTTATGATTTGGCGAGCTTTACCTGCTATGTTTATAATCACCTAGAGGATGTACTGCAAACGGTTGTTTAAGGGGCGGTCAACCAGAATTTACTATGCGAACTAATGAACTTGAACGTGTTTGTTTTCGTCTCGGGATTATACTAGTCTGAGAGCCGTTATGTTTGTCCCTGGTCCCTTGTTTGCAATCCATAGTATCATAACTAATTCTTACAATATAATTTCAAATAAATTATTACTTAAAAGCTATATTAATTAATCAATTTGATTTGTGCACATGCTACGTACAAATGTTTGCGATTCCTGGCCGGGGTTTTCCGGGACCCCACGGGAGCTAACAGCCTCCGGCCGGATGTGGCCAGTAGACCCCAATAGAGTTTTTGCGACACTAAACCGTCGCGATTAAATTATCCCATCATCTCAGTGGCGTGGGGAGGCGACTGGATAATCTGAAAGCCCTTTCAGCTGTAATAAATTTTATTGCCACTTTCAATTAATAAAATCACTTCCGACCTACGCAGTGCACGTTCGCCTCAAATGACCCTAATTCAGTTTTATTCAAAAAGAAAATTCAAAGTAATTTCCTATGGTCTTAATTTAATTGTATATAATAAATATATATTTAAATGCAACTATATTAGCCTGCTTGTCATAATTACCATTAGTGATTAAATAATCGTTGCGTATATGAGGGATAGTTAAAAAAGACGCAAAGCAAATAACGGTTGAAAAAATTAATTTATGTGTTCTAATTGCGTTTAGAATTTGATTAGTAATCATTATATACATATTAAAAATACTGCAAAGTCATTATTATCATAAAAAGTTCGTTCTTTAAGATGCATCACCTCTTTAAGTTCATTCTAAAAAATTGGTTAGCGGATTCTGGATTTTCCACATTCCTTAAAATAATCCCGATGATAAAAGATCATCATGCATGTTGCTGATTGAATTCTAATAATGCTAAAGGATTACGAGACGCTTTGTAGAATTTATAAAAAATATGTTTTCTTTTTAATCGTAACAAGGTCCCGCAAAAACCATTATGGGCTCTACTGCATGTAAGGATCTGTTTTCATGGAAAGCATTGATTGAAATCGTAAAAAAGAGCAATGTGAACATTATCGTACTGTTTAACAAATCAAAATTTACAATATCCGAATTCCACTCTAACAAAAATAAACGTTTTAAGGCAAAATAAGTTTTTTATATATTTCAATATATATTTTTATAACATTTTTGACTTTTTTTAAAACAGTAACGAATTTTCAAGTTTTTAGATACTTTTTTGATAAAAATATATTATTTCCATTATTATTTTTACTTTTATCAATATAATATGGCAATTATCGTGCCCTTAAATTTTAAAATATTCCACATAAATACCAAAAAATGTGAAAAAACATATTTATTTAAATTTAAATTTTATTATGAAACGTTTTTTGCTTATACACTATTTTTTATTTACATATTTTTAACAGTTACAATTTTTAAAACTTTTTAATAGTTGTTTGTTAAAAAAGGCGGATTAAACAGACTAACGAACTAAACCGAGATATTTAAAAGATCAATTTTTACAATTAGTTATATGACAAAATCATTAAAACTACTATAGTTATTGTATCTCAAAAAACCTATATAAGTGATCAAAATATTAAAAAATATATATTTTTATGTTTCTACGTTTATTTTATATTTTTTTTCTAAGATTATTTGTAACAATGTTAGGAATTCCTAAAATTATGGATTTACGCCATTTTAAAACAATATAAAGGATTAAGCTGGCTAACGAATTTAGTCGAGATTTTTACAGGGTCTCTTTTGAGAAGAAAAAAATATAATAATTTGATTACAACCTTTGATTACAAAAATTAGCAATTATAAAAATTTTAATTTTTTTGCAACTTCGGTATATATTAATTTATTTAATTAAGGGAAATATCGTTTTAATATACGTTCAAAGATTGCTGAATTTTATAAATTACGTCAAATACTATTCACAACTTTATATAACGATTACATAAAGGCAAGGCTAATAAAAATAATATATATTACATATGAATCTAGAAAATTTTATTTAAAGATATTCCTTATTTCCTGAATTTCAAAAAAACATAAAAAATTAGAATCTTTTGTACCTATTTAAATTGAAGAAAAAATGTCTTTTCATGCGCTTAACGAGCAATTAACTTTATGAACAATGGCAAGAAGTGTTCTTTATGAGACGTTTAAAAATTACATAAAATTCTTTCTGAAAATTTAGATTCCAGGGATTCTAAAACAAATGCAGAAAATCACAATCCTTTGGTATTTAAGTCATTTAAGTAAGTTTAAAAACGTGTCTATGATCGTAGACAGTTTCAAACCTACGGCGGCCTATTGAACGCAGATGAATTAAAATTGTATAAATAAATTCGATCTGTTTCATGAGTGATTTAGATACTATATGGAGATTTGTTTCCATACGGAGCATACGGAAAAATATATGAAGTGGTATTTTAAAATATATGTATTAATTTAATAATATAAATATCTCTACTTTATATATATTCATCGCAAAATATCGGTAATTATTTATATTGGTTGTTTAAATTGCTTTTAATAAGTTAATCGCTATTTGGTATGAGAATCTTAAGGTTTTTGAAAGACCATCTACAACTTTTTTATATATACATACATATTTCGGCAACGTAACAGCGGCGGAACAGTTTACGCGCGGAAAAGACAAAGTTAAAGAATTTGTTACGCAACGTAGATCACCCAAAGTTGCTTTGATGTTTATCTTATTTGCAGAGCAAAGGAGAGAGAGAGAGAGAATTATATATATGTATACATAAAGAGAGTACACCCATAGCGAGAAATTTAATAAAGTCACCGTAATTTAGGAGAGTTGGCGCGCATAGCAGAGCGCCAGCCGAACAAACAGCCTGTCACATAAAACCGGCTTCTAATTTCATATTAAACGAATGCGTTGACTACAAACCGATAGTGCAATACTACATGGAATGAGAAAAGCTGGTATGTATCTAATGCTGAAAACACTACTAGACTTAGTATGCGGACCGAAGATGATGCAAAACGTGGACTGGAGAATTCATCCAATTCAGCGTGGATGCTCATGCATATAAGTCGCTTTCGTATTTGAAAATGTATATTCTCGTCGATGGCTATGGAGAAAATCAATTTCGACTCACTAAAGGTATTTCGATGTATAAAACAGCGTGCATGAATCACTTTTCACTAGTTTTGAATTGATTGAAAGGAATTATGACGAGTTTTAATAGATGAACGGCTGCGAGAGAAGGACTACAAAATTTAATTGATTGTAGTTTTAGATATATTTATTTTAAATTAGAAGATTTATTATGAAAGTTATTTGTTTTGACGTGTTAGACGATAATAAAATAAATAAAAAGAACATGTTTTATGAACATAAATATAATCTAGAGTCAAATCTACAATTGGTGGTTAAATTTATTGAATAGTTACTGTGTATAGATATGAAATTATGTATATAATAGTATATGACTTTACATACGAATCGAGTTATTTTATGTTTACAGCAAAAAAATATTATTATGTTGTACAGTGCTTACACATTAACCCAAAAAATACTCATGTTAATATTGTGTTGTATCAGTGGTCGACAAAACCCGGCCCGCGGGCTGAAATTATCCGGCTCGCGATGATATTTAGATAATAACAATTTAATTGAACAATTAAAAAATAAAGTATTAAATAAACTAAATATTTAATTTATTCTTGTAAAAAAATTAATGCGTGGTTTAGCCAACCACTTTCGATTTTTTTCTGACTATAGCTTTGGCCCGTGAAGGTCCAATAAAAATCAATCCGCCCTGTCCTCTTAAATAATTACTTACCCCAGTGTTGCATAAATAAATATTTATTTCTATATGTTTATCAATAGTTAATTAAAAGCTGTGTTAGAATATATATTTTATTGCGCAACTTGGTCCGTTTATGTTACATTTATACCGGATGAGACAATATTCAAGAAAATGGCTTCAAAGTTCTTTACTGAGAAGACGGCGTGATACCAGACACCCTCGGGGCTGTGGAAACGCAATTAGCTCGGATTATGATACGAACATAATAAACGCGTCGGATGCTTGAGGTGAAACTGCTGCGGTCCCTTATCAAAATAACACAAATTTTGTCTCTAAAGTTAACGCTAAAGTACAATTCGTTTGACAGATGTACTACGAATATTTTAAAAACAACAATAAAACACTGTGCCTTAAACAATTTTATATATATACTAAAAATGTATTTTGCTAGTATTGTCCGGCATTATCCTCAAGTGTCTTGAGATGTTCTACTAGTTCGGTCATTAATTAAGGACTTCTTCCCAAGCGACCCTAAGGTAAGGCTTTGTGTTTCAAGTGATTAACAATACCACTGGCGAGGGTGAATTTAAATAAGCCCTCGAACAAAAATATTTACGAAGCTTTCACGCTGCATCAATAAATTACTATATTTACACATATTAACAGCTGATATGATACGGTGTATATTAATTTGCTTTCTCGGGAGATGTTTAATCGGTCTGTGCAAATTTGTCTTGTGTCCGTCGCGTTGCGGTGGGCATATCCAAACAGAGCATTTGCTTGATGTTGCATTCAAGTCGAGCAGCTAGGTATCCTGCCCTACCTAGTCGTTATGGAGTCTCCTCGGCAGGTTGTTTGGTAACTTAAACCCTCTATACACGTTAACTTAGCATCACTGTGGTCCCCATAAAGACGCTGGAATGTCTGGAGTCGCTATATATTATGCATAACCGCACAGAAACGCTATCGGACATTATCCATGACACATAGTATACATTTATACAAAGACAAACAAATAAATAAAATTTATAACACAGTCATATTTGATTATCAATTTTGTATAAAATTATTCAATGGGTAGATAAGGACGACAAAAAGTATTTCTTTACAAAAAAATGTACGGATAAAGAATAGCTTCATACAATGTAACTTTATTACGCTGAAGTGGCTAATTCAAGTACATTCTGGGCCTAAAAAAGCAATATGAGAAATCTCATGTCACCTATTTTTTACTTTTGTATATACAGGATGGTAAAAACAAATAAAATCGTATTAACAAATATTTTCTGATTGTGGCTAGTGGTAATTTTGAGGATTTTATTTAGTTTTTTTTATTACTGAGTCAATTGAAGTAGTTTGCAATAGTAAAAATTTATGAATTGAAATATACAATGAATATCCAAGTACGTATTTTTGTTTAATTTTTTTACATAGAAAAGCCTTATAAACTTATATAATAATAATTTAATTTTTTGCAGCAACACTTCTTAGTAGTTTTATATTTAATGGAGGAAAAAAATAAAATTACGCTCACATCAGTACGAGTAAATATAATACGCCATTGCGCTCGCGCTCGTATATGTTCAATAAGTATATATAAAAAAGGTTCGGTGATTATTGTGCAAACTAAAATTGCGCAAGCGAAAATTTCAAACAACGAAAATTCAAATCATAGATGATCAATACACACATATATGTATGTATATTAAAAATACGACAACATATACATATATATAATAACAAAAAATATGTAAAATATATTAAAAATATTAAATATTTAAAAAAATTCTGTTTTATTATTATTTTACAATTATATTAGTAATATAACAAAAATATATTATGATACTTACATTTTCTATAACTATATATTTTTTACTTAAAAATAGTATAATTATAGAAAATATAATATGCATCCACTTTACCGATCTTGCGACATCTCTTTTAAATATTTATATTTAGAAAATTAGGAACACGTCTACCTAAGATTTAAAAATTTTCTACGTAACTATTATTCAAAATATTTTGAGTTAGGCTAAGTTAGGTTTTAATGAACTGAAGCCTAGCTTAGCCTAACTTAATTTTTATATGTACCTATTTATTTATTTAAAAATTATGTTTGTATTTATTATTATTCATGTTTATAATTAAAAATATATTTAGTTAGGCTAAGTTAGGTTAGGTTAAACTATACTGTAGCATAACTTAGCATAACTCATTTTTTTAAATTATATATTTGTATGTAAACAAAATATAGAACAGGCAAATAATTCGATCTACGTTCATTTAGACTTGCTTAGTGTGAATGACAGTAATAGTATTAAATATGACAATCGGTGGAATAATAAAATTGACACTAGTACCAAGGCAGTATTGAATTTTTACGAAAAAACAAAATTTAGGTTAATCATAAACTAATGTTGTTTTATTGCAGCCTTTAACATAAAACACATATTTTTGATTTATCAATATTTATTTATAAGATTTATTATCAATGATAAAAAGATGCAATGATTTGAAACATAAAAAGGTTAAGGAACTTATAATAGATTTAGGGTTTCATGGTAAAAAATAATTAATAAAATATTCGATGATTAATAAAAAAAATAAGCTCCATATAAATTTAAAATCAGTTTGAGGGAAGAGGTCAACTATTCCCTTCTATTCCTAATATAAATGACCGATTGAAATTTATTTTTAGTAGTAATGAAAATTTTTAATTGAGCAATATAATGGTACAATAATTTTCTTCAAGAGTAAGACCTGACACCGTATAGGCCGAATTCCTTTGCTATTGACGAACTGATATTTTTTGTTTGCGTCTTTTAAATTCGTTTTTAGGTTGGATACTTTGTTAAAAGGCCATTTTTTTACACACTTCTCACAAATTGTTATGTGCGTGACAAAAATATATATTTGCTTTAAAGTCATTTGCATAGAAAATTACTTTAGCGGTAAATTTATTGAGGTGCTTTTTAATTGGGAATTATTTTTAGAAATATGTGCATTAAAATAAATGTTTGTTCATAAAACAATTTTTTTGTGCATTTATGTAGCATAAATCTTCGTTATTCATAAGGTATTCGCTGTTACATCGCTATCGCTCGTTTGCATCTAATCTGTCCAACAGTTGTGCACAAACAATTGATTTTATGGAACAGATATTTTATACATTGCCTATTTAAATTGTGTTTTTTAGAGTAAATGTTGTTTATATATTTACTTTTGAAAATGAGATAAAAATAATACTGGTTTTTAATGAAGTGTTAAAAATTATATTAAAAATATGCCTAGTCTTCTAAAAAAGTGTTTTTTTATATATTGCTCATTTCAATTGTCCTTATTATATTATATATTGCTTAATAATCATTTAAGTGTATCATCTTAGTGGTTCACTGCCTATTAAAAGCAGGGTTTTTTAATTGATCATTTTTGTGGTCAAGAGTAATGTGAAAAAAAAAGTTCGATACTTTTAACTAACTAATTTTTCTTAATAAAACTAAAACTGTTGGCAATTTTAGTTATTATATCTTTGTAACAACAATCTCGCTATACTATGTTATCGAATAGCTATTATATTCAGGATATTTTTGGCATTATTATAGGTTTTTGACACACATACTCTACTCAAAGTCTGTAGAGGTATTGGTCGGTGTCAGTAGACTAAAAAATCTTTAAAAATAAATATTTTCTTGATTTTTTGCTTTTCTCCGAAGAATAATTAGAAGAGGGGGTGAGCAGCGTCTGCGTATTCGTGTCCATTGAAGCTCGTACCGCAAAAGTATGCTCATTGTCGGAGGCTCCGCGAGTGGGCGGGTGCGCCGCCACCCCACGGGGGCCCCGCCGCCGCCGCCCCTTCCCGCCCATTGGCCGCCGCCTTGCCGGCGCCGACACAACTCTGCGCGTGTTTCATTTTTACAGCGAACACCAGCTTTTACTGGCGGCTCCGTGGCACACACTCCCCCTATTAATAAATGAATATTCATGATGGTTCGCATCCGCACTGTCACGTCACTCGACATTCCTCCGGGAACGAAGCCACCAATACGCTAGAGCTAGACGCTTTTTATTACTGAAGACTTGTTGATGAGTTGCCATGCGGAAAATCTTAATACTGGTGAAGGCAAGTGAGACACACTAGGATACATAAAACTTTAGATGAACACTAGTATTTATGGAAGTTAAGTGCCACTGCTTTGGCATGAACCTTTTGTTGGCAAGTTATAACATAACACAGAGAACATTTTATTCCGAAACTATAGTAATGCTGCATATTATTTACTACGAATATGACCTTTTCATATTTTTGTTTGCGTTGAAGTAGGACAGCACATTAAAAACTAAGATAAAGAGATCGTCGACCTGGTATCGAATCAATCGATTACATGACCATGTTTATGTAGGAAGTTTTTAATATTACTTTATCACCAATACGCATTAAAAAGAAAAAAAATAGTAGTATATAACTGATTAGTTTCAAAATACTATGATTGAAGTATTATTTAGCTTATATGGCTTTCTCAAGGACGCTTAACTAATTGCTTGTTGACAAAGAGCTACCGAGTATTATTCACTATTAGCTCATGTTTAGGAATAATAAAATAATTATAACGTAGTTAATATAAATATAATAATACATTTTAATTTTTATAATGGTGCAAATAATATATATTTTTTAATAATATGCGAATGACACTATTTATATAATATTTTTAATTAATTGAAAGTTATTTAACTTTGTGCATAATCATACGCTTTCAGCAAAATAACGTAATTATTAAAGCAATCTCCTCAGGTAAATGTGTAATTTGTTCAAGTTCGAAATCACCACCGACGGAGTCGTATGAGAAACTTTCAAGTCAAACACTAAAACTCGAATATCTAATTCCCTTGAAATCCACACACGATTTGGGAAGAGAATCTGATCGTGACCTCAAAACTTTAAAATTGGCCAATATTCTTAAAACGCAAGTAAGGCGTCGCGACTTTGGAGATATCCCAATTTCACATATTTTATTTCATATGTATATTATTAGTAGCATAAGATAATTATTACTTTAAAAGTATCAAATTCTTATTTTAGAACATTTAAAAAAATAATATTATTAACGTTATTTGAATGATCTTTATACTGATATTTGTAAATGAGCGTAATGTATTGATTGTATGCATTTATCTAAAAAGCTTAATTATTGTGTTATTTTTCAAGTACATAATAAGGCAATATAGCTAAAACACAAGGCGTCATGACTCCTGAAACTAGTTGGTTTTATTAGTTTCCTCTATATACTATTTTTTTCTCTGTCTCTCGAGTATACGGGACAAAATTACTATGTCCGCACATAAAACGGTTTTGCTCAACTGTTAAATATTTAAGACCGGTCGGATTGCCTCCTTTGTGAAACAAATTTCCTTTTACACCGAGTTTTATGCGTTATAGTTGTAATGGCGTATAAATATAATTTTATCGCTGGAATAAAATGAATAGTAAAAACTATAAAAAGTGAGGAAACGGCGCCGTATCACGTCAATAGTCGCATACTTTCGCTTGCACATTTTTTGACGCATGATAAAATGTTATGTACGCATTGTTGAAGGGGTGGATTATTTATGTATCAATTATTATGTATTTTATATTCAAAAATAAATTACTATATTTGTATATTTATTTTAATTCTTAAAACGTAAAATTCGATTCATATTCGTTCTTTTTATACATTGTAAGAAAAGTATTTTGCTTCACGAATATTCATGGATTAGATGAGACGGCGCCATTTTCTTTGTCGCAATGAGGTCATTAAATAATAAAAAAACCTCAATGCAATTAAGAGCGATCATAAAACATTTTATTACATCTATTAGGACTTTAAAAATAAACCATTTTATATTTAATTTAAATACATTCAATTTAATTTAATAAAAGTAAAAATATGTCTTACTAAAACAACTTATTTATTTAGATAAATAAATAATTTGAACCATATAACGATCATCATTAATTTTTAACTAGGTACTACATTACGGTTACAAACCGTTAACAAGCAATGAAAACCTAATAAATTATTAATTTATACTACTACTGTCATACAACTAGAACAGAGTGAAACATACATTGCTCACTAATTATATAATACTTGAATTAATTTAAGAATTTTAATAGGTAATTAAAAAAAGTTTTCCTCCGTTAAATATGCTTAATAGCAGTGTGAGTTTTGCATACAAATTTTAGCTTTAGTTTTCTTTTAGCATTTATATTTTTTATTTGTTAAAGACGATTCTAATAAACTGCGAAAAATTTGCAGACATGATAAATTTTTTTGTAAAACTCCTTGTTATTAAATAAAATTCAATGAAAATTTCCGAGATATCTTTAATGAGAGTACGTGTCGTATTCGCATTTGTATTCTAGTGCCTGTTTGTTAGAAGCGTTGGGATATAAATCATTGCATTCTGGACATGTAGCGTTTAATCGATTAAGCACTTCTAAAAAGTGTTAGCTGATAATCCGTCAATCCCAGAGTCGCGATCGCGTCCCTTATTCTGATCCGTCGCGGCCAGACGTCAGCGCTTCAAAACGCTCCTCTTGCACGAGTTATCCAGCTTCTCAACGAGCTTGTCAAACATATAGATGTTTTCTGTGATAGTTGAAAAACAATATGTGGAATAGTGCTCATCTATTTTAGATGTGGACCATAACTGTTTTTGTATAATGTCTATTATGACATATTAAAAATCTGCCAAGTCATGATGGTCAGATTTGTAATAATTTTTTTTATTTAATTTGCTATAAAAACATATAGTTCATTGAAAATAAGCCTATAGTGTTACATATGTATTGTATTGGAACTGTGGTGTAACATAGTTAGAAAAAATAATCACAGCGAAATATTGTAATATGAGTTAAAAATAAAAATATAAGTAACATGTGCTTGGAAAATTATTAGAAAAAGTAGATTCTAAACAATGTACAAAATGATGATTTTGTAAAATATTAAAATAAATAATATTTTTAGCGATTTTTATAGAGAACATTTTAGATATTTTAGAATTTATTTATTCATATATAATTTAGAATAATAAGTCATAAAATTTTACAGGTAGCAATTAAAAATTATTTCAAAAGTCTAAGCACTTTTGTGTTTTTCTATTGTATGTGACCATCTAAAAGAGTTAGTTTCTTCTAAGACGCATCAATATTATTTTTTTCAATATAAAAATATTGATGAAAAATCCCTGAAAAGTATTTCAAGGTTTATAATGAAAACTGAACATGTTTGCCATATATGCGTACTCTAATCTTCATTTAGTTTGACGAAGCCTTTATTTAAAAAATCAGTGCACTTTTGGATTAGAAAATATTGGTTTTATAAGTTAATTCTCTCGCATAATGTCGTTGGAAGTTTATGTCTCTACTACGAATTTAAGAGTGAAATCAAAGAATGTTTAAGGCCGGCTGTAAACACTCTGACGCATTTGCAAGAGTCCAAACCCTGCGCTTGTATATATTTATCAAGAGCGTTAAATATCTCTGAACAGAGATCTGTCCAGATAAGTTAAGGCAATAATAAAGTTGTTCTCTAAGTATTTATCATTACTTTAGTCATACAATAAATAATAAAATTTTACTGCGTTTACTACACAATTATCGACACAAATGATAAAATAATTATTACCACCAGCAATATATGATAGACAAGTGCCAGTGGTTCTCAACATTCATTGGCGGTGAATTGTATAACAATTATTTATCGCGCAATCGTACACGGAACCAATCCATTTCGATAGTAATGGCGCGATCGGGACCGTCGAAAGTTATTGTATCAGTCGGCAGATAATTAGGGTCCAATAATGGCCTCGAACCAGGGACAATGGGGCGCCGGCAATTAGCGGCCCGTCACGAACCACCGCTGCACCGGAGGCCGCATACTGGCCGTATCTAGGCTCGTTTTCAAAAGTTCGCGAATAGTTTTTAACCTGATTACGAGGCAAGTTCCGTTACAACTTACGACGTCTCTTGGCGGGTGGCCGCGGCGGCGCCCCCAGAGCCTCCGCCCCCCGCCCATACGTTCCGCAGTAATTAAACGCCCGCCCGGGCGGCAGATAGTCGCTGTCTCTAAAGTAAGCCGTTCAGCTCTTTTTGTTGTAAGGCTTGTTCATTCTTTACCATGGGCCACGTAAACCTTGCATGGCTAATGATAGCCTTGCAGTTAAAAAAATAATAATGTAAAATTTCACCTTGAAATTTGTCGTCGTTTTTATGAGACTTTTTAAGACGCCGTATAATACCATAAACTTTTTTAAACCCCCAACAAGCAAAATAAAATGCTAAGGCTTTTGTGTATTTGAGTGAAGGTCCATAATTTTGAAACACTTTTTATACATACATACATATATATTTAATATCTTCTGTGTTATTTTTAGTACACCACTAGCTAATATTTTTTTTAAAACTTCTAAGGAAAAAACATTAAACATTGCTTAAAACCGTCATGGAATAGAAATATATACATGAAAAGTTGTTTTATTACTTTACCAAGCAATGCAATCACTGAGCAGGTTTTAAAAGAACTTTCATTTAAAATGACTGTAAAATATGAAATGCTTTAGGTACTGAAACCTAGAGAATCGTCATAAATAGTCATTTTATGACGTCCTTTTTTGGTTGTATCTAAGTTATTTAGAAAATGACCCAAATCAAATTTGTTTTAAAACTGTTTTTAAAAAAAACCAGAAAAGTAAATATACTTTCAGAAATAGTAGTGATTATTCATTAGTAAAAAACAGCATTAAGCAGGTGCGTTTATTTATCAGTAGCAACACTAAAAAATCATCGCAATTTAATACTTTCTTATGTATGTGTCTTATGACTCTTATTAATAAATAAAAACCCAAATACAGCTGATAATTATAAATTGTGAGGTGATTTTAATTAATATAGCCTAATACAATTTTTATATGACTACTGAATTTTTTTGCGCTATTTATTGTACACGGTAGTCCTTAAAATATATTCCTTACATATTTAGAAAATACACATTAGCATATTTTAGAAAAAAATCAGTCTCCTTTTTTAAGATGAAATTAGTCCTCTTTTAAAACTAATTTCTGCATATCAAATAAAATATAGAATACATCGTGTTTCATCAAAAACGAAACACAGTCCACAAAATAGCATATACATTGCTAATATTTTCTAAGTTATCTCCTTTTTATATATGTTTTCTATTCCACTGCTATATTTTAAATATATCGATATATATCTGCCATATATCGATAAAGTATATAGTGCAACAAGAAAGTTTTAAGCTGATATTTCACTTTTAAATTATTGTTATTTACTTTAGAAAAAAATATTAGACAGTGTAGTGCAAATATAATTTGTAGAACTTACTAATTAACAAAAAAGATCATTTGACTACTCAGATTCGTACGTATTGATATTTACGTAGAGAGACAGAGCTCATAAATGAGTCTATTGGGTCCTTTACTTTGAAATTTGCAACATGTTTGTACAATATATAGATAGACAAAAGACGCGAAACTAATTATTAAACTTATCCTTAAGTAACGTCGACCGGCCCCTGGCTCCTACGTGTTGGCCTCTCTAGAGATAAACTTCTACCAGTGATGAAATAAAGCACAAATAAATAACGACAAGTCTACTGATCTTTAAATAGTTAAGTTCATTGTTCAGGTAAAAATCTTATTAAAGCTTTATAATAAAAATACTTAGAGAAAGATACAAATAATAATATTATGTCTTAGTAAAAAAAATCATTATTTTTCTATTTAATTATTTAAATTAAGACTATAGTGAACAGGTTACTCCAATACGTCACGATGATCAAATATTAATACATGTTTTAAAACAAAAAATTAAAAAAAACATATTTTAATACATTTAATTAAATAAATTACAGTCAAAGGCGAGTCGGCTAATCCGGAATCCAGGTTCTACCGGGCATCAAAAAAGGACGCGATCGTGACACTCCGAAGACGATCCGGCTCAAAATTTAAATTCTTTGAAAATAGTTTCAGCGAGTAACTTATCAAATTAATCGCTACATACGTTCGAATTGTTATTTTTTAGTTTGAGAAGGAAAACCATGCAATTCGTCAAACAAAATAAAAAAATATAAAATTAAAGTACAAATAATTATTTTGAGATAATTAAGTTGACAACACTTCAACTGGTCTATAGTTATTAATGTATAATTTGTCACCCTTATTTAGGTCTTCGAAAGCTAATAATAAAACCTATTACATCAAACAAAAATATTTCTTGCATTTTAGCAACATTTTAACGTTTGATGAGTTTTACAAATTTTAAACAAATATTGAAATTTTAGTCAAAAGAACAGATTCTAACTTTTACATTTGTTTTACAGTTTTTAGACAATTTCAATGATCATATAAAGATATTACATATTTAGTTAGCATATTAATAAATAATAAAAAATATGAAGTAGTTGGTTAGCACTGGCACATAGCGTAAAAAGCAATAACGCGAATCGTTTTTCATACAAGCATTGCACACATCATTCGCATACGCGCGACATACGGTTAATAAGAAAAACGTCCATCATGCGCGAAAATGCACCGGATTCCCGCCGCATGTAGTATTTCAGTAGTAGCATTCTAAAAACGTGACAATAGTGATAGGTAGATGTAATCAGTTGGCTGGTACATTAGTCAAGCGTGTGTCCCATTTGCATGGGTTCGGATCCCGCGACAGCCGGCACGGCGTGCGACTTGTCCCGCTCCGGGTCATTTTTCTTCCTGTCGTACTGCGCCGACAACACCATTTATATTGCGAAATAGACTGTTTACATTTCGCGTGATGTATGGTCATTGCCATGGGAGGCCAGGTTTACCTACTGCAAAACGCGCACTCTAACCTCATATTAAAAATAACCGCGATCCTCGGCCTTTGTCGTTGAATTTGCAATAAGACAAGGGATAAGATTTGAGCCGAATGAATGGAATACTCAAGAATGTGTTTTATTTTAAATATTATGATTACACAGAGTGGTGTTTAAATATGCCATTAAGTTATTTCATGTGTGATAAAATGTTTATGAATTATTTATATCGATTGCCTTAAATCTCTTTAATTGTCAATTAAATAGAAAGAAAGGATCTCCTGATATTTTTATATAGAATTTTAATTAAATTAACTAAGTAAACTTGATTTCTAACAGGTGCAAAAAAACATCTCCCGGGTCCCGTCTAATATCTCAGCTCTATGGTCTTATCGTAAGCTTTGGTCCTATTCAAAACTGTTGTGATATGATGCTACGTAAATTTATTAGCCGCTTTGCAGTATTCAAGTCGTCCTTACGGGATAGATGTCCGGCTTATACAAAGCGTTTAGTTTTGATATATTTTTATAGCGTCACACTTCATATAATAATATTGCCTAAAAATCATCATCGCGTGTTGATTTTATGGTCTTACATTTTTTATTTGTTGTTACTTTGTATGTTACATATATTCTAGAGCATGAACATCAATCAATTTTGCTTATGAAATGGTTAACAATGTGCTTCATCGCACATAAATGGATGTCCTAATTTAAGACGACTACATATTCCATCAGCATATAGAAAACATGCGTAATAGTGCCTTCAAAATTTTTCTTTTGATACATGAATTCATAGAGGAGCTCAAGGTCACAGTAATTATTATATAATCACCTAGTGCGCGGTACCCTTGAGTATGTTTCTTTGTTCTGATAATGCAATCCACTTACTTTTATCTCGTGTAAGTCCATTTTTAAATCCCACAAAATTCTAACAAAGTATGCTA
This sequence comes from Plectrocnemia conspersa, assembly GCF_051122295.1. Classification (NCBI taxonomy): domain Eukaryota; kingdom Metazoa; phylum Arthropoda; class Insecta; order Trichoptera; family Polycentropodidae; genus Plectrocnemia; species Plectrocnemia conspersa. The sequence continues at coordinate 16,316,438 of NW_028277178.1, forward strand.
TGATATGATTCGAGAAAGCACTTGTTGAACTTGTTGGTAATAATTATTCACAATACGGAGATTCACGAAGAATTTCATTTTTGCGTGCCACCTAATTAGTTTGAAGCAAGAGTATTGACCAACTCTCCAATAAGTACAGCTATTCGACTCTCAGATAGTATTAATTTGTTCTTATTCAGGCACTCACTGTTGGTGGACGCATTGAATAAGTGAATAAAGAAATATTTATAAAAATAATAGAAACAAAATTAAAATATTCGGTAATTTTAACATAAAAGCGGACATGATCAATTTACCTTTAAGGTCATTCATATGTTTTTATTGCCAGTTGTAAAATTTCAGAACAAATATTGTTATTAAGCTTTTCGAAAATTCATGGTTTATTACTTAAAATAACACAAAAAAGTATGGGATTGTTAAATCAGAGTAACTTGGGTACTAATGTATGTCGCCAATCGTTAAATTATATTTGGGCTATCAAAAAGAAAGCAACTGACTGAAATATTAAATAATAATATATATTATCCTTGTATTTGTAATATTTAAATATAATAATTAATCCATATTTAGTGTATTATCACATTATCAATTGTCAAAAAAAATAATATCACTCACATCAAATTTAAACTACTGCACATAAAAACTAATTTATTTTCAGAAAATAGCTGTGTAACACCATTAACATTTTTACCACTAAAAATAAATGTAGTTAGAGCTTCAACCATTAATTACCACACCGCAACTTTTTAACAGTTAAAATGTAAATGCTGTTTAATTTCTTAGTTATAGTTACACGATGACATATTTAATTTGTGTTGTGAATGCTAAAATAAATTGTCATAGTCATTGTAATAACGTTATTCAAAGCCAGTAAAAACACAATAAATAAATTATTTACAATTTCTAATTTTGGTTTCAAGGGCTTAAATCTTATTCCGATCTAAATATGTATTTAAATGACGTCTGCGACATTGTTAAGGTATAATAAAAAATTAAGAAATGCTTCGCTGCTTATTAAAAATATTTTTCTTTAAAACGAACTATATGCAATAAGCTAATATGAAAAATATATATGATATATACATATATTATTATTAATTAAAGCCTAAGATGATTGTTCAAACTTTTGAAAAAGTAAGTAGCATATATATAAAACTATTCTTTAATAAATGGGTTGATCAAAATATTGCGTCAAAGTCAACGCGCACACTAGCTCTCAAAATATACATTAATAATATATTATATTATATATAATAATCGATATTAAAAAATAATAAACGTAAACATGTTATTTTATTTTAAAATATGATACTTAATTTGAACGTATAATTATTCTGTAAACATATTATATACAGTTTTTACATATTGATACTAAGTATTACAGTATATTTCTTTGTATATGAAAAATATTTTTACAGATTCTATTTACAACATTTTGTGTTTATGAATGCGAATAATATATTATTATAATTACTTAATAAAATATAAACGAACGCAAGTTTTGCAAATATGTATTAAAACACACGAGTAAATAATTATCACATTATAAATTTATTTAAAATCATTATATGAGAAATAATTTTGACTATAATATTTTATGCATGTAATCAAACATGCATTAAATATTGTATACCATTAACAGTCGCTTTTCATCATATGATATTTTCTCTTGTATTTTGCAAACAATAACAACATCTCATCGCATTATATATGGCATTTACATGAAAATATGGATGCAAATGCTATGCAAACAAATATTTGCCAATGACTAAATAATATAATTATTCTTGAGTCGTTGATCGTTTGATTTAAAATTTTTGACAAGAAAATGTTCAAAGAAGTCGAAACTAAATATTTACTAATCATGTTACATAAAGTCAGTCATAAAACGTATAGTATCAAACAATGTTTTCGAAGTATTATTTAAAAATCTCTGTCCCTATTATTACTACCTGCTCTGAATGCATATGTAAATAAAGCGGATTTAAAACCAGTATTTATTTTTTAAATTCTGATGTTTGTAAACTATTTAAAAATATTCAAATAAATTGATTTTTATTACAAAAATTAAAAATCATAATTTTGCAATTTTCTTGAAAAATTCTCGAAAAGAGCACTATGTATTAATTTAAGTATAAAAAATCTTATAAAGCTCATTGTTAATATTTTATTTATTTTAATATACGCTATAAAAATGGTAGCTTTTAGGTACTAATTTCTTAATTGATCAATGATTATTTATTAAAAAAAAATGCAAATTCTTTATGCACTATAAAAAAATTTAAAACCGTAACATTGTTTGTATTATAATAAATAAAAAAATATAAATTGTAAGCCTGTTTTTTTATTGTATGACAATTTAAATAGAATTAATAAAATATCAATTTATTCAAATATCTGCACGCGACCGTAAATTCTTAATAAACTAGAATTGTAAACTATATTCTTAATAAACTAGTACGGTACATTAAAATTGTATACATTAACGGAAAGTATTTTTATATTTATTACCCATAAAAAATATAATTTATTACATTTTGTACGGGTAAACCTTATTAAGTATAAAATAATATTATCCTTTAATATTAGTGTATTTTATATAGATAAAAATACTTGGTTAATAACGCTTAAGAGATTATGCGTAAAAGTAGTTTGGTTGTGTATTAGACTCTAATACATTCTAAGACATTTTCTAATAATTAAAGAATGTGTTATTAGAATATATAATAATAATAAAAAATATATGGTTGTCTCATATGTTAATTATTATATCTTCCATTCTTTAGAAGTCAAATCCTGTTTGAAAATGTACAAAAGAATGTACAAAAATTGAGATTCGAAAAAATTACAATTAGATATAAAATAATAGCGTGGTCACTGTTATATTTCACTGGAAAATTTAATTTAATATATCTTATTTACATATGTAATTATTTTGTCTGTTCAGCGCAAGAATCCGATTATATATGTTTCTAAATATGGCTATATAGTAGTAGTTAAATTTAATAACGTTTTAAAGTGCTATTTCGCTTAATGACATGAACTTTATATTTTTTTAAAGAATAATGCTTTTATGTACCATATATGCTTATATCATAAACTTTCTATTTCAATTTTTTTCTTTTATAAAAATACATAATGTATTATATGAATCTATTTTTTGTTAATATTAGTTATATTTATATATTTAAATTAAATAAAAACCATCGAGATTAAAAGGTTGTTAAAAAAACAATACATTGTATTATTACAATACATACAACAAAGTGTAAAAACAATACAGAAAAAATAATCATAGTACGAAAAAGAAAAAAAAGAATCCGATTATATATGTTTCTAAATATGGCTATATAGTAGTAGTTAAATTTAATAACGTTTTAAAGTGCTATTTCGCTTAATGACATGAACTTTATATTTTTTTAAAGAATAATGCTTTTATGTACCATATATGCTTATATCATAAACTTTCTATTTCAATTTTTTTCTTTTATAAAAATACATAATGTATTATATGAATCTATTTTTTGTTAATATTAGTTATATATTTAGCGTCTAGATATGTAAATAAATATTTCATAGGTTTTATTCTTTAATTTACAAAACTTTATACACAAAAAGCTTGTGGGTGTTACTAGTTTTCAGTGTACTTGTAGTATTTTTTATTATTTAAAGTTTGCTTTTTCACGCTGCTTTGAAGGAGTAAATTTTATTATGCGAAATAACTCATATAAAAACGGTAAAGATTTCGCCCGACAAGAAAGTTTTTCGGCGAGCGAGTTGTAGACTCATTTAACTAGTTCCAGACTAGTCGCAGCCAAAGGGGGTGGCCCGTGGGGTGAAAAGGATACTGTTTAACCAAAAGATTAAACTTTTTCGCTATCGGCAAGCTTGTAACTGATTACCGCCCCGAGTAGAATATTACATTTATATTATGTTAGCTCGCGGCGAGCAGTCATAACCTTCCATTATGGAAGGCTGTACGTAGCTATTATCACACCATAATACGATTGATCCCGCTCGCTTCTCTCGCTGTACGTCATCCAAAGCCGAAGCTATCCCACGGGACGGCTGGGATTTTTTTCATTTTCCGATAGCGCGGAAAAACGATGCGGCGAACCGAACGACTGCTGCATCGCAACAATTTCCCGGCACGGTATCCGCTGGAGGGAAATTGTGGTTTTCCATCTGATAACAGAATGGGGCAGATGGCTGCATAGAAGTTTTTCAATGGTGATCATAGCTCACCAAATAGATACAAACATAGCAGGAAGCATCTGATAGTTTAGTTCATCCAGGCAGGGGAGCTTAATCCTTTTTGGCAGTCTACTGAAACCTTTTAGATATTTCGCGGAATATACACATCTACGAAGTCATAGTCAAAGAAATTTTATTTTTATTATATATTGTATATAGACATTGAAAATTGAATCTGTTATATATCAATGCAAATAATTTATTTTTACATTTTTTTTAACTTGGCTAGCAAACTGGGAGTCTTCCCAGTGTTCTTTAGTACCATTAAAAAATAAATATATATTAAAATAAAATAAAAAACATATTTATTTATTTAAATTAAATAAAAACCATCGAGGTTAAAAGGTTGTTAAAAAAACAATACATTGTATTATTACAATACATACAACAAAGTGTAAAAACAATACAGAAAAAATAATCATAGTACGAAAAAGAAAAAAAAGATATTAAAATTAAATTATATGAATTGGACCAGCTCCTCATAATAATAATATAAATTAAATAGATCAAAGATGGCCAGCTTGTTTAGGATTGCGACCGACTATATTTTTTTCCTAGCCCCCGCGATCAAATTTTTCTAATTTTAATACATTTTTTTTATGAAATAAACAAATTATAAACTATATTAATATTTTTAGTATAACATTTATTACGTTGTAGTTTAATATAAAATAAACGTAAGTAATAATTATATAATAAGAAGATTGTACTATAATTTATTTCAGAAAAATAAGAAAATCAGAAGATTAATTGGTTTGTGAAATTTCTGTTTAAAGCAATGACGTAATTGATAATCGAAAATCTATGGCGAAAAGAGGATAAAACTGAATTATTATACAAAGTGCATTTATAAGCTCTTCAAATTTATTGATTTAATGTTGACATCCTAAAATTTCAAAAAGAGTTTTCAAAAAGTCAATCCTAAAATAATTTTTTTACCAAATATTTTCGCAACTATCTGAATACTCCTCATAGAAATCGTTTTTATCACATTCATATCGTGTCCATATCCTTAACGATAAATTGCGTATATTGTGAATTGGTGACATCACACAAATGTTCATATTATATATTTACTAAAAAAACCTACAAATAAATATGAATTCGGGGGATACGTCGGTGGAGAAATATGACAAGAGGCACCGATCCAATACAGCATAACATCAGTAAATATGTAAATTCGCCGACTACGTAACCGTTTTTTGAATTTTCAGCATTTTCCTCACGATACATACAAACGTGTCATTTCTAAACGAAACAATATCGGCGTAGCATGCGAGCCCATAAAGGGAACGTGGAAGGTTTCAATATACGTATTTTAGAAGATTCGAAGTATACATGTATCCTTTATGGGCCAACTAGACTGTTTCTATGAACATCCTAGATAAAATCTGAGAGAACTGCGTGCCGGTCTGAATTTATCCGAGACTCTTGATTTTTTAAATAAGGTAAATTTGTATTCCGTATACATTCGTGAATACACACACAGCAGTATTTCGATATTTTTCGTATGGCTGATTCAGGTGTCAATATTTTTTTGTGTGATATCGTTGACTTTTTCTACCTTAGTCATACATAATACATATATGGTCAGAAAAGCGTAATCCGTAAGGTACTAGGTTAATAACACTATAATTTTGGGTTTGCTTTTTGTATTAAATTAGAATTTTTATTAGTATACTAGTATAATAAAAATTATGCAAAGTAAGCATTTGTTAATAAGTATAGAAAAACACAACACGTTTTAAAATGTCCGAATAAATCGATTCACAAGCTTTTTATGTAAAACTCGCAATGGTATAACGTCAAACATATAGCCAGAAAGTTTACTACTGATTTATGAGTTTGTGTTGAACGTGATTTTTTAATTTTAAGCACTGTGCCCAGGTAAAAAATATTTAACTAGAAGTGACTTATGTTAAAACTAATAATATATATTTTTTTAACACATACTCATAAAATAATTTTATTAGCTAGTAACTAATTGCATAGATTGTGTTTATTTTAAGGAGGTTTTAAACAATAATTTAAAAAACTTTAACGGGCAAAGTTTTTTTAACAGTACCACGACAAAAGCTCTTCGCATATTTAATCCATCCGACAATTGATCCACACAGCATTAGCTGTAATTACATAACATCCACATACAAAATATTTAAAATGAGTTTTTTAAAGAAAAACTAAATTGATAATTTCAGGAGTGGTGAAAATTTGCACTTTATTCTTTCACAGATTACTAAATAAAGATAAACCAACCAAAGTAAATCATGAGAGTGTCGAATTCTTTAAATTACAAAGTAACTTAATAATTATGTATACAAAAAATATATACTCTGCTCAAACATAAGTACCTTTAGTTTGGGGAATTTATTTATTAAAAAAATAATGAGATTGATTACTGCTATTATTTTTCAACTGCATTGGGAAAACATCCCGGAAAACAAGCGTCGCGGCGAATAGGTTAATTGCTAGTACACACTTGCTGTAATACATCAGGTGTGAAGAAATATTGAAAATTAACATTCTAAAGAGTTAAGCCATAATAAAATAATACTGCTAAACTTTGTAGAAAAATAAAATGAGAGTAACCTAAAATTATAATTAAATGTGCATCAGGGTAACTCTTCAATACACACTTCAGTATTTACGATAATTTGTTGGTGCGGCTTCGAATTAATACTGTAACATTTTTAAATGAACCTGAAGCTTCATAAGATTTTAGTAACATCTAAGAATGCTAAAATTAACGTGATGAATTATTTTTCAGACCAGAATAAAGCAAATATTTTAAAATTAGAGTAGTATAACAGCATTGTTTGACCAAGAGACAATTTTGAAAAGTAACGTAATATAGTAATAAACTCATATGCTAGTTCCTGAAATTTTTGATTGATGGTAGTTATAAAAAATATAGATTTAAAGAATTGAGATGAGAATTGAGCTATATGTTTGATATAAGTTGATTATGAGTATACTATGCATAAAAAAAGTTAATGTGTATAAAACTAAAAAAAAAGAGGATTTGCGAACAAAAACGACAAGAAAAAAAAAAGGATATAGAAATATAATATACATATGTATATAACATATAGATAACCTAAAAATTATAATCAAGCGATACTAATACTTTGAAGGATATATTAATCAAACTTAAGCTGAACTTGTTAGCCAATCTGATTATACATTTAGACATTCGTACTAAACGGCATACTAGTTCGGTTGGAACGAAGTTCGTCAAGGTTTTTCATTTGCCCAGGTGTAAATATCGGACGTTCAAAATTCGGCACGCATTTTCTTTGCTCGGCCTTGGTCTCGATTGGCAGAGGAAAAAATATCCGCATAGGAACATTGGGGTATCTTTATGTGCGGCCGGGCGAACTTCTGTGGGGGGCCCCCGTGTCGAAATCGAGGGGGCGCAGGCCGCATCATGGCGCGGTTGTAAAACTGTAATTGAAATACTATAAAATATTCCGAGGCCGTTTTGCTTCCTGCGAGTCCTCAACCTTTCGCACCAGCGCGTCGGGGAAACATCGAAACAACAGTCGTAAACTTTTCCCCGGGTTTCCTTCTTTTTTACCGTAACCTCCCCGTAAGTCATCTCCCACACTCAGCTGCTGCTGAATCTATCGAGGTGCGCTTTCAATGTTGCCGAATAAACATAATTTCGATCAAAGATTGTATTCTTGTACGCGTGTGTGATTTTCCTTATGTGGCTTTCGTGCCGCGCTCTGTCTCGAGCGGATGGTCGTAATTGAAAAGTCATCAGTGATCAGTTTCGGATTTGGAATTTTATGGTGGATATTTTTATGGCTGTTTTGTTATGGGATTTTTATGAGCCGAGCTACGCCAATAAAACAGGTGTTGCCAGACTAAACGGAAACGTCGGAAAACCTTTGCTATAATACTTTTAACCGCAGATAGCGCGACGAGCAGTGGTGTAGCTGGAGATTATTAAAATTAAAATTTTAATAATACTCGATAAAATTGATGAAATGAAAAAGTGTGAAAGATTAATTTAAATATGAATATGTAACATTTGGCTCAGAATATAATACTATTAACACTATGTTTTTTATGATTTGAAGCTTAAAATTTGTACAAATTCATTAGTCACTTAACATTTAGTATTATATTAAAAACAAACATGACACCACATGGTTAGTTAATGCAAAATTAAAAACAGTAACGTTTTTATGGGAAACAAACTTTTGCCAAAATTTTATAATATACCAGTAATTATTACGCCAGTTAGATTAAGTCATCAATTGAATTGAGTCAAGCAAGATCATCTGTAAATAAAACTTATATTTTTTCGAGAAAACATATTTATCGAGGTTTTTTATACAAAAATCCAACACTTTGTATTTATTTTTCAAATCATATTAATAGAATTATATTTTCGATTATAAGGAAAAATGACAGCTATTTACTTATATTAAATTACTACGTGTATTAGGTAAGCTAAAAATATATATGTGTATACGATATAAGTATTTTTTTTATTTTTTTCAGTTGGATTGACATAAATATGTGACATAGGTTTACTATATTATATGGCAGTGTCTCATATTTAAGTCAAATACAAGTTTAGCTTCTAAGCTAATGCCACTTTAAAGCTTTTTGTAAATTATTTTATGTACTTCAATCTTTTAACAATGCTTAATTACACTTATTTAGTGCTTTAACAAAGCAATCCGCCACAATTTAAAATCCTTAAATAAAATCTCCCCACTTGTGATTTGAGATTCTAATCTATTATGATTAATAAAATTTTCAATTAATTTAATATCAAAATGAACAAATGTATTTTTATAAAATAAATACTTTTGATAAACCTATTGTATATTAAAAATATATAATTTAATATACTCGAATCGTAAAAATAATTGTCAATACCTGTCACTACTTTATTTTTTTTCTATGTCGAGTAAGATAGAGAGAAAAACTTCTTTGGATTATTAAAAAAAATATTTAAGTTCACTTACAAACAAATTTTATAACGTAATTCTGTGAAAGGTCCCCATACATTTTTTAAATCTGCTGATTGCTACGTGAAGCTTTTTCATATTATCTGAATAGTAAAGTAGTTCTTAGATTACCAAAGCAAAAATAGGACCATTTAGAGTTGTTAAGAATTTTTTTGTCATTTCAATATTTCTGACCTGTATTAAAAGCTTCCAAGAGCGCATGCATATTTTCAAACAACTGGCACGGACTCACCATTTCATATGCAGCGGTATGAAAAAATTCAGCGGTAATGAAACGTTTAAAAATATTTGTAAAAAAAATATTTTTTACCAAAAAAAGGTCTATAAAAATTCTCGGGAAATCAGAAAATATATTTTCCTTTGGCATATTTTTCTATAAATTCTTAAAAAGTAATTCTCTAAAAGAAACAATAATTACACATTAAAATAATAAAGTTCACTCAGAATACATCTTCGTCTTACTTTTATTTTTATCAAATCCTTAGTGGATTTTTACGCCTTTCACACATATTATAATTTTTTTATTAGAACCGTATATTTTCGCGATGCCTTTAATAATTTTATTTTTATAAATGAATTTACAGCGTCTAAAAGCATTGTTATTAAATATGTTTTTTTAGAAATTTTAGCCACATACAAAGAGTAATAAAAAATATCACACTGTCCTTACATTTTATTTAAGTAATAATGTTAAGATTCTCAGTGCGAAAAGCAAATACATCCGCAAAAACCATATTTTAACTTTGTAAATTATACTGAAAATGTACTTCTAATATGATTATCATATACGTATGTACATATATATTGTACATTATATCTCGCATAGGGGCACGAGACTGTTTTGTAATGGGAAGCAAATAAATCCAGAATATAAATTACTAGTTGACGGCATTTAATTAAATATTTATTTTTAAAAAATAATTATATTTAGACGAGCTACTAAAAAAAAGTTAAAAAGCTTAATTTAAAGTTTAATACAATTTAAACAGTTATAAACAATGATACGTCGATATTGATGCTATATTCAAATTAAAAGATATTGCTATATCTCATATTTTTAATACATTACTAATTAGTGTCTTGTTGTTTAGCGTAATCTGTGAGCAGTTAAAAATGCATGATTATTATTATGGTTACGATTAATTTAAGCTCATAAACATATCCCATGTATTTATAGTTAACTGTTGGAGTACTCGAAACGTGACGATGCTTATTTATAATGATTTGATCCGGGCACGGATTTATTCGCGACGGGCCTCGTAAAATGCTTAAAGTCTTTGTTATGTGAGTTAATGACGCGACAACAGTCTCCTCCCCAATGCTTCGCATCGGATACGTCACCATTTTTATGGTCGCCTTTACGAGTGCCGATTTATGGATTTCATTCCGTTTATGGAGAGATAATTCGATTATAATCTCGCTCATTCATAGCTCGGTGTAGAGTGTGGGGCGGCGATGATGATACCGGGGGTGATATTTCGTTGAGTTAATACGCGCCCGGCGCGCGTGCGGGCCAGAAAGGGTAAACATATAAATTTTGATCGGTGTGCCCTTTCGGGACTATGGGAATTTGCGAATTGATGATGATAAAATGGCCGGCGCTTCATCCCGCGCGATTATCGGGATCAACATCGTACGGATCGCGATTGACGCGTCGTTCGTTATTACAGAGAATTTATTTTTTCGGTTGTCGATTTTAGTAAAAAAATATTTAAAACTATTTTTATATTCCTATGAACTTCTAGTGTCTACAATAGTCTTTTAACAGTCACTGTATTGGGTGCTACTTTCAATTTTTTACCATTTCTTAATTTTGCCAAGTGCGAGGTTGATTCAGCGATCCATTCCTTCAGTGCAAAAGGAAAAATTGCTGCTTTATCTTTGATTTGTTTCCGTTTAAATAATTTTTGTTATTAACAGTCAAAAAATGAGGTTAATGATGAAAGCAAAAGGCTGTACGTTGTAACTAATAAACTTCATGAACAATGTCAAAAAGTGTTATAGAAAGATTAGACTGTCGGAAAATCTAGATGCTAAAACTGAGGGCAGGAATGTCTGAATCAATATACTAGTTCACAAATATAACATATTAGGTAATTAAGGATATTATTAAATTTGTTATATTTTTGAACTAGTAATTAAGTTCAAAATTAATAAAAGATTAATATTTTTCATATTTTGCGCTTTTTTAGAAACCTTTGCTTTTTATTAGATTTGTGTAGTTTGACATACAATTTATCAGCTCTTCCTGTTTATGATTTACAATTTAATGCAACTCGAAAATAAACTCAGCGGTTGTTCTATTATAGAAGTTACTGCAAGTATCGTAAAAGTATATTACTACAGTGATATTTTTATTGTATATAGGGAGTGTTGGATTCAATTAACTTAGTAAAAAGATAGATATTTATCTTTTTACAATATAATTTATTACCAAAATACAAAAATATGTAGCAGATAGAATATGTATGTATGTTTAAGAACTAAATCTGTATAGAGCTCTATATAGATTTAGTTTTATATGAAATATTAAAAATAAAAATATACGTGAAGAACAAGACAGGAAAAATTTATTTAAATTTATTTGACTACATGTTAGTAATCTTAATATTGCACCAACAATTAGAGTTGAATAGTATTATCGTTCCACAAAACTACTTACAGCATTAAAACTCTCAATATTACTTAATAATTTAATATTAATCAAATAATTTCTTTAATAACCACAGCACAGTTTTATGTAATTCACACTTATTATAATCTAAAGTTTAAAACTATTAGATAAATACAATATATACTTCGTATTATTAATAAGCATAGTTCATAATAAAAATGTAAATAAAATACTCTTTGTGTATTTGGTCAAAGCAAGTGTATGTAAAAATAAGGTAGACTGCATCTGAGTGTAAGAATATTTATTAAAGATAATTTGTAACTGAATATTATATATTTCATCACATTTTCTTCTGAATAATTAAGTTTTTAACTGTTGGTTTTTTTGAAGTCTCTTTGCAATATTCTTTAAAAGTTTTTTGATTTTTTAGAATAAATAATGAAATAGTTTTTTCATCAAAGCTAATAAAAAATCAAAAATAATAAAAAAAATTCAGATACAGCATAATTTCTTTTCTATATGAATTATTTTGTGTGTGCGTTTATGTATTTGTATGTATGTATATGTAGATTTACTATTTAGACGTTTGTATGTATTTAAAAAAATGTTATATTTTATACTTTTGGTCATCATGACGCATTAAATTAACCTGTCAGATCACGATGGTCTTAATTTTCATAAATATATAAATTTCATACTATTTCTATACTAAAAAATAATATTTTTTTCAATATTATCAAGATTGAGAATAATATATGTGTAAGTTTTGTTTTAAATATTTTGAATTATTGGTACTAAAATGAAAAGATAACTGAAATATTTTGAATTGATGCATTTGCAATGTTACAAATATCGCTCTAATAAAAACTTGTTGGTTTGTTTATTTATTTATTTAAATTTAATGTACATGGAATTTCGACTAGTCCTTAGTTTATCGTTGATTTAATATTTAAATATTGCACCCAACTCTTTTCATTGACTTTTATTGAGTTCTTAGAACGGAATATGGAAAAATATTGTTTAATCTTTGGTTTGTTTTTGGTGGCCTGCTTTATTTATTGAATTAAATAATTTAATTTAAATAAAAACTATTGTGATCTAATATGTAATCCCAATGCATCACGATTAACGATTGCAATATTACCGGTATTACTAAGAGACTATACAATCAATACCGGTATTTTTGGTATTGGCGTTATTATTACTTTATTTAATTGGTAATAAAAAACGAAGAGTACCGCTAGCACGCTTTACCATGTTTCGCGATTAGCAAACATCAAATATTCTAATTATATTATTATTATTTTCAATATTTATTACGATCCAGCATAGGTAATTATGTTTTATAAAAATATGTGATTTGTAGATTTTTTGTTTGACTAGGAATTGTCTTTTTATTATATTACAAGTATACCTAATTGTCATAATGTGTTATCTGTAAATGTTGTTTAGTCAGCAAATCTGATAGATGTGTTTTATTTAAATTCGAACTAAATGCTTTATTGCTACGTTTATACTGTGATATATTATTAAATGTTAAGACATACTTGCGAGTTTTGCAAAAAAACCTAATGATTTAAGAGTCGGTACATTTTTTTAAAGATATTGAACAAAAATATAGTAATTATTGTCGTTTTTTGGAAAATATAATTAATAAGCAGATCAAATTTTTATTTAAGATGCCAAAATTTATGACCAATTTTTGGTACTGCAAATAATAAAAAGCTTTTAAACAATCTTTCTTGCATTTTTGTACTTCTAAAAATACTTTATACGCTGATCCTTTATTGTCTTCGAGTACTAATAAAAACCATTAGGACAACTATTTACAAAAACCTTTTTGTTTAATTTATAACATTGTCAAAATATTTTTTTTTAAAAATATGTGTGCTATATTTTAGGGCAATAAATATATATTTTTAATAATTATTACTTTTATTTTTTATTTATAAAGTTTGTAATTAATTTATTAATTTTAATTTTATTATTTCCCATTTTTTCCACTGCCCTTTTTTAGTTTTTTTTAAATTACATTTATTTTAATTTGTTGAACTCGCGTGTTCGCAAACACGCTGATAGCAAGCGCGACAAAGTGCGGGTGCGCAGGTGCGGGCGGGGGTTGCCGGGCGAATTTATAAAGGAATGCACTTTTTATTATTGCGATTTCTAGCCCAAATGACAGCGGATCGCGATAATCTGGGTATCGAAATGTTCAGGAGAGTCTCCTGCTTCGATTAAGGTGCACCCAGATAACCGAGGCACAAAATTGGCACTAGTGGGACGTTTTTGTGAGCCGCCGAACGAGTCTTACGGTTTTTACAAACGTCACTGTGGGCTTAAAAAGAGACGGAACGCGCTGCTTCACGGAGCAAATGTAAAATATCCAAATCGCGATATTTGACTTAGCTTTTAAGTATGTACTTGCTGATGTCGGCCGACTCGTAGTCAACAAAGGCAGATATCTGCCATTCATATCTCGATGATCTGGTGCACCCATATCACATAGGCCTACGTATTTACTATTATAAACACTAATTTGAATTATACACTGCTTAATTGTAACACATACACTAAATTACACTATCACTTTATAATTAAAAACATCGAAAGGGATATTATTATAAACGAAAACACTTATTCGACAAAAATGTAACGAAACAGTTTACGCAACCGATGACGCGTAGCTACTGATTGTTTTTTAAATATTTCGAAATGCACAAACAAGCTCAAACTAGGTCAAGGTTATGCTTCGTGGATAATAAACCATAAGGATTAAAATGTTGTGCATCTCAGATAGCAAAAAAAATATTTTTTATCAAAGGATGACTATTTGTCTAGTTTTAAAATATTAACTATAATTCGAATTATTTTAATGCAAGTTATTGTTTATTTTTAGAATATCTATCTCTCATTCGATTTATTTTAATGCGAGACTGACACGAAGGTCACATTTGTTGTTGTTGTTGACCTTCTAAAAGTATAATGTCGATGATTTCAAGTTTATTTATATGAAAAATATTATTTAAATCTAATTTATATGTGCCAAATTTACGACATTTTTAAATGACGATTTTCCGTTGAAAATATTGAAAAAAAACATATTTTCATCGCATATCGATAATTTGTGAATGTATATGGCCATATCTTGAAGAAACTTGAAATAAAAACATAACATAATACATATTTGATAATGAAACCCCATACGTCAGAGGTCTAGAGCAGAGGTCGGCAACCTTTTGAGACGGAAGAGCCAGAAATTACAATTTACAAAATTTCCCAGTTTTAAAGAGCCACTAACATTTTTATTTTAATATTATGGTATTTGATTAGGATTAGGTATATCAATTTGATTTCTGATTTAAAATAAAAATAAAAATTATTCATATAACACCATTCATATGCACCAATAACTAAACAAACAGAACAGTGTTGCCACATTTAAAAAATGTCAGCTGTCCGTATACTCTCTAGTCCACCTATTCTCACTGTTCTCTGTTGAGTGTTTTTATCCTGTTTAAAGTTTTTTTTGCAGTATAATATTTTTTATGAGTTTTGAAAATAAAATAATTATTAATATTTGCGCATGGAATTGGAGAGCCGCATCTTGACGTCAAAAGAGCCGCAGGTTGCCGACCCCTGGTCTAGAGGTATGCTGTGAACAACGCATGGCAAATGGAGGACGCCAACTTGGCTTATGCGGTGGTAACGTGTTAATATTATATAAAATAATATTTTATGATTATTTATTTATCGCAAAAAAAATCTTATACTAAATATTATATACCTTTTCATTAAATATTAATACAATTAATTAAAAAATAATCAAATATTATCATTAGTATATATTCAGTTTGTTTATTAGTAAGTAATCAACTACTGGAAATATGAAATATACTTTTACATAAAAAAAAAAAATTAAATATATTCAAGGTAATATTTATATGCTATTTTAAATTTTGATGTATTATATTTTAATGTTACATATAATATATACAGCTTTATATATTTCAATGCGTGCTTAAATTATTATGATAATCTAAAAACTTTTTCCTGCAAACTATATAATTTTCAAGGATTTAAAAAAGGCGCTCATTATAACATAAAAGAGAACGTAATAAAACTTTTCCGGCGCACATAAAACACAACCGACCAAGATTTTCTTTATGTACTCAACTTTGAATTTAAATAATCTCGTTCATGGGTAATTTCGGATCGGAAAAGTTAATTTAATATAATATAAACATTTCACATGAGTCATACAATTTTTTCGGAGGTGAGCTTTTCTACTAAGGGGTGTAATGACTCACGTTCCACGGCCACCCCGATGACACGTACGCGTCTTTGTAGCTACGAGGAAAAAATCATCCCGTCCAATGACGTCATCGGCACGGTCATAAAGTACGGTGACAGCCTTCTGACCAATCGAGTGTCGCGGCTGACCGATCAATTATGAATGAGGTCCTGGTTCTTTGTTCCTGAGCGACCGCTTTCTATTCATGATGATGTCGCCTAATTTGCATCGAATTACAGCGCGGGCATAGGGCCGCTTTTACGATCCCGCTTCCGGTTCCGGTTCGGTTCGATTACGCAAAAACAATTCCGGTGTATCGTAAAATTCAAGCGAGGGTGGGTAAAATACTACTATATATATTTTCGCGCTGATGAAGGTCGAAGGGGTCTACGTGAAATTCGAGCTGACGACTTGATGTAAAGTTTTCCGGCGTGCGCATGCGCATTGTCGGAGTAGAAAGTTGAAAAAAGTTTGATCGTTCGCCGATAAAATTAAAATAGGGTCATTTGTTATTTGCCTTAAAACATGCACTGGAATCTATTCTATTCAAATACCAGATCATCGAGAAATGAAAAGCACGATAATTGTGTTTAAACGGCGCTGGCGTCCATTACCGATGCGCAACCGATGCCGACGACTCCACTACCCGTCACGCCGAAAGCGCGAGGACAAGGTAATGTCTTTGTAATTTTCCAATATTTAAAATTGTGTCTGTGTCTTACGAATATAGTTAACCCTTTGTGCTCGTAAGTCGACTGGTAAATAAAACGGTAAGTAAATACCGGTAATATGGATTTTTGTTCAATTTAAACTTTTTTCAAATTCGTACATTTTAATTGTTAATAACGATATCTCCATTGCTCGGTCGCTCTCTGGCGTTTGAGCTGCGTGGAGTGTCTGTGAGTGATTCGTGTTGTTTCGACTTCTGAGGTGGCCGTAAGACTCGTTCGGCGGCTCACAAAAACGTCACCCACACTTTGCGTCCCACTAGTGCCAATTTTGTGCCTCGGTTATCTGGGTGCACCTTTATCGAAGCAGGAGACTCTCCCGAACATTTCGATACCCAGATTATCGCGATCCGCTGTCATTTGGCCTAGAAATCGCAATATTAAAAAGTGCATTCCTTTATAAATTCGCCCGGCAACCCCCGCCCGCACCTGTACACCCGCACTTTGCCGCGCTTGGAATCAGCGTGTTTGCGAACACGCGAGCTCAACAAATTATAATAAATTTAATTTTAAAAAATAACTCAATTAAAGGGAGGGGAAATAATATAATAAAAATTATAATAAAAAAATAATTTCAAAAATAAAAGTAATAATTTTTAAAAACTTTAAAAGTAAAAAATTAAAGTAATAATTATAAAAAAAAATATATTTATTGCTGAAAAAAAATAACTAATAAAAAACTTATTACATTATCGGTGAAAATATTTTTTTAAATTTTTTTACCTACAATGTAATAAATTAAACAAAAATGTTTTTGTATATGGTTGTCCTAAAGATTTTTATTAGTACTCGTAGGCAATACAATAAAGGTTCAGCGTATAAAGTATTTTTAGAAGTATTTAAATGCAAGAAAAAAAATTTAAAAGCTATTATTATTTGCAATACGAAATATGCCTAAATTGACGTTGAAAAATTGGTCATAAATGTCGGCATCTTAAATTTTAAAATAAAATTTTGATCTGCATATTAATTATATTTTCCAAAATACGACAATAATTACTATATTTTTATTCAATATCTTTAAAAATATGTACCAACTCTTAAATCCTTAGATTTTTTTGCAAAACTCGCAAGCATGTTTTAACACTTAGCCTTTGTGCTCGTAAGTCGACAAAACTTTGATTGCATTTATTGGTTTTGTGTTGAAACAAATTTTGTTTATTTAAATTTATTAATGGTAAAAAAATTTCTTATGCAAATAACTTAATAATTGTAGATTTACGATTGTATGTTTATTGTAAAATTTTTCACCGGAACATGGACATGCTACGCGGTGTTAAGACCGCATAACGCAATACTTGACAGTTTTACGTCGTCAATTATTGCTATTAAACTGATTTATTCCTTCAAAGGGTATCTATATTTTTATGATATGGGATGAAACGGGATTTAATGCTCTAATTGTGCATAATTGTTACTTTATATTGTGTGTCTGTTATGAAATAAAAAGATTATAAAATTTAGTAAGATGGATAAAAAGAGCGAGATGCAAACAGAGCTCGCTATTTTGCTCGCACTATTAAAATGAGCGATTGCCAACTATCGACCTTGGCATTGACATTTTTAGCGGCAACTCAAATAATAATATTAGTTTATACACATTTGATGTATTTTCGAGCTAGTAAATTACTAAATTATGTAAAACAGAATTAGTAGTATGTGTATTAATTATTAAAAAATACATATATTGATTTACTTTTAGAAATTATACATATAATTACGAATGACGATATAATAATGGATGTGACGATGAATTTGATATTAACCGTGATATTATTACTGTGACATGAATAGCAGTAGGAATGATATCTAATCACTTAAAAGATTATGAATTATGCCAATAAATACGAATCTGATTATAAACTTAAATAATGTGACAATTGGTATGTTGCACCAAGTAAATATTGTTAACCTAATATAATACCTCTGCACCAAGAGATCCATTTACTATTCAGATACCCAGAGAACCAAAACTATAGAATAGTATATCGCTTTATAAAAACACTACTAAGATCAATTTACTAAGAGTGGTTAGCATTATTTATAAGCTAATAAAAATATTGTTTCTAAAACAAGTTTATATATCACCTAAATCTTAGAGTTAACTTGTTTTTGGAGGAAGGGTATGCGAATTCTATGTCAGATGTTCCTACTGACAATGAGGATACTGGGAGTTCAAGTGATAGTGACCAAGACCTTTTGGTCAATTGAGGGATCGTCCACGTGTCATGACACTCGAGAGTGATTCTGAGGATTCAGAAGAAGGCGAGGATATTACCCTTGATTGGAATGACAATGATACACCCAGACAAAACGAACCGTTTGAAGGATTATCGGGAATATGTTATAATATGGGACGAAAGGATTTGCGAAAATATTATTAGAGACGATTTATTTTACACAATTGCAGAGGAATGTGTTATAATTAATTAAAATTAGTGTTTATAATACATTTTAGTGTATATGACAATATAATTTAGTGTATGTGTTAGAGTTAAGCAGTGTATAATGAAAATTAGTGTTTATAGCTAAATTTTGTGTTTATACACACAATATATTTATCGTTATGAGCAACTATACTTAGATTTTAAAAGTAAACAATTTGTTATTTGTCTACCATGTACAAAAATATGAGGCGCTTGATTCTGGTGAGTGTCAAAATCAAAAATTTGCCTAATATAATGTGTTTCCAATAATTCGTTAATAAATACAATTTTGAGTTATAATTTTTTATGATTAACTTCAATTTTCCGCGGACCTAGTGTTGAGAACCGTTGAATAAAAGCGGAACTCGATACCATGATATATTTTAAACAGTATCCCAAAATTGTATTTGCACTGGAGCAAAAGATATATAAATTTAATCCAAACAATTACAATTTGTGTATATTTAAAAAAAGTGCCGGTAGTTCGTGTAATCTTTCTAATTAAATGTAGCGGTTGGTAAAGTGTTAATGTTATATTACAATATATATTTACAAAATTATAAATAACCATAATGAAATGTATTATCGTTACATGTAAAACTACTAGGCTTAATACTGAAATGCGCCCTCTTTTCTGCACATACGTAATTCTAATGGATATTTGGGGTCCATTTATAAAAAGACTCCCTCGCATACATTTTAATTCTCTTGTAAAACATACATATACGAGATTAAAAGTATTCATAATTCAATTAAAAATTTTAAAAAAATATGTGAGACTATAAAGTTTCGGCGTACGATCGTTAAGTTTTCATGGCGCGAGACAATTCATATTTTACAAGCGCGATGATTTGGTAAAAAGATGAGCTGTTAGTGGAGACGAAAGAGTTGGAGGGTAGTTGCGGAATAATGAAGGAGACGAGGGCTACTTGGACATTAGGGGGCGCTTAGGTATGACTTATGGCCATCCAAAACTGTTAAATTATTCTGAAAATATACATAGGGACAGATGTTTAGATGTCTCATCGACTAGTCGTTTCAAAAAATTTATCATCCATGAATTTCCAAAATACTTGTAAATTTATGAATGCGACACATTAAATATTACATTAGGAATTAAAGATTATCATTAAAATAAATATTACATTATGTTAAATAGTTATTCGAAGAGCTGTATTATGATTTGTGTTCTCTTCCTATCTGTATATCAATTTTATTTAACTACTAGATTTTGTATCCGGTTTCGTCCGTGATTTGTTTCTAGATATATAGTATTGCTAAATACTGAAGTTAGATGATGTTTTTTCTAGAAATAAACACAGTTCTGCCTTTAAACGTGACTTTAAAATCATATCATTATTCTCATGTGTTCAATGCTTTCCAAAAATACCACACTTCGTTTCACAGTTTTAATAAATCAAAATTTTTTAGTGGCATATAAAAATTTACATTGGGAGTTTAAAAAAAACATTTTATCAGACCGATATTGTGTATATCGTGTATATACAGCATTAGTATACCATTTGTAGATTTAATGGTGGACTATGTGAAAACATATTGTAAAAAAATAATAATCGTCTCTTGTGCATTATTTTTATTCAACCCTTGGTGTTGCCTTCTTTTCGTATTGTAAGAAGTATAAAACTTAAATAGTAAATATTTCAGATTATCTGTAAGCACATTTACATAATTGAAAGAGCAATGGTTTGAATACCTAAATGAATTATATATATATTGAATCATACGAAATTTATTCTGTGGCCAACTACAGCTGAGATTACTAATTTTAGAAGAGGTATACGCCTTAGTTTTTGTTTCTTTTTGCCCTTGTCGCCGTGAAATTTGAGAGCTCACGTAGGCACTTTCCGAGGATAAGGGTAGTGAAATTTTCGAGGATATACGACTTCCTCGTGGCGTCGTCCTTACGACCTCGTCGCGTTGAGGTCTCCGCATTCTGGTGTTCGTGTTCGGGCAACAACTGCGATTATGGCATAAATAAAAATCCCGCAGTGAAATTTCCGCTCATAAAAATGTTTGGCGCATAAACGAAACATGTAAAAAGACATCGCGACGCCCTTTGGTCGTCGTCGCCAGATTTCCACACATTTCCCCAAACAGATTTGCACACACATTTACCCCTCTGCGTTAACGAAACAAACTTCGGACTGTGCTATTATGGCGTTATTTATGATCGCGTTCGACGTTTAATATACACATTAAAATTTACGACGCGCATATTTCTAATTGAATGCAAAAATGTTGCGTGCTTATGCGCATACATCATGGCTAGATTTGATTAAATGTATCCCGAAGTTGTGTTGGTGAAAATATATGCAAAGTTAATCGGATAGTTCGCCGTTTTTCAAACTTTTTATTAAAATTTCTTCACTTGTTTTATTAAAATCTAACACAAAACAGTATAAGATATTTATTTTAAGTAAACACTTGTCGTTTCTCTAGTTACAAACAAACAAAAACAAAAGAAAAAATAAGACACACGATCAAGCCGAAACGCAGTTAAAAAATCTAGACTACGCCTAAGATAATGACAACGGAGGTCGAAACGTCGGTAAAAAATATGAAAGCAAGAAAATACACGATACGCCAGCCGTCCCATTTCCTGAAGCAAAGTGACGTGTTCAAGTACGTAAAAACAATTTAACACTTACAAACAAAAACACGTTTATTAAAAAAAATGTGTGATAATTCTTTTGTATATAGATATTTTATATATCTGTAATTGACCGTTTTATTTTATTTGGCATTCTTATATTTTATAGTTTTTGTAAAAGTTGTAAAATTATATAATATTAACCTATCATTTAACCCATAAATAAAAACCTAATGTTTTACATATATACGTACTACATAATAATGATTAAAAATAAGATATTTTCATACTAAAAAAAATAGAGCACGACTCTTGTATTAAATACATTTTTATTAATGATGCTTTAAATCTAATTTATTACACCAATATATTTAAATCTAGCAACTATAATGTATCATAATTATAATTCTCTATTTTCACAATTTTCAAGTTTCCTTCATTATTTTAACTACTTTTTAATGGGACTTAAATTTTCGTTCCGTTACTATAAATAATATTTATGTATTCATTTACAAATGAATGTATTTTATAATCACTGCAACATTAATTATTATTTATATACGATATAAACAATGTTATTCTATATTCATAATCTTAAATCGTGCATTGATTAATATTTTTTTTACTACAATTGGTGTTTTATATCCATTTTTAAAAACAAATTAAGGATTCCATGTATTTATTTAATAATATAGTTAAATGGTTTAAATATATTTTAAAGTCTCAAAATTATACTTCAATGATATTTTTGCTTTCTTGCTTTATAACTCGAATTTAGTTGAGGATAACTAATTGACCCTGTAGTGAATTTTACTTTAAAGCTCTAAATAAACACATATTAGGAACTTTAAAAATTAAATACTTACTGCTCTAAAGTATTCGAATTATAATATGTAATAAATTATATATATTAAAATATATAAATATAATATATATTGTATTAAGAGATCATAGAAGCAAATTTTCAATCACTTCCAAGGTTTTTTGATTTGTATTATGCCTATAACATCTTAATCAATATTCATACTTTTTACTAAAACATCATACAAAACTTCACAGATTTGATACTTTAATCCTTCTATATCTAACGATTTAATAATATTCCGTGTAAAATTAAGCTAATAAACCTTTTTTGGTTAAAATTATTTAAAAGGTATTTCACTTTATAATTTATATAATGGACAATGCTTTATAAGTTTTTAAATTTCTCTTATAAGTTAGTTTTATTGAGAGTGTGACATAGCTTTCACAATAAGAAATATATTTTTGAATACTAGGTAATTTTGAAATTAATGTAACCATAATATCACTTTTAAATGTTCATTTTTATGATTCAGACTATAATTTACTTTCAAAAAAATATCCATCTCCTAACTCTCGGGAAATTTTTGAATTCCATTAGAATAAAATGTTAAAGGCTTTGATTTAAAATATTCCGATAGCCCTATTTTTATATCGTTAGCATTTTGATTTATTTGCGTCTAGAAAAATTTACATCGATTGAAATAAATATTAGTAGGAAGTAGCAAGGTCTATAGAATAAGGAGGATGAGATAAAACCTTCCTTGATTTTATCGAGTCAATTTCGCGACATAGGGACGTACATTGTCGTATTATAGAACTACATACCTTCTGTTAACAAGAAAATATATTATTTTTACTTCCTCGTGCTAACGACCCAACTGATTACGATAGAATCTTGCTGATAATGTTTGGCAGAGTTTCGTTATGCACAATCCTTTTAAAATTTCACCATACACACAAAATATTTTTTTGCCTGTGAGCCCGGGATTCGAGGTTGGTTTGAGTAGCCACTGTCCTTTACGACGATTAATGTCGTATACACCATTTCCCATGGTAGCTTATTAAATTATCGAGAAAAGGCGAGAAGCTCTAACACCTTATCGCAATCTTCTTAACGTGTCTATGCACTTTTGAATCAGACTGGTTTAGTTTCTTGTCTAGCTAATGAATAGTTTCATTTCTGCTGCCAGAACATCATTCTATTTATCTTGTCTGTCTTGATATCGTACTTTTTTATACCATCTTTGAAATTAATGGATTTCTAATGAATCACTTATCACTTTACAATTGGTTTTAGTTGCTATATTTGCCATTTTTATTAAAAAAAATCATATAACATGCAATTTTATATAAGTTTTTCACTTGGTAAACATTTTGTCATCGTAAACATTTGGGAAAATTTTTTTTTAAATTTTTTAACGTGGATTGCAGATGTGCACTAACACAACTATAACAAAATACGTACTTTGGTAACAACATAAAAAGTACGATTAACTGTTAAAAACCAAATTAAAAAATAACTACTTTGATTTTAGAATTACATAATATCCTTAAATGCTTAAATCTTGTTAAATATTAAAACTATAAAATATATTTAAATATTAATTTAACCATTTTTTTATAAAAGTATTAATGCTTAATTTTTAAAATATCTCATACAGAATTAATCCAGTGAAAAATATTTGTTTTTTGAGTAAATTTATATATTATTAAAGTGGCGTTCGAATGGTAAATTATACAGCTGTTTATTTTATTTAGTAATTTATTGATTTAAATTACACTTATTATTATATAACAAAAATTAAGTACAGACGTCGTCTGTCGGCAAAATTTATTATGCACCCTACGAAGCTTGTCGGTGTATATAATAATAATGAATTGTGCAAATATGTCCGTACGGCTTACCCCTTTCACGTTGCTACGACGCTCTTTTTTATTTATTATATTTTTCAGAGGAAAGTTATCAAAAAGTTCCGCAAGCGAAATGTCCAAGCGGACGAGAGAATTTTATGGCCTACACGTTTGTTTCTCGCTGAAGGGGTTTTTACGTTTTGGCAAATAGCTTTTTTCCCACACTCGTGCTAATATTCAAAATGGATGCACAAATGGTTATCACTTAACTCGGACAGTGAAAAGTTTTAATGGGATCCGCGCGTGCACCGATCATAAATTCATTCGCAAAAGCTCTACAAAATGCGACAATTACAATAAAGAGGACACTCATATTCGTTGTAATTGTGAACATTTCAAATTTAATTAAAAATATCCTATATTCTGTTATATACAAAATTATGTCTATATATGTATATAAATTGTTCAATATGCGAAATGCCACGTTCGAAAACTGCTGCTGTTGGGAAATTAACTAATAAAGGAAAGTCGTTTTGAACCGTCTTAATTTTTCTTTCTCCGCTTACTTCCGAAATTAGCAGGGCTTATAACCCCTAGAGAACGGCGGAAAACAGCAGAGTAATGGTGAAGTAACACTCTACAGCTAATAACGGAGCTAATTTGAAATAACATCGGGGCAACGAAAACTTATTGGACTCGAGTGCGCCAAAAAAGCGTACCGCAAATACGTATCTTTTTCTCACTTACATCGACCACAGTATTTTACAATGTACACATATAATCTTAAATAAAATAGCGTTTCAATTCCATACAATTCGGCCACCACTGTGCCAGTTTCGGGCACGTACTTCGATTTAACGTAATGAATAATTTATTTTGGCAAAATAGCACGCAAATATACTACGCAGAGCTATAATGATGCTTCAATCGTTTGGTCATTATTCATGTTGGAAGTGGATTTTTGATGGTTCGAATCTATTGTTTGGCTTTGTGCGGGTCCATCAATACAGCACTGGTTCCAGTTGAGTATTTCAATATGAACAAGCGACATGATTGATTGCGGCCAACGGCCAATGAAAATTTATATCAGATCATGCGGACCTTACGGTCAACACGCCATGCTCTAATTTCAAAATGGCTCCACATTGACAATTATCGATAATGTGCGCAAGGTCGAACGATTATTTTTATTTACAGTGACTTATGCGTCATGCGATATATCAGAACAATTTTCCGTGGCTCATTGTTTGATATTTTTTTTATTAAATTTTACAATCGCATTGAGTTGCACTTGAGTGCATAGAATAATATGCACACCGCGGAAGGGAATTGCACTCGACTAAATTATGCTGCACACAGCTTGTGTACTCAAATTCTGAAATGATGCGCATCCATCCTCATGCACTAATCCCAAAGCCGGCAGGGAAACAATCGGATGTGGGTTACATTGTTAACGAATTTAACTATATATGTATATATTTCTCTCTCTCTCTCTCTCTCTCTCTCTCTCTCTCTCTCTCTCTCTGAGATGGGATAAAGTCGTAGAGGCGTACCGATGTTTTTGGCAACGTTGGCGAACATAAGATTCACATTCTATATTTGCGTAAACATTAACAAATATTTTGGTATGGTATATATTTTTAACTAATGTACCTAAATAAATATGATATCCTGTAAAAGTAAAATATAAAGCATTTTAGATAAAATAAGTAGCAAAAAAGATTATATATTTTTGCTTTTCTTTTAAATACGTTAATTTCAATAATAAAAATAGTTTTATGGACAAACTAATTATATATAATACTAGCTGTCGGTACCTCACTATCGTGAGGTACCGATAGCTAGCGAGTGTGCGAATACCGGACCCTCAACTTTTTGGGTTTTAAATATAATTTTTGCTTCGTTCTGATTTTTTAAAACATTTTTTTAAATTTAATGGTTCAAATTGGACATTACTATTTAGGATTTTCAATGATAGACAAAATAGTTCAATCTATAAAAAACTACTTAACATTTTCAATTCATTTGAAAATAGGTTTACAACTTGACTAAATATTTCCAGAAGAAAACATTTTATATTATTTATTAGATTTACAACGTTAGATTTTATCGTTATATTAAAACTTAGATATTTAATGATAAATCTAAATATTGTATATCATTTATGAATAGGTTTAAAACTTGGCTAGATAATAATAAATTAAAAATTGTACTATGAAATTTCAATACAGCGAAGCTCACGAAACCAATGAATAAATTTTGGTGTACTGAAAATACGTTATATTGAATGTAGGGAAGATCATATATTTTTATTTTATTTTAAATTACTATATTACTACAGCATCAAAATAACCTCTTATAAGGTTGACAGATCGTTTTTTGTCCTTGTTTAAGGAAAATGTATGAAACACAATAAAATTTGTGAAAAAAATGTTTTATAAAAAAAGTTTGAGGGTCAGTGAAACACCTGTAAATATTGCTTTTGAACACATCTGTCACACACCAAGTCAAGGACGAACTGAATGTGGAGAAATATTGTGTAAAGTTGCAACGTCATTCTTAAATTTGGATCAAAATATTTCGTTATACTGAGATTAGTCTTCGTTATAATGAAAACATTTTGTATGCAAGTTTTTAGGGGACAAATTAAAGATTCGTTATACTGGGAATTTTGTTATTTCGGTATTCGTTACAAAGAGATTTCGTTGTATTATTTTTTAAAATAGGTTTGTAACTTTACTAAATATTAATAAAACAAAAAATATCAAAATGTTTTCAACATAAAAAATATTATTGAAACGTAACATTTTGTATCATTTAAAAGTAGGTTTACAGTTTAATAAATAATTATAATAAATAGCATCGGCTACACATCCGCTCAAAAATATTACTGATATGAAAAAATATTTTGTTACACCTTACTAACGCAACAACACAATCGATCATATAAAGTTAGTGCAATGTGAGTGATTATAAGTCATTGATTGTGTTTTAGGGTATTTTATGTGTTTGAGTGCCAGTTTTAACGCTGCATAACACAATTATATCATAAATTTAAATTTTCGTAATAAAAAAGTTTTTTGGTGACATCATAAGTTACTTTATAATTTAAAAAAAATATTTCTATGTTTTATGTGTAAATATAAAAGTCAGTTTTTAATTACATTTACTAATGAGAAAGAAACAATAAACTAAAGATATCAAGCACCTAATCTGTTACTTTAGACCAAAAGTGCGTTTTGAAAATATTAATAATTTTGAAACCTTTGTCTTTTTTGATTAAAAAATATTTTGATTTACATATTTTTTAAAGTAAATGTTTTTCTGCGCAGCATTATATATTTTAATAATTAATGAGTGTAAAAAGTTTTCACTATATTTAAAATTAATAATGAACTAATGATATTTAAAATCTATAATAAATGATTAATATTTAAAATCCATAATAAAATAAAAAATATTTTTAATGTTGAAAAAAATATTTTGAATAAATATTGAAATTTTATTCTGAAACTTTTAATTTAAAAAATATTTAAATTAGTGTTATACATTTTTGTGTAGTTTAGTTTCAAAGGCGTCAGTAAGATGGATTTTTGCAATACTGTGCGCTTAGTAGTTGGTTAGTAATGAATAGTACTTTTTTTGAAACTTTGCCCCTTTTTGACTTTTTAAAGCAAAGTTTTAAAAATTCTCTAAAAACTAAAACTTTAAATTGCCAACGTTCGCCAAAATTTAGGTACATATTTTTTCTGTATAGAGAAGCTAATACATATCCACATTATTTATATTATATTTTAAATCTATAAACTAAAAAAATATTTTAAAAAACATTTTTTTTTGTATTTGATGATTTTTATACATATTTTAATAAATTTTATACAATTTAAATCGTTAAAATAAATTTCGCTCGTTAAAATCAATTTCGCTCGTTAAAATCAATTTAGTTCGTTCTCAAGCGCGGGACTTCCCAAATTTGCTTTGACAGTTCTTCTGTCAGATCTGGCAAGAAATATGTTATAATCGCGGGATTTTTGTTACAAAGTGACAATTGAAGATGATTCAAGTGATGCAGCATTTGAAATTATAGACAAAACTATAAATTGCGGGTGTGCCAGTAAGTGTTTAGTTATAAATGAATAATATAACACGGTTATTCTAACAAAATTACTATTGACTTTCCAGGATCTAATATTAAAAGACAAACAGCGGTGATTTGGCAATTAAAGGTATACATACCGAAGTTAATTAAACATATTGCAATGCTAGTAATAATAAAAAATATATGACATATTGTGACAATTTTGTAGAAGATGAAAAGATGCCAATCTACGTGTTTAATCCTCTACAGTACATCCATCAATTGTGTTCTTTGGTTGTCGTTTAAATTTAATTTATGGATTATATTAGTAGTAATAATGTGTTCAATGTTTACTCGTGATAGGAGTCTTATTGTTTTTTAATTATTTTTCAGAAGCAATGATGGAACAATTTGATGACCTATATGGCTACAACGTAGAATTGGTATATATAAACAAAGAGTTAATCTTCTCGTGTTGAAGTCACTGTCAGCAAGTATTATCTTTTTATAAAGAACATACTACATAAGTTTGATGTAACTGAATATCTTAAATTTGGCTATTCAGAAAGAGGAATGATGGCACAGAACAAAAATTGTACCTATTTTGCCACATCGGAATTAAAAATAACCCACTCTTAGATATTTTGGCTATCGATTATTCCAGGTATGCAATCACATATTTATAATCATTGTAAAATGACGTTTATTAGATAACATCCAAGAAACTACACATTTATAAGCTGTCCGACAGCGCTGATTTGATCGACATTAACTTTCAATCCTCACATACTAAGGATATATTACACGTTCATGTTTAAAACATAACTGGTTAATTTAAAATTCTTAAAATCTAACGTATATGTGTATTAAATCAGCAAGCAATGATAATGTTAATGTAATATAAAAGTAAAACTCACTTTTCGGCCTCGGAGCCCGGCGACGGGATTTCAAAATTTGAAGATTTCATTACAAAGATTGTTTTATGATCGTTTATCTAATTTAATCAATGTATTCTTCTTATCCTCAATACATTATGTATATATTTAATTTTCATAGTTATAACACACCTAGTTAATTTGCAATCCGATTATTTATAAAAGCAAAAACTCACTTTTAGGCCTCGGAGCCCGTCGCCGGGAATTCAAAATTTGAAAATTTCATTACGAAGATTATTTTATGATTGTTTATCTAGTTTAATCAATGTATTCTTCTAATCCTCAACGCATTATGTATATATTTAATTTTTATTCAGTCAAATGACGAATTAATGAAAATTATTGTCGCGTAGCAAAATTTTATTATTAAATAATAATTATTTAAAAGTGTTGTCACGGTACTGTCTATTTGAATTTAAATGCTTATTTTTCATTGGTCGACGCTATTTGAATATTTGAATGCTTATTTTTGATTGGTCGAAACAACAGAACGCATTACCGGCGGCTCGAAAATCAATCGGAACAAATTCAATTTTAATTTTTAATATTATTTATTATTATAATTAAATATATTTCCTTTGTTTACGTGTATTGTTACACACCGTTAATACAAAGCGATACGATTTACAGAGTAGATAATTGAACGGAGAATGTTTCGTTTAAAGTTATGCGCGTCCGGAAGCGACGGCGGAAGCGGATTAGAACAATTATATATAAGATACTTATTACTGGTTTGTGGTTAAACAATTAAAAAAATAAAAAACCTTTTTATATTTTTGCTTGTACTTACACTTAAATATTATGAAAATCAGGATTTCAAAATTGTTTTATTATTAATTGTATATTTGCAACCCTTTGAATCTTGCGCCCTTAGCATTACCAAGTTACTATAGAGGGACACTTGGTTGGTCAGGGTGAACAAAAGGAATGAATTTTTATCGTTTTAGCCCTCGACCGTTAATTTGCATTTTAATATGTTCTCATGCAGTGTTTTTAGCACTGTATTGTTAGATTAAAAATATACAATGATTAAATAAAACTTTATTTTAAAACAATTATGATTAATGTGTGTTTATAATATTATATTATCAAATGATACATTAGTCACATAAATTTCAGTTAATACAAAATCAATAAACGCGTTTAAAATTTAGTCGACATAATGTCGACCTATAAGTGCAAAGGGTAATTATTATTTATATATTCATTATCAGGCTTAAACAACAACAAACAGTTGTATAAATAAATTCATTTTACACAGTTTTGTTAACTAAAAACTAATATGATTAAAGAATAAAAATGGTAAATAATACTATTATTTTATTATTAATCTGAAAAAAAGTAAATTTGTTTTGTTCTTAAAACTAGATACACATCTAAATTACTGTATTGATTTACAATCTGATGTATCTCTGATCCTTTAAAAACTAGCTTTACAATTCTTGACTAAATAAATATCACTGATAATAGCATTATCAAGTTAAGTCTTATGCTTCTATTTAATATATTTAAAAAATATATTGTAATTGTTATGAATAAAATCATTTAGTACCCAGTTAAAATAATTTTATTCGATTTAATGTGTATGTAATATATTAGGTTTTATTAGCTTTTTTCGATTTACTTAAATCACACCTGTCAATATGTGAGCTATGGCAATCGTAGTTCCGATGAGTATTTCGTTCATTCTGGAGTACCAAAGGGATTCCATCTGAGTCATCTGCTCTTTTTCCTCTTTATTAACGACATACGTACATGCGGGAATTAATATGCTGATGAACTGAGAGTGTATCAGAGATTCACTCTCTTGACAGAAACACTTGGAGTCGCTGTGGAGGCGATCGATTGAAGATCGACTACGTTTCAGCATCGATTTTCTATGCACATCGGCAAAGTTTGCAATAAAGCGTCGAGGATGCTCGGCTTTGTTATGCGGAGCGCGTGTCATATCAATAATTTGTTGACGATTCGCGTACTCTACGATACGCAATTTTGTGGCGTTCTTGAATATTGCTCTATTATCTAGAATTATAATAAAGCGAAGTATTAGAATTGAAAAAATCTAAGATATCTATACAAAAGGAAGTTCGGGTCGCATCCGTTTTTATATCCTAGTGCCTTTTTGCTTGGAGCTTTAAGATACAATTATTTGCATTCTCGGCGTATCACCCACTTAATGAAAAACTTGTTAAGCTTGCCAAGAAACAATGTTGACAACTCGTCAAAGCTTAGTGATTTTAGGTTACGAGTTTTAGACTGCCCTAGAAGTCGCGATCACGTCCCTTATTCTTACGCGTTGCGGTCAGGACGATAGCGCTTGAGAACGCACCTCTAGCATGAGCCATCAACCAGATTGCGAAACACGAATAGGTTTTGAAGGTGCTTATTTATTTTAATGTAGTTTTTCATGACGCATTATAGAAAATAGTAAAGTCAGTATAGTCAGATTTGTAATGAAAAATGATAAATAAATAACTTACGTTAAATTTTTATATGTGATACAAGTGGGATTTTTTATTTGAACTAACGATTATTTATCAGTGTTATATTATTAAGATTATTTTTTCCGCGTTCCTTGATTTATAAGAAGTGATAGAAATAATTTTCAAAATATCAAAAGGAACACATATTTTACACTATTTACTTTTTAATTTGATTAGCACCATAATGCAACGGAGACAATTAGCAACATAAATAGTATAATATGTATAGATCCGAATTTTAAAGAAGTGCGTAGTATTATTAAGGATTTTTATATTAAAATTTATATATTTATTGCAATTAAGTTTTACAATTCAGCTGCTTTTACATCTACAAAATGCGCTTGGTTACGCGTTAGTAAAAATATAACACAGTAGCATCTTACTCTGGAGTATAAACTTAGGAACTTTAAAGATATAACTTTATTTTATAAAAGTTAAGCTTGGTAATTAATTATCTTAAAATGTTTGTTTTCTACATGATTCATGATTTAATAAAATAAAATTTATTGCTATTCAAATATACTGTTCATTAGATTTACACGCTTTGAAATATTTATAATATGTATAAATATTTCTTCGAAAAAATGTAGTAAATCAATAAATTATGTATAAATAAACATTTTTTTTATTATCTTGGGTTGTTGGTAAAGTAATTTATGTTATTTATAAAAAAATTTGAAATACCGCACTTTTAAGATTGCCAATTTAAGAATTATATTATAATATGCATAGAACAAAAATCTAAAAAAAACATTAGTTAATAGTGATAATTGACGCCATTGGAGACATACAACCAAGGTACGATATCTAGGGACGCAGACCCTCAGAAACGCGATATTATGTGTAGTGGTCGTCCTCGGGAGAGGAAAGTGGCGTATACTCCTAACTGATCCTCTAAGACAGAGATTTCGAACCTTTTGAACTCAGTGTGTTAACATTGTAAAAAAATTAGCTTAACACGAGTGCTGTTTGACATCTAAAAATAACTATAATTTCGTGATATTTGCAGCCCAGTTTTTGATATATTTATTTGAGACTTTTTTGCTGCTGAATATTTGGTTAATATTTATTTGAAAGTTGGTATTTTGTACACTTTAAGTCCCAGTAATAGCTACAAGCTCCATCTTTATTTTTTCAACGTTTTTATATTATTTCACGCAAAAATAAGGTTTCTCAAAAATATGTAGAGAGAAAATTGTGAGTAAAGCCATTGCTAGATTTTTTAGGATACTAAAAGAGTCCGGTAATTAGTTTTAAGCACTCTAAATTTATTGTTCGTAGTGGCACTTTTGTTTATTTTTACATAAACGGTTTCTTTCCAGATTCTCAAATTTCGACATCAAGTCAACAAACTCTTGAGACTAGATGCTGTTTTAAAATTCTGTAAGTTGCATATTCAAATTAATAATTTGCATCCATTATGAATCATTTACACTAATACACATGAATACTTAATTATTTTAACTTCTAAATTGATTAATTTTTTCGCCGAATTGTTTAAGTAACGAGTTTACAATATGCTGTTATTTTATATACATGGTCTCTATTCCATTTTGTACAGTTGTGCTGGTTTCCTGAAATACTTTTATACTCTCGAAAAATACTAGTTATAGTTTCTTTGAATCTCGCGTAGAAAATATAATTGTAATTTAAAGTTCAGATTATTCATGTTCAATGTGCTTACCGTTAGCTGAGAAAAGTTTGCCAGATTCTTATTTTCAAGAAATACCTTTATTTCTACAAAGTGCTTCACAAATCGCTTAAGTACTGTTCCTTGGCTCAGCCACATTACATTATTGAATATAAGTAGTTCACTGTAGGTTGAATTAATTTCATATGAAAGCGTGAAAATTTTTTGCTTACGAAGAGCTAAAGCAGTTATTAAATGCACTATTTTTGGTACAAATGATATTAAATTATTTAGTTTTGTAAATCCTGCTTTAGAACATACCATCTTTGAATAAACAATGCAAGGAAATGGATCAATAAACAATTTCGCAAATGACACAATTTTTTCACCATATTGGGTGCCCCAGTTCTCGTTACTAACACAATTTATAATAACTTTATAATAACTTTACACATTTCGTTCCTTAATGTTTTTATTAGCATTAATTATTATTTTATTAACTTTTTTAGCATTGTGTGACTAATAGAATATCTAGCAATAATAGCTCACTCAAAAATTCGCCTAATAATAGTCCGTAAACATCCGTAAATGATACGTGTCACACAAAATGTCTTTGAACGTCACCTTTGACGGGCATCACTGTTCTAAGTTGAGCCTCGATTCGTGACTGCAGCTAGAAAGGCTGCAGTTCCAGTAAGCATCGATGCGAGACATCTCCTAACATGAGTACCGCAAACGGATTGACGTAAATGCAGCTTTAAAGTCTGCAGTATCAGTGGGAGATTATTTAAAATTGGTTCCAATCAGCCAAAGTTTAAATTCTAGCGTCGGGGCAAAAAACTGCTGGTTATATTTATCACGTTGTGATGCATTAGGCAAACGTCTATCATGTTACATCGCCAGATTTACAATATATAAAAATATAAAGAATAATAAGAGTGAACAGACGATATTTCGTAATATACAGTATTTTTTTGTTAATAAATGTTATATTATTCTATTTTATCATGCCAATGTGATTTATTATTCACATTGTAATATACATAGTGGTATATAAAAAGTTATTATTAATAAATATTTTATTTTTATTTTCGGTACTCTTATATTTATGAAGCATGTCTTGTGCATAATGCACGATCGCGATATTGGCGTAACGATCCGGTCTATGTGCCGGGATATCCTATAACCTATAAAATGAGTAAAGGGTGATTCGGCTCGCGCATAACGATAGGCAAATCTATTCATAATGGCAATTATGTGTGTTTTTTTGTGTGGTGCTGCGGTCCCTCGTTTGTGAGGAATTGATATCTCGCACGGTCGCCATTAGCCAACATTTGGGCGTCGAAGTTGGCTGGCGGCGCCATTGCCGCCTAACGCCGCAATAAACATTTATACCGTATCGTACTCAGCCCGCACCAGTATTCAAATGGAAAACATTAAGACGGCAAAGTTTTCGCAAAGTGCCTTACGGTTATTCCTTATTGCAACACTTTAACACTGCAGAAATCTCTCGTGCCAATCGGAGCTGTGTGCGTAAAAACGGCTTAAGGGCAATGTCGTTCAAAATTTGGGATAATGTTCAAAATACATTTTTATTTCCCGATTCGATATACAAAAACGAGTATGCATTAAATTTCTCTAAAATAATTATATGTCATTTCTTTGACATACACCACGATCTATTATATAATTATAAATCATTGTTTCACAAACATCTCTCGTTGACAAACTTCTCCCTGACAAGAGATTTCGCCCGTCGACTGATTATTATTCTTTATACTCTATTATTCTTTACAAAATTATATATTTTATGTTAAAATATTTTGATTAAGAGATCATTATAATTACTTTTTAATAATTATTTACTCAATAATGTGCTGGTATGGTGCGTTAATCAGATGTAATATAAAAACATTTTTGCCACAGTGAAAAATATATTTTTACATTGAATATATTGAACACAAGTAAATAAAATATTATTACTTCGATTAATTTGTTAGCGCTGAAGGTAGATAGTTTACACTTTATAAAATATTTGTTTTTGTTACCTCTAGAAATTGAATTATTACCAGATTTTTTTTAGTATTTAAATTAATTAATCAAAATAATATTCTGAGTACCGCTCGAATGATTCACCATGTTTATTGTTTAATAAAACTGGCAACTATTGTTTGGATATGTATTATTTTAATTAAAACACATTCATTAATTTTACAAAAAAAAATATTTTCAAAAAATCGGGCGCTATGTAATTCTTATTTTGGAACAATAAACGTCGTCTTCGACAAAATATCGGTTTTTATCGACAGCTTTTGGATGCTTTCAAAATTTTTATAGCATGAGCCAGAGCACTACTTGCCAGTTTAATGCAAGAACATATATTACCCATTATATTTTGTCAGTTAGATTATCTCAAAAAATCTTATGAGAAAGGAGTGTGTAGAAAAATGTAAATCTGTTTTTATGTAAACATTTTTAAAAACAAAAACATATTTATCAGATTGATGATTGTGATATTTTTGTAATTGAGATGTGATTAATTTATATTATTTTATTTTAATTATTGCACATTTACTACTAATTATATAATATCGCAATCATATTTATTTTAGAAAGATCTCTTGTATACTTATTTATTTATACTTATGTTAAAAGTAGCAAAAATTAAATTTAAGTTATAAATGTTTATATTATTATTACAAAATAAAAATACCTTAATACTGCATAATCCTAGTCCTAGAAAATTTAGCCTCACATATGCAACAATTTTTTTTAAAACAAAATCATTGATTTGCATTTTTAACTAAATTATATTATACATATGTGTTTTAAAAACTTGATAGTTTTTTTGAGCACTCTCTATGATGTGAGTGAATTTTGTATATTTGTTTACACATCTCCAATTTACAAATAAATTTAAATGTACAAGTAAATTCCGCTGTTAAATGTACAAGTAAATCTTTTTCTAATTTAAAAACTTTTTTTAAAGCAGAATAAATGCCTTTTAATTCGGTATTCAAAGCACTCACGGGATTTATATGGCTTTCCCACCTACTATAATTCAATAATTTTACCGTTAATTTACAACTCATAGACTGGAAAATTTGCCAACGCTTTGTCGGTCCAAAAAAATTATTTATGCTTAATATTTTTTAGCAAAAACAAAACACTCGGTATGATTAGAACGAATATACGAGCGACGATCTATCTATTAATTCCTCCATCCATCCATCTAATTTATTTTTACAAATTGCCGTTGCAGCAAAAAGTGGGTGAACACAAAATCTAGCAAGCATGACAATATGACAACTTTAATTAACATTTTAACTAGAGTTCTTCAAATTAAACTCAATGAGAACCAAAAGAAGCCGTCAACCGACAGACGGATAAAATAAAAAAAGCAACCGCTTCTCTCTTCACGTCACACAGCTAATTGTATAGAATCCTGAGTATATTCTTTAGAACAAGAATACTCGAAATAAACAGTAATGGTTTTCTTTTCTCACTAGAAACGATGTACCAGTGCTTTATATTATTTGGAATGTAGTGTTATTTTAATAAAATAAATTAATTTATAGGTTATAAAATGTTAGGTATATCGAATAAAACACAACGCGTGCTAAACTGTCAGTTTCGTGGATCAATTTCCTACAAACTCTACGCCATTGTGCTACCACAAAGCAATTCAATTTGATTGTTAGGAAAATAAACATTGTTTTTTTAAACATTGTATCAAATTCAGTCTCGATATTTATTTTGCTTTAAATTAAACATGGAAATATGAAAAATATTAGCAGTTTTGCATGAGTTTAATGCAGGTATTAAGCCGCAGAAAGAGTGTTTACTTCACTAAAACATATAGTGCAAAATTAAAAATGTATGCATCATTCTTAAGTTGATAACGACCAACTGAAGGCATACTTGAATAAAATCTGAGTAATTCAGCAAAAACAGTAGACGTTAGTTATCTAACAATTAACGTAATATTAAAATATAGCTTAAAAAATGAGTGCCACACGTTTTTTTTTAAAACAACTTATTAGGAAATTTGTTCTGGCTTTGCAAGTCATATATCGGTCGAATTGTTTCTCACGTCAAAATTAAATAAAATAAAATTATATAGGGTTAAAATTATATATTAGGTATATCATTTTATATTTTTTTGCCTAAGAGAGCACCAATAACTGCAATGTCTGGTTTTCGCACTAGGTAATCAAAGAGGTTCAATTCACTTGCACGAAAATGTGCGACCGCACATTGTACGTTTAACCCTCTGAAAGTTGAATGAGTTGTGCTATAAAATAATTTCGACAATTTCTTACAATATAAAGTTTTTAACAGCTAAGCTGTTGCCGTAAGTGTTTTTCGATTTTTTATCAACTTAAAATTTTTAAAGTTTTTAACTGGAATAAATAACGATTTTTATTCTGATAATCACAGTTAATTATCATTTAGATAAAAATGTATTTGAATCTGAAGGTAATAAACAATAAAATAAAAATATATTTATATAACTTAAGTCCTTCGCACAACCATCGATTCAATTAAGATAGAGAGGGCGATACGCGGATTGTGCGTGAAGTTCCGTTCACAGATGGCAGCACCGCTACGCCGTCGTACATCGCATTAGGCGGCGTAACGGCCCACCTAAAGCTCGCTTCCCAAGCTCAATTGAGGTATTCGAAGCGAACCTTTGATCTGTCGTCGTCGACATTGTTTGCGTATTCGTTAATATTGAAAGCGGCGGCCGCCCCATTTGTACGTCGAAATCTTGAATACGTCGTTCGCGGCGCTAATAGTTTCTTGAATGTCGCCGTTATCGCGGCGGATGCAATAACGGTTAAACGTAACAGTTATCAACTATGATTACATCTCGGTCACGACTGTCTTAAACCAGATTTTATAAGCGCTCCAGCTCCATTTCGGACATCTATTATATTTCAGATGCCATTGAGCGCGGGGTTATGTTTGTTAAAGCCATTGAGATATAGAGGATCATATCTTGCTTTTAAGAATTGGTTGTAGCTTAGAGGCATCTACGAGTGCTATTCTTAGGATAAATGCGGTATTTATATGATTTAAGTAACAAGCGACTTGAAAATTCTGTAGTGCAACGTACCGTCTATAATAATGGTATTCTAAGCGAAATACATATATGAGTCGATTCATACAGAATTTATTTATTTTAAATTCAGTGATCACGAACACTAAATAGACAAGGCGAGATTTTTGCAGTAACGCAAAAGCATGTACATGTAGTTGCTATAACAAATTATTACCAATGAGTAACAAAACACAAAATCGTATCCTAGATTGTTGATATGTATCAAGGTGACTGAAATGTTAACCGCAGTCGACTGTTTGCTAACGGAAGTATTTTAGGTAACCTACAAGAGTAATGTGGGAGTCTAAATTCTACGAATCTATATAATATACTAAGTAATGGTACACAAAAAACCAGCTTGTACAAAAATTCACATAAATAGAATAACGCATAATGGCATAAAATTCACAAAACGTGACGAATTTGTAAATACAAATAAACCAACCATTATAAGCTTCAAGTAACGAGCAAAAATATTGAAATAGGAAATTTTTTTTATATAAATATAAGTAGACGTCGTATATATGGATTTTAAAAGGGCCTTTGACGAGCTTTGTCATGTGTTATTATTAAAAAATTGTCGGATCTCGGTTGCTCGAATGATTTAACTCGGTTATTCTCGAATAGCGGAAAAAGTATTTCACCCCTTCTGGGGTTCTTCAAGCGTCCAATCTGGACCCTCTACTTTTTACGTTATTCATTAATGCAAATAAGCAACTTTAACATTAAAATAACCTATCGTTCACAAATGTGCCTCTTCATGGCAATTTTATTCGAGAAAGGTTGCTATTTTTCTTTGACTTCAACCACTATTTAAATCACTTATGCAGAGATAGCAATCGAACTTCACAATAATACAGTAGTGAGGTATAATTTTCTTTGATATTTACACACAGCTTAGCAAACGCCTAGGTCTCAAAGAACTGCTCTTAAATGTAGTTTATAATTTTTATAACTTTTGTAAAAGTGTTGTTAGGTTCCTTGCTCATGTTTTTTGACACTAGAGCTGCTCTGTGATGCATACAGTGCGTCCATATAGCATGTGGTGCTTTATTTTTAGCTAATGGTTGAATACCTGCTTTGTATCCGGACATTGAGTGAGCTCCGTCCGAATTAATTTAGTTTTTGCATATAAATCAGACGTCATAAATTTTAATATACTATTTTTTTAAAGTTTGACTGTAAGTGCTATTCATCTAAGTATACGTATATTAATAATGGACGAATGAAATTATATGCCGTTCTAAAATATCTATTAAACTGAATTTGCCAGTTTCGAAATGTACATTTTCTATTTAAATACAACCTAACCTAAACGAATTAATCAAGCACAACTTGGCCTAATGAAAGTTCTCAAACTAACTATAGTTTTCCAAGTTTTATTACGTTAATTTGTTTAGATTAGTTTAGGGTTTGCTTCAATTTATTTTAAATATTTTCGAACGAAGTGGCGTGACAATTCTGTGAATCTCGAATTATATGGAAATACGCGTACTAGAAGGTGTTATTCTTAAAGGTATAAAATCGCGATAATGGCCATGGTATTGGCTTAATTAAAAATACAATTTTATGTCATTAGTGTTAAAATATGATTATAGGCATATAAAAAGCGTCCCATTTTCGAGCAGCTGGGTCCGTATTTCGGCAATAACGCAGCGAATGTTGGCTTCCTAGTCTTCCATTGTCTCTGGTTCATTGGGGTAGACTAGCGACTTCACATATCCCCATATAAATTAATTAAAGTGTTAAATCACACGATATTGGAGGCCAATTCACAGGTCTATTACTCGAAATTATGCGCTCATCGAATGTTTCCTTCAATAAACTGTAACCAAAATATGTTGAAACCAAAGCTCTTTCACATTAACGCCATTTAATTGGAAAACGAAAAATAAACTAATCGTGGATCTATAGCGCTTTCCATCGACAGTAACGTTCTGGCCGTCATCATTTTTGAAGAATTATGGACCAATGATTCCATCAGCCCATAAAACAGTGACTTTTTGAGAATTTTAGAAGTCGTCTCAATAATGACTTTTTGCGGCAATTTAGCTTGTTGACATAGGAATTCAACCAAAAATGAGCCACATCACTGAACCAAATTTTTTCGTGAAAATGAGGATCAAGAGCAATCTCGTTTTTGCCTCATTCACGGAACGTACAATACACAGTATGGTCAAGCGGCTTCAATTCTTGCACGAGTTGAATCTTGTAAACTCGTAAATCATGATCTTTTCGCAAAATCTTCCATAAAGTGGATGTATACAGCTTCAATTGCTATGCACGATGGCGAATCTACTAATTCGGGTTCTCCTCAATACTACGCTGTGGAGCGTATTCCTCTCCAATTCCTAGCTGCATTCAGAGCAGGTAGTAATAAAACGGACAGGGGCTGCCGATTATCACTTTGAAAATATTGTTTCACAACATAAGTTTAATGATCGACTAGACCTAACATTTATTCTCGACTTACTTGAACATTTGCCGATCAATAAAAAATATGACTTAAAAATAATTATAATATTAAGTTTTTGGCAAAGATTCATTCGCCGGCTTAATTAAACACAAGCCAATGCTTTTATGTAAATGCTATATAAGTCATACAATAATATGCCATTTTTTGGATTACTTTCAGTTCTTGAGAAATTTGCAAACATTACTCATAGCATAGACCGCAATTTTTTGGGTTGTAAATTACATAAATATTACGTTCTGTAAAACAAAACCTTGATCCCAAAAACTGATTATAAATTATTATGATTAGCTAATGTAGTTTTTCGGCAGTGTAATAAATGATGTCGAAAATGCGATTTCGCCTTTACGAGCACTTGGCGACAACGTTGTCGAGAAAATGTCGACTCTGTGACCCTGGCCGATACAATAACTGTTAGGCCTCGGTTATAGTCGCCACGACGCCTCCTCTCTTCTCATCTCTTCGACCCTCCTCCGTACATATCCGGCAATACGACTAATAAAAACTGATGGATATAGCTAGTATTATGATGTATGCACGTGTGTGTCGTATTTCGTGTGCATGAATAATAAACATACGAAATAGGCACACAAAGTTCCGTACATGTAGAAAAAAATATTCACTACAATTTATTCTATACTTAATTTGAAAGCGAATCTAAATTCTGTTGGAAGAAATGTTTTTAAAACATGTCTTTCGTAAATCATTAAGCGCGTTAAGCAATGCTTACAGTATAATATTTCTAAACATTGCTATAAATCGATTGTTAGCTCATGGCTGTTAAAAGCAGAAATTAAATTAAATTTTATAATAAGGTGGCTTAAAGATAACACATTAATAAGTCTAAGGATTCCATAATTTTTATAAATTAACTAAAAAAACACAATTTTATGTGAAATGTTAAGATGCAATTGGTAATATTACACCAAGGCTAAAAGTAAATAAAGAATACTAGCACCCTTAAAAAATGTAGCGATTCAAATAAAAATTATATTGTAGCATTAAATGTATTTGTTTAAAATATTTTGGGATAATTTTTTAGATATTTTAGATGATAACTATAAAACGAGACTTCTTAGTGAAAATGGTTTTTGTTTAAATTAGTGCGTAATCTTTCATATTAATTTAGTGATTTGATCTTTGTGCGCAAGTCTTGTTGTTCAGTGCTATTTTTATACATCGATATGAGAATGTCGTAATTTTTGATCGATGGGAATCTAATACGTATTTGGTAGATACAATCAGGGAGAAAGGTAATAAAATCGTACATATAAATCAAGTAATTGGATTTTTTGTGCTGAGAG
Source organism: Plectrocnemia conspersa (assembly GCF_051122295.1). Lineage (NCBI taxonomy): Eukaryota > Metazoa > Arthropoda > Insecta > Trichoptera > Polycentropodidae > Plectrocnemia > Plectrocnemia conspersa. The sequence continues at coordinate 16,359,012 of NW_028277178.1, forward strand.
AGCCAATCGATTCGGTCGCTGTGCGGTCAGGGTCCGCCGAAGAAGGCGTCACGAGGCGCACGCTTAATTGAGCGAAAGCTCCGAAATGTGCCATGTCCGGGTTGACGCCGGAGTGTTGTTTGTGCTCCCAAAGGGCGGAAGGGTGGGCGGCTGACCAGAACAGATGTCGGGGCGGCCCCGGACCCGCCCTTCGGACCCGAGCCTCGCTCTCCCTTAAACGCAGATGTCACCGATAATAGAGTTTTACGAGAGGCGTGACGTGATCATCCTTTACATTATGAACAACGACAAGGACGATATTCCCTTTTCGATACTCGCCACGTTAACGTACCACTTATACGCGTTTCAAATAATGCATGAGTGTGTATGGATGTGTATATGCAGTAAAATTGTGTTATGAATAATAAAAGAAAAAAGGCTCGGTGTATTATGGAATCGGTGTTCAAAATGTTTCCGAACACATAACATACCACATCAACGTGATATCGTAGCGATATGTGGTTTGATGTGTTGAATACAATTGTAAAACAATGTGGCGTAAGGGGGAGGGGGAGAGAATAAAATATAGCCAAATTTTAAATGCAAATGCATCTATACAATTTGTAAGCTTATTAAAATATTTATTTATCTGACGATTTCTCTAATGCACCATGATGACCTATGGCTTCAGGCCTACCAAAATGGGGCAGAAGGGACAGATTTCCGCGGCTCGTTATCCTTGAGGGGCCCAACTCTGGAAAAAATCAACGCAAGAGCATATTTATAAAAAAGTAAAAACCGACCTCAAATTATAAATCTGATCTAAACTACAGTTGTTTGAGATGTACCTATGTACTGATTATTTTAGGTTTGAGTCCCTAAAGCACTTTTTAGTACATATTATACAATAAATAAAAGGAGTGGAATATTGCCTTCAAAAGCATCCACTTTCACAATAAACATTATTATTTAAAGGGACAGATTGTAGTATATTTACTGGAAAATCTCTATTAGAATATTACGCAGCATTGATAGTGATGTATCTATACATGATAGATATAGTAAACACGTCATAATGCTACATAATATAAAAAAGAAACACCAGCATTAAAGTCGTAGATTTAATAATATATTAAACATATATAAGTCAATAAACTTTTTATCGAAATAACCGCAATACATTCGACGATAAATTAGCACTAAATGACGTAGCAAGTATTACACAATACAGGCGGTGTTATACATTGTATTTTGTATTGATTTTATTATTTGTAATGTATTATGTTATACTTTAGTGTGTTATATCCTGTTACACTGACCTCTAAAGTTGGGAGATTTGCCAAGATATGAAAGCCCGTTTGACGTAGTACAACGTCAATGACCGTTAAATGTACCAAATTGTTAACTGGACTATTACATACGTTTAGCGATTTTATGAGTTATTTTATTAGTACTGAAATTAAATATTTAATTTAATTCGTAAGTTGAATACTAGGTTAATGCTATGTAATTGGATAACAAATAAAATTTATTTATTAAGAGTATTTTCTAAATATTCATATTTTCTACATATATACATTATATAGATGTAGAAGTAAAATTAAATCCTTGTTTCACTGTTTTAGTATTAACTTGATATATTATGTTGTGTTGTATTGACAGCTTTATTAGTATATAATATTAATTTATTTTATAAAAATATGTTTCTGAAGCAACCCTATCTTGAAATTTAATTTAATTTTGTTCTTTGATTTTTTGAAATCGCTGTAAAAGACACCGAACGAGGTTCTACGAAAAATATATAACTTCATACAAAACGAGGGAAAACCCCGAACGAGATAAATTCTCTAAGTCATTTAAACTTTGGCTGTTCGAGTGCGTCTAAGGAGCTTTTCTGCGAACGGTGTAAAACGTCTCAATTGTTAATTGAATTTGCTTATAAGCGGGGCGGCCATTTTTCGCCGAGGCCTGCCCTGAAACGTGCTAGATAAAAGTTGACTGAGGGTCAGCCGCTTGTTGGGTTAAGATCACGTAGTGTTTCTGCCGGGCACGTCACTCCTGTAACTGGTCGCCAGGCGCCACCTGCCATGCTACTTCTTGCCACCACCATCATACCATCTTTATACCGACAGGATAGTGGTGAGGGATGCTGCTATTAAGCCCACCCACAACACTCGTTACGACCCCCGGACATCGTCTTCGGGGATACTTCTTAATATCCCGGCATCGTCTTGTCCAATTTTGGTTTAGAAATGCTTTGTTGGCTTTTTGACTCGTTTGCTCACGTACTAAGATTTTTTTGTGTACAAAAACAATACTTTAATAATATATTATATGTATATTAATCAGCAACGTAAATATACTAGTTAATACAATTCATTATTAATATAAAATATTACAATAAACCACATATTCATATATTTTTATATCTAAAAAAAATATTAGCTATCCGCATTTTTTTATAATAATAAAAAACGCAAAATTGATTATTTTTCTCTACCAAAAGAAAATGAAAATCATAAAATATAAATATTTAAATTTTAAAAGTATAAAGAAAACCATTTGTTTAGTTAATCAGGTGCTAGGAGAAAAACAATGACAAAATTTTAATAAATTATATTATATATTCTTTTACCTAAATTAAACTATTTTTGTTCTGACAAATCTAGATAGTAGAGCGTTTTTATCCAAGGTTTCAAGCCTCCTTCTAACCATTTAATCTATTATTGAAAAATTTTCAATATCGTTTCAGTACTAATCCCAAGAATTCAAAACACAATAACAAAGGATTTGCATTTTATACATATTTTATTGCGTCTCAAGAACAGTATTAACTTTTTCATACAAACTCCAAAACAGGTCTGAATATAGTTATGTACATATGTATATGTTACATTAAATGTGTATTACCTTCAAAATATGTTTCACTGGCACTTCAATTAACAGCTTAACGACCGGTATTTATTTGCCAAACTTTGCTAGGTGGCCGGGCGATCTCACGGAAAAATGGCAAACAATTATCTTTTTCAGTAAATTCCCTATAACTTGTAAACTAATTAAGATATTGTATTCAAATTAAATATGTAGCTTCCTTATGATTTTTCGCATAAATACCTGTCAAGTACGTCATTTAACCAGTGTTTCTAAACCTGTGGGTCCAATTTGTTTGAAATAATAGTTTCAAAAACAAATTAATATCATTGGCAAACATCTTACAAATACAAAGTAAGTGAGACTCTTCAATAGATTAGTGTTAATTACCTGATTTTTTATCACTTTTTAAATTTAAAAATAAAAATTTTGATTTGTTATTTCTGGGCCACCATGTCTGACCATTTATATGCCCATACTCACGAAATGAATTTACGGTACACTTCACTTAAAATATTTTGCCTATTGCACTTAAATAAATTTAAAGTAACTTGTATGCTTTCAATATATTTTATATTCATCATTTTCATTCTTTCCATAATAATAATTTGGTATTATATAGGTGATATAAACAAAAAACCAAACATAAATTCTCAGAACAGTTTCTTTCTAATTATATTGTATGCTTTGAGCGAAGGCCAACACCCATTTATAAAAGGTTCATTGTTGACAATTTACTACCTGCACTTGCGATAGATAGATTGGCTCTAATCTTAGGAAAGATATTTTCTACTTAATTTTGTATTGGTTATTTACATGAAACACAAGTTAGATCAGCCCACAATATTCGCATACACTACAAGGTGTTTAGCATTTCACAAAAATATTATGATAATATTTTATTTAGGAAATTATTATTAAAAAAAATATTTTACGAGTTTATCTAATGTTATTGTTAATTTATTATTCTTAATCTTATAACACATCTAAGCACTATATTTTTTACCAGCTTAACGCCCGGTGTTTTTTGCCGAACTTTCCTTGGTGGCCGGGAGATTTCGCGGAATAATAGCAAAAAATCACCTTTTTTAGTAAATTCCCTATAACTTGTAAACCAAATAATATATTTTATCGAAATTAAATTTGTAGCTTCCCTATGATTTTTTGCATAAATATATTGTAATTACGTCATTAAACCAGTGTTTCTAAATCTGTGGGCCGCATAATTAAGTGATATAACGAAAAAAAACTTGTTTACAAATATAATATTAAATATTTACTATAAATTACATTCAATGTTATTCTAAAAAGGTAAATCGCCACTACCTGTCCCGTCTTATCAGCTTACCTTGTGCATACATTTTAAGAATTCATCTATAAGGGTATATGACACTTTTTTTATTGTGGAATTCCCAAATTCGGGAATTCCACACAGATAAAAAAATGCATTTTATAATCGAAGTAATGCAGTATATTTAGTCTCCTCTAAACTATCGGTCGAAACGTATCGCGAAAATAGCTCTTCTCTCTGTGATCTTTTGTGATTGTGATTTTGATTTAAAATTTTTATTTTCAATCACGGCAAAATGGACGAAAGAAATTTAACCTTTTTGGAAAATTTTGATGACGCGTTGTCCAACGCCCCCAGTGATTGTGAACATAGTTATGTGTGCGAAAGTAATTCTAATTCAAGTGTACGTGAACATAGACCGCGTATGACAAATTTGCACTCATCCAGTTTATTTTCTTCATAATGGCAAATGTTTTTACACGTATCACTCAGTGTAATTATGAAAATAAATGTGTTCGAAACGGTTGTACGCAGAAAATGGACGCCAAAAAATTTAGTGAGTGCAAATTATTATTTATTATAAATGGATATTTTTTATAAATCGTTAATAAAAAATTTTAGAAGCATTTAAACATACATGTTATTAATTTAATTATCACATTTTTAAGCTAATGTGGTGTTCAAAAAAAATCGTACACTAATCAACGTTGTCAAATTTCAAAATTTCTTTAATAATTATTTAACTATTTTTGTAAATACACAATTCGCTGTTTTTATTATTATTAACTATCTTTTACTATAAATTATCACTTATTAATAACAACAACAATAAATAAAAATATAATATTCCACAATGCAAAAAATATGGTCACTGTAAGTGGGAGCGGCTTGGAGAACCGTTACCAAACAACACACTAGCCCAAAAATATTAGAATATAACAAACTAAAATAGGCGACGACTCGTTGCATTGCGACGCAGTGGGATAAAACGACTCTTTTTACGAAAAATTAAAGTAAAATATAATCTATTTTATATTTTATATTAGGTAGATATAGTATACTACCATCTCGCATTATAATATAGGGGTAAATTGTATTGTATCATAGTGTATTTTTAATAAAAGAAGACGCATAACGCAGGGCGCATGGGCGAGTCCTCGGCCGCTACAGAAGGTACTCTCAGGACTCGTGGGTGAGTCCTCGGTCGTTAAGCTGTTAAATAATATTCGAATACACTGATAAATACATATATATTTCTACTAGTGTGAACATAATTTCACTGACATGTGCTATTAATTATATGGTGCATTAAACTGTTAATATTGTGATATATATAATTAATTAAGTAAATTGGCTGATAATATTACATATAAAAAATATAGCATTTTACATATTTTTAAAGACATAGAAATTAATTATTTTGCTTACAAAAAGCTCTGTTAAATTCTTACATTATGAATGTTAATGTGCATATTATTTTTTAAATAGTACCTATTCATTTAAAAAGCGAGTTGAAAAATGTTCTTATTCCGAGCGCTGTAGAATTTCTCCCCTTGGCCTCAAAATAAAAGATTCTCGTTCCATTCTAATAGCGTCTTCATTTCATCGTTTCTACTTAGTTTTGCTAAAGGGTTGATTCAATTTGTCCGCAAGGGGAAAATTTTAATAGTAATCTCGCAAGACGCCGGATATTCCCTGGGAGTAACCAAAATGCGTGGAGCGATGAGCCTCATTCTAATTGAGTTTACGTAATTACCCTTCGGGGCATCTGGCTGCCTGAGAACGAACATTGTGCCACGACTCAGGTGCCACGACAATGGGATTTAATCGAATACATCCACAGTTGATTTAAGCAAATGTGCTAGAAACGCCAAGAATATAAAGCAAATAAAAAAATAAAACACGCGCACACCCAATAAAAACGAATTGACTTGAAGGGCAAACCTAGTACTGTATGATAGCCAAACCTTGTACATATAAATTGCACTTGTTTCACGGACTTTTAAGTGTGTTTCTAAATTAGACACGCGTTTAAACGCTTAGGGCAGATGAGCCTTTTTTGTTAATTTTCTTTGGGATTATTTTCTTGCTGGGAAATTACCGAGAAAATTATAGAAGGAAGCCACCGAGACTTTCCTGGGAATTCAATGAGCATTTTTATTAAATATTTCTGCTGGGGTTCATGTTATTTTTAATTATTGCAATATAATTTCATATTATAATTTTTGATATGTATTTACATAAGTTAAACGCCAAAATCGATTCGAAGCATTGTTGACACTAAGCGTCATGGGACAACCGATCGGTTCAATTATGATAATCGAGAGCGGTAAACCGTTTACAGGCATTATATTATACATACACACGTGTATTATCTGATGCGGTCAGTTAATTTTTAATTAATCGCTATAAGGTTTAATTTTAACGCAACGCCGATGACAATCCAATTATCTAAACGGCCCCTTTATAAAATTTAATTTTCGTTGATTGGTACTTGAACAAAAAAGTACTTCGAGGAGAGTTACTTTTGGGGTCGAGGTGGGCTCGCGTGCTCCCGCAAAGGAAACTTCTTCTATTAAATGGAGAGTTTCTGCCAAAATAGGAATATAATATGAAAATTGTCCCCTGTTCGTGTCACGGACTTTGCAGTTGAAAGTTTTAATGACGGTAAGCGGGTGTTGACGCGAATTTTCTTACGGACATTAAAGCGCAATTGCATTTCACAGATAAGCGAATGCTTTATTCATAACACAATCGCGTTTAGATAAAGTTCAAAAGCGCCGGTGGTCATTAAAGTGTTGTTTTTTTTCATAAAAAACAAACGCGATATGCATAGCAAATAGGCTTTATTAGGATTATTTTAAATATAAAAATACTCATCCTTCATAATACTAATTATTAATAATTTTTTTAACTTAAAGCATACATTATGCAGTATCCGTTATTATATATAAATATATTTTAGCATAAGATTATTATATTGAATTAATTCATCACGGTCGCTAAAAATCTTAATGATTCTAAAAATAAATTCATATAAGGATGTATCGTAGTCCGTAACGTCTCAAACTAGTAACTTTGAGGTTGCGAGTTCGAGCCCCGCAAACAGCACTCAAATTTTTATTTATAAAAAATGCGTAATTTAAAAAAAAAACAGCCCGATCTGCAGTCACATCTATTGTATATTAATTTAGAAATAATAATATTGCTGTCACCGTTTCCCAGATTTTCAGTATGATAGTTAATACTTACTTGTTGTCTTATTCGGTAAAATAGATGTCACTAATTAATAGTCTTACATTTTAGTCTGATCTCTTATTATTAACTCAATAATTGATCATGTTTACACATTTTATGCATAAAGTTACCATCTGTCATGCTTATCGAAAGATTTACAATAAAAAAGTAATGCTAGATATTAAATCTTTTTCATTGATAATCTAAGGCAGGGTTTCCCAAACTTTTTCAGCGACGGAACACTTGGCAAATCCGAAAACTTTGGCGGAACACTAGCGTGTCTTGACTCTTGCAAGAGTTTTGATTTTTTAAAGCTATGAAAATTTGTGATTATTAATGATTTTTGAAAGGTTGTGGTTATTGTGCAATACTAGGTGTCCTGCACGATTATTATATTTATTGTTGCGCTACTTTTTTGTATGACATATTCCTCTTTTACTTGTTTAAAATCACTTTTTTTTATATTATTAATCACAAATATTTTATTGATAAAAATTCTAAATTCATCAATAATATTGTCACCTTAAAAATTGTCAATTATCTCAAAAGCTAAGTAGCAAGTGATAACTCTCTGAAATCAAGAAATTGATTTTATCAAATTTTACACTACTGCTGATTATTAGGAACTTAAAGAAAATATTAAAATAATTGTTAAAAAGCTTGTTACTAAATTTTTATCTTTATACTTACATACTTCATACTTATTTTAATGAGTTATTCTATAAGGTCGTAGCATAACGTCAATAATTTTATAGTTTTAAAGATACACAAAAAAACATTATTTTAAACAATACTGGCTTAGCTGAATGAAATATGTACTATAATAAATTATTAAAAAAAAATTTACTGATATTTTATAATCATGCAAAAATTGATTTTTAATTGCGCATTTTATTTCGTGAAGCTAATTTAAAAGGTTCAAAAAATATCAATCGTTAACGTATTAAATCAAAAGCTTTATTTCTATTTAAAGCTTTAAAATAAAATTTGTTTACGAGGTGAAATTTTCCCCGGATAAGTCCAGGGGCGCGTTAATCAAATCAACAACGTATTGTTGGCGTTTTATTGTGCCACTAACGGCGAATTGCGGGTTGTTGCTACATTCGCCGTTTTGATTAAATCAACTCCGCCAAATTTGATGGGCCAAGTAAGGAAAAATTTCAATGTAAATTTTATTTGCGGACCCTCAACCTTTCCGGCCGAGACCGGAGGGTGCGGAAGACAACAATAAAAGGAACCGTCATTTACAACTTTAATTCCGAGAGGAATCATAAAGTGCAAATAGACGCCTACCGTCTCGATACGTTTCGTTGCTAATTAGCCTTTAAAAATTAACGTTCTGTTTCTCCCTGTTGTATACAATTTAGCAAGCAATACTATAGAGTAATTAAAATAAAAAAATAAGCAAAATGTTTTTATCTAGTACCTAATAAATAAAAATATATAAATTAAAATATTAAAAATATATAAAATGGTTTCAATATCATTTAAAAATAATAGCAAATATTTTATCTTGATTTAGCTTCCCTATTTTATCTACTTATTAAGCTTTGTGTCGGCTCCGTCGTAAACATGTTTGTTCACGGAAATTTCTCTAGAAAATGGAAAAATTTTAAGTAAAGATAAGTAAAATAACACAAGAATGTCGCCTCAAATCTGGCCAAGAAAAAACACATAAAATAATACGCATATAAAAAATAATCTTCACATAAAATCAAACGTATTGGAAGCTTCTTTCAATTAATTTGAAGTCGTGTTTTTATTTCGTTTAATGTCCAAACTGAAAGGGTATAATAGTTTATTTGCATCGGTTCGAGCCTAGATTCTAAAGACTCCATCCGCTGATTGGAAATCTGCATTCAGGTCGATTTCCCATTTCAATAGTGAAAATAAAAATGGTACATAAAGTTACCTCTTTTAACGTCTAGAAACGGAGCTATTTTTAAATTGCATATAAATATTTACTGTTCGTTTAATTTAAACGAACCATAAATAAATTTTTAATTAACACAATAATTGGAAAAATCAATAATGTATTTTATCGTTATTATAATTGCGATTCAAGATAATAAACAATAACTTATTATTCTATAAGAAATTTGTCATTTTTTATAAGTTCACAGTTGTTGAACTAAGCTGCGAAAATTTTTAGGCAGACAGACACTCAAAATATATTACAAAAATTAAGAAAAAAGCTTGTAATTATATGAAGATTTTTTAATTGTATATTTATTTTTCATGTAAAATGTATTTTATTAGTCTATTATGGCGATCTTTTATATTTATACATATACTTATTAAGAAAAGTCTGAAACTAAAACGCGATAATATATTTGATTCGGTTTTAATTTTAGTTAAAAAATTAAAACAGCAATGTCAGTCGATTAAATGTGCATTTGCATTTATATAATCACCATGCAAAGCTGGTAGTGTAATATAAATACAAATTATTGTCTTTATTATTATTATTACGTACATCTATTTAGAATATGAGCAATTCAAAACATACACTATACCATAATGGCGCCCTATCGCAGAGCACACTTTTATACATGGCATTAAAAAATGTTCGAATGTTCATTTTATTCATGGAATTTGTGCTCTCTAAAGTCACTTACGTATGTGAAAATCCCTTCAATGTTCCCTGTCATTGGGCAAGTGGGTTAATCGAGAACACCCACGCCCATTTTTTCAGCCTCCTTTTTCCTAGGCATTCACTCACTCTTTTCCGCACGAAAAGATGGCAAAAGAGAACAATTGAATATGTATGGCTCTTCCTTCTACGTCATTCTACGCAACGCAAATAAATACAATGTACACATTGGATATAAAGGAGTAGAAAAAAATTGTATACATAATTTAATATAGTTAACGCCATGACGCGTTTAATGATTGGCGTAAAATTTTATCGATACATTATTGAACTCGTAAGTGCAACATAACTGTGCGGCAGACATGGGGTAGTGTCCCCTAATTTAAAATGCGTTCTACGCGTACTACGTCTCGACTAAAACTATTAAAATGATAATATTGAACTTTATGGGGGTTTAAGAGCAGAGCGCTGTGGCTTCATCGTAGGCGCCATAAAGAAGTTTCCACTCCAAATCACATCGAAGATAGAATGCTTCGCTATGATGGCTTTTAAATACGTGAACATTATACAATGTGACACTTAAGCTATGAATGCAAATTTTGACAACAATTATTGAGTCCGAGAATAATAAACGCCCCTTTTAGGGAATTGGATTATTTCAGCAGTCCATTTACAGCGCAATGAAAGAAAACATGTTTTTTCTTTTTCGGGTTCGAATTTTCCAGAGCGCGGAAAACTCCATTGGATTAGGCTATGAACGCCGATGGAACCCAGGTGTGCCCGGGGCGCCGTTATTTATGCTCAAGTCCGGCCCTTTACCAAGGGTTTTCAAATACAATTTGCTCTTGAAGACTTGAATACATTGTGCTTTTGCGTATTTCTCTTAACATGTCGTAATAAATGTTTTATAAAAACATGTATAAATAATACGGCTTAACAGTTATAGATCTAATTTTTTTAATATAAGACAATCCAATGGTTTATTGAAATCAGAAATTAACTAACGCTTGATTATATTGCCGTTGATAACTATTTTTGAAGTTTCTCTCAAAAATGTTTTTGAATAATATGGATGATTTATTAGAACGTTTTTTTTTAATTATGATCGTTTGAGATTATATAATGGAAGAAAGGTTGAAAAAATACTGATTAAGATTTCATTAATACAAAGTTAACAATCTACTAATAAATCACCATAATATTTATTCGGTAAAAATGATAAATGTAGACGACAAAATAAATTAAGGGTTTTGAAAGTAATCGAAGTGGGTTGCGTAATCATTTAATATTTATCATAATCTGATTCTTTGTTATACGTCTTGGTCTTTCTAAGATCTATTTTTTTCTAGCAAAGATAATACATAAAATCTTTTTTTTTACAATTTATATTTTGCATATAACATTAAAATTGCATTTTAATTTTCACGATGATTTAGAAAATGTTACTACGTATTTGATTTAAACACATATATACATACAAATATTTTCCAAAATGATTTTACCGATTAGGAAACAAAAAACGAACTTGAACATTTTTGTCTTATTACAAATTAATAATTATTATTTTATTAAAGCAAATAACGTACATGAATTTTATTAAGGCATGTAACGATTAATGGGTTTTAGAATTCATTTTAAATTTCAAAGGCAAATAGATCTTACACCGAATATTAAGAGCATAAGAACGAGCCATATATATTGATACAAATAGATCATGTAAATCAAATTTAGCTCGTTTGTTTAATGGCCTTCGTTTCGCTTTAAAGACAAAAAAAAATAGTTACGCGTTGGCAAGTGTGTGCCAGAGGTCTGCCATCATCGGCACGCGTCCCTCTGGGTTGTTGTTGGGGGGGTTGAAAATAAAATTGAGCAATTTGAATGCAAAATGAGGAATTCCTGTCCGAAATTGCAGTGGGCCGCCGCCACGTACGGCGGCTTTATTTGTCGTGTTGGCTGTATCAAAAGAAAATTTTCTTTGCCGAGCTCAGCACGTAATGGGCCCGGGCGCGCGACTCGTATGCAAATGGGCCAGGGCCGGCTGGCCAGAATGGCCCGGCGCGGCGCCGCCCCTGTTCTTTGTTTCAAATATCAGCCGATGTACTCTCCGACTTACTGCCGCTCACATTATGGGACGTATAAAGCAATATTGCATACGAGCATCTTTCACCGTACGTCAACATCGACGAACTACCCTCTCAACAATATTATTATAATTAATAAGTGATAATCACTAAATACTTTTTTTTTAATTTTAGGAACATTATTATGGTTATTTTGGTTTTTATTGCGATTCTAATAAAACTAAGAGAGAAAATAATTTAATTAAATAACATACGCGTCAATCACTAGAATTATTTTATATTCATTCCAATACTGTAAAGTCGTTTAAAATCTGATCGACTCCAATTTTAACAATTCTAATAAAAAAAATTTTTGCTAGCATGTAATTGATACCAATAGGAATAAATTTGACAATTTTAAAATTTTATAAAATTTAACGGATTTAAAAAAATAATTTATCAAAAAAAAATGCCACGTCTACCCAATTCACATTTAAAAAATATATTAAAAAATATAATGATATATGTAAAATATTTTTTTATTAAAAATATGTTCATAATATATGTACATTAATAAATAAATGTTAACACATAATATAGCATGCGTATGCCGTATATACGAGTGTATAGATAAAGTTAAAGTTGGTTTTGATTTTTTTAAAGTTTATTTTAATTTGGGACTTTCTTATTAATAAAAAAAGTACCATGTTTTAAGCCTGTGTATCTTTCACTTGTTAAACCGCTCTCTTGAATGTTCCTATGTGTAGCTAAATTCATAAAAAAAAATATTATTATAATTTAAGTTTATAAGAACATCTGCCGTAGTTTTTATTAAATTATAGTTTTTATAAGTTGATATGTTAGATTAGGTGGATTCAGTTTTTCTTATTGTTTTTTTTGCATTTTTTATGAAATTGAAAAATTTAAGTTAGGTTAATTACTTTTTAATTTTGCTCCCTACCACATTATGCAGCCTGAGTAAGTTGCACCCGTTAAACTGCCATGGTGACTGCTTCTATATGTACTTGAAGGTATAAAATTGAGCGCAACTGTACCAAAATTTTAATTTTCACTCATATTATATTTATAAATAAAAATATTTTGAGTTAGGCTAGGTTAGGTTACGAAAAATCGCAACCTAACTCAGCCTAACTCATTTCCTTATAAAAATATATTTTGCTTGCAAATAATAGGTTTATATATGGGATTTACCGAGAATTAAAGACAAAATATCTGATGTAGTTTTTATTACATTACCATAATTTTCTGCTAAAAATCGACACTATAAAAATCTCGGATGTTTGCCAAAAGAATCCGTCATTTTTATTCAAAAAATAATTTAAGAAAAAAGTAAAGACTTTAAAAATGTTATAAACTAAAAATAAAAGTAAAATTAAATTAAAAAAAAATTTTTTTTTGCATACTGCTGTAGTTTCTACCGTATCACTGCTGCAGTTTTTACAATAGTGCTATAAACTAATTCTAAAAACAGACCTTGTAAATTTTTCTGCTAAGTTTGTTAACTAGGTGAAGTTTTTTTCATTTTTTTTATTATATTTTTTGGAATATAAAATGTTTTGTGTTGAATGAGGTTGGGTTTAATTTTTTTAATCCGACTTTCTTTTAATATAAAACTTGAAAAAGAAAAATATAAAAAGTAGTCGTGTCGTTCGATTTTTCACGACTCCAACTCCCCCTAAAATACTACAAATCCGCGACTCCGCTTTCGACTCTTTTTAGAGTCGAAAGCCGACTCCACAGACATGGTTTATTTAAATTTAAATTAATTAGACTAGACATTAATTGGCCTATGTAAAAAAATAAAAAAATCGTTACAAAGAATTAAAACGAAGACGGCAAAAATGTTAAAAATGTACTTACATAAAAATAAAAAAAATATTTAAATAAATGTAATTTTTGTAACAATTTTGTTATTTTTGAAGACACGGTCGCTGTCGCTGCTTATAATTCAATGCACTAAAACTTATTCTAAGAAAAGATTTTGTAAGGGTACTTTGACAGGTTGAGTTTTTATATTGTACTTTTCGGGATATAAAATATTATAAGAAATAGCTAAGCTTGTATTAACTTCTTCATATTGATTATGATTAGAGTCTCCAATTACTCGAACCATCAACTACTCGAGTATCGAATATTAAAATTTTAAAATACTCGAGTACTCGAGTACTTTCGAGTATTTACCAAATGTACCAAAATAGCTATTATTAAAATTCGTGTACATATAAATAAATAAATAAAATATTTAGTATGTTAATTTTTACAATTATTTTAACTTCACGAACATACTTTTTAAAAACAATAATGCAAAAAGTGTCTCGAATTTAATATTACTGCTAACCTTTGGTTTTATTATTCCCGTTATGGAAAATACCCTTTCCGTTGCTGTTGATGTTGGTCTTATTGTCATTTACGCGTTGGATAAGGCTTCTAATTTATATCTGTTCGCTTTTTATAGATATAAAATTTTTTGAACTCTCTTTTTATGTTTTCTTCTTTCATTCCCTTCTCTGCTTTTCTCTTATTTCCTTCAACTATTGGTAAAATAGCATTTTGTAATTCTTCTTGAATAGATTTTTTTTCTTAACAATATACAATATTCTACTCCTTCTGATTAATGCGAAGAATTTAAATCTATATCCTTCGAAGATGTATTTGGGTGAATCCCTTTCACTCTAGAGCTAAACGGTTCGCAAAGAACTGACTTTACTTTAAATGCCTTTAAAACACACAATTGTTTTGATTTATATTTTAAGCTGAGAGATCAGTATAAACAATTTACAACACTTTACGCTACAACTGCATAGTCATAAAACCTAAAAAATTTTTTTTGTTGATATTTCATATTGTTCATTGCCATAAATTAGATAAGTCAGGACTGTCGAACAGAAAACACTAAAGAAATTTCTCCGTCGTACCCACTAACATAGCCGACGACCGGAACTATGCAACTATGGAATTATGAAAAAATTATACCTGATAGTAACCGCTCTAGCTCGGGACTTCGGGCATAAGCGCCAAATAAAAGCAAGACGTTAACCTTTACCAGACCGAGTTAAAGCTATTTTTGTTTCTGAAATATTTCAAATTTTTTTAATTTCGTGTATTAATCGAGTAATTTTCAAAATACTCGATTA
Organism: Plectrocnemia conspersa; assembly: GCF_051122295.1. Classification (NCBI taxonomy): domain Eukaryota; kingdom Metazoa; phylum Arthropoda; class Insecta; order Trichoptera; family Polycentropodidae; genus Plectrocnemia; species Plectrocnemia conspersa. The sequence goes on from NW_028277178.1 coordinate 16,374,198, forward strand.
TCAAGTACTTGAAAAATAGACAAAAATACTCGAGTATCGAGTACTCGATTACTCGAATTGGAGACTCTAATTATGATCAATTTGACTAAGGCGGCTTTAATTCGTAATATATCTTGCGTCCATGAAAATTAAAATCTCTTAGAGGTAGTCAAAACACAGTTATAGGTACTAGAAGATGAAAATAATACCACAACAAAACGAATTCTTAGTTAAGTGTTGATTGATAAACTATAATTCTTAATAAAACGCGTATAAAGCCGCATTAAAAACTAGTTATATATATGTAAATAGCAACAAAAAAAAATTTAAATTGTAGGTGATTCACTTTGTAACTATTGTATAACATTTGCACAGTAAGCTCACTAAGTAATGAATTACACATTACTGGTTTCCGATTTGCCGTCTTTTGTATAAATGGGAATAATTTATGAAAGAGCTAAATAAAAAAAGTTAACTGATTATTATTTAGTATTTAATTTTTTCTAGATATATAAAAAAACGATTTTAACTTTTCCGACTCGCATATCGCATCCCGTCCGCAAACGTCGGCAATTTTCCGCGGAAAAATGGAAATTCCCGACGCAAGTCGTCCGACACGCTATTCCAACTTCTCTACTTTCCGCTTCCGTCTTTCATCATCGACGTCTCGTGCCATTGAAAACTTTAAGTGATCCCAAATTATACACATTTCGCGGGGGTAAGCTCCATTTTGATTCGCCAGCTCCTTTTCCTCGGCTGAATTTCTCCTATTCTGACTTTCTGCGCTAGCTATTTGGTTTTCTCGTTTGTCCGTTGAACTTTCCCAGCCAAAACGTACATACATCGAGTATAACATAAATATATACACTTTTAATATAAAATACATATTTGAAAGGTTAGATAATAGATGTACATATCGTATTTTTAATAGTATTTATCATATAAAATAGATTTAAAATAAATCAATATAACTTTTATTCATACTAGTTTTTAACAAACCAATTGAATTAAAATACAACAGTATACCGCTACTGTTCGCCTTCACGCAAGGAACGATAAAAAATTCGAATGTTGAAAAGGAATATACTTTTAAAATCTTAAATTTGTTCACGATTCGGTACAGCGTAGTGTGTAAATTATTCTCAGTTTTACGAGCGACCAGCTTTGATGGGATAGAACCTAAAAGCTAAGGAACACGTCTCGGCAAAAATCCCGTGAGAACGTGAGCATTAGCACGTCGCGGTTTTTTGCACTCACTGTAGAATACACGCTGTTTAAAGTCAATAGAGTGCATGCCAAAGGCTTGAACAAAAGTTTTTTTCAAATGTCGCATAGGGGTTGCAGTGCAATAGAAATTGAAAAATATGTTATATAAAACTTAATTTGACGCGTTGGCGTGGATTTGCATAATAATGCACATTTGCATCAAAAAAACGTGCACGTTGACTAGCGTGACGAACATTTAGAGAAAAATAGTTAATGATGGAGTTTTTGAAATCGTATTATATTAAACAATGGTGGAAGTGGCGCCGTATTATTTTTTCTCTCTCAAATATCGCACGACAGCGCGGCTTTTGGAGTTAAATGCAAATAAATGCATTTGTGTATATATTATACTGTACAACAATTTAGCACATTTTTGCTATAATTATAAAGTAACTCGATATACAAGCGGGGTTATATTAATCAGAGAGAAAAAACATTACTAAAACTCATTAGTAATAATAATATAATCTACAACAAATTTACAGTATTTTTCGCTACAAAGGCAAAGATAACTTAAAACAAATTCATGATGAGTTCAACTCTCTTATTTATGTAAACAAATTTTAACAAATTACTAAATGATTATATTATTATATTATGCGAAGTACAAGTTTTATACAAGCTCACTTTCAGGCGGTAAATAATAATGTACAAATTGTTTATTAATATTTTTATTTACTTACAAAATATTTTTTTTAAATTTTATTCATAATAATAATGTTTATCTTAATGAAAAAACTCTATACAGTAAAATCAATATTAAATAAATATTTATATACTTGGGTAGCATTAATTATTTATTCTGCGCGCCGCGCGATGTGTCTAAAACACACGCATAGCGTTGTGCTAATGCACGTGCTCGCGACGCATACATAAAAATTAAAAAAATAATAATTCAGACTTTTTTCAAAAATTAAGTTTAATATTCACGTATAGCATCTTTTCTTGAAGCATAATGCTTTAATTATAAAATAAAATAGTACAATAAATCAGATATTTAAAATTTTTATTTTATTCACAGATTTTTGTTTACATAAATCTATCTGATTCTTGTTGCACTGTGAGGCGCATTATTACTTATTAATAAATAAATATGATTTTGAAAATCCAGTTATGTTTTCCGAAATGGACAGTTTAGGTCAATATTAATAATAACTTATAACATTTTAAACTAGAATTTATATTAATAAACACAATCGCTAACATAATAGTGTAAATTGTGATATTTGAAACAGAAACTCAAAATTATAAGCAAAAAAGTATACAATATAATATTTGCTTAGTAGCAGATGGTAGGGTTAAATCGTATTTTTTCACAACAGCGAATGCGTACCGCCTATCGTCGCTGTGCAATGAACTTAACTATTTAAAATTTAATATGCAACTACAATTATTACTATAGACTCATTAAATAACTATATTAACAAAGAATGTTTATTTAAAATAATTATCAAGAGCGTTTTGTGTAGAAATGACTATATTACTTTAAATATTAGTTTTTTTAAATCTAAAACCATTGTACGTATTTTCTTATAGCTATGGTATTACACATCTAGAGTAAATGTTCTAATATTTAAAAAATAGGCCGTGAAATTTACTATGACAGAATTTTTAAAAAGTAAACAATTTATACAAAATTGCATGACATATATTTTTTAATATAAATGATTACTACTGCCAGTAAAAACATTTTTTAAGAGGCAGATGATTTATTATATATCCGTAATTGACAAACATGGTTTAAAAGTTACGATATCAAGAATAATTGTGGCTGCGGAAATGAAATATTTAATCCTATTCAATAGTATAAGGACACATTAAGAAGATTGGGAAGGCTTGGAGACAAGTGTATGAATTCCACACGGATTGAGCGAGGAAAATAAGTCGGCGTGTATCCGTATATCCCTAGAGCTTATGAATCTTGAAGCTAGTCGCCTTTTCTCGATCGTTTGATAACCGGAGATGAGAAATGGGTATTGAACGACAACAATCGTTGAAGAAGACAGTGGTTACCCAAAGGTTAAGTAAACCTAACTCGAAGCCCGGACTCACTGAATAAAAAGTTATTTTGTGTGAATGGTAGGATTTCAAAAGAATTGTGCATATGGAAACTTTTAAGCTTTGGAAAAAATAACAGCAACTTGTATTAATATCAGCTAGATTGTTTGCACAAATAAATAAAAAAGGCTTGTAATTGTTAACAAAAGTCGAATAGTAGTGCAATACAATAATGCGCATTCATATATGTCGAAATTGACATTTGTTAAAACGAAGGAACATGGCTGAAAGGTTTTATCTCATCCACCTTATTCTGCAGACCTTGTTCTTACCGACTATCATTTATTTCGATCAGTACAACACTTTCTAGACGATGTGTAAAGAGAGTTATCGCAATATTTTTTATCAAAATCATTTTATGCTAATGGAATTAAAAAAATACCAAAAGATTGAATCAATAAAATATATACAGCTAACCAAATATTAAAATGCAATTTAAAAATTATTTTGTCAAAGTAAAAGTAAAATATTATACTATATATATATTGCCAGATTTGCAACCAAAATTATTGATTTTTCAGGTATTTACTATTTATACAATGAAAATAGTTAGACATAACTTTATTTTCATGATATTTACAATTTTTTTAATTAAATCATTAGCGCGATTGTCATTAAGAATATGTGGATTTTGGTTTTCAGTTTAATTAAAATGTATTAAAAATGTTTATTTAAAAAACTTACAATATGTAATAATTTGTTTTAAAATTCATTTAAAAATGCATTACAAAGTGCACGAATCTTATTTACATTTGCATGACGCACAGTAATAAAAATGAACTTTATATTTCTAAAACACTCCATATATTCTTGGTAATTGGACTTGAGAAGCTTTTTGATGCAGGTCGTATAAATATACAGCAAGTGTTGCCAACGTGAAAAATAACGTCACGTGAATATAATAAGTATAGCATTTATTTACGTATATTTTTTCCCAACCATGCATTACAATGTACGTATTTTTACGTTTAACTTTTATTTTTCTATTAGACATATAAAAGCATTACTTGGCACCGAGCATCGGCGTATGGCCCATTTTTCGATTGAACCGTTTTTGGCAAATGTTTCGTGGGTGTTTTTTTTTCATTTCCAAATCGAAGCTGCGCTATTGCATTTTTAATTAATATTTCAATGAAAAATATTGCGCATTGCAAATTGGATATATGTGATGTACTTTTTATGTTGTTATCGTTCTATCTTTCCTTAACATCGCATTCACCCTTACATTATGTCGGAAAGACAGGACGCCGCTTAGAATTATTTATCGACAATTCCGTCGTTTGTTTTTCTATTCCAGGAAGATAATTATCGCCAAAAGGGGAGACTCTCGTTTCAGAACACATGTGGCGAAATTATGGCCAACCACATATATGGCTTCCCCTACTGGTTGTCATCGCTTTTCTTAGAATTACTGACCGTGCGCTCTTGCAAAGTACCTTCTCATCAATCGATCCGAAGCGCATGATACGTTTGCACAGGTTTCCACGTCTGTGGCGACCCGACAGGCAGATTCTAGAATTAAATATTTAAACGTCTTACGTCTAGTCAGACTGGGAAAATCCTGACTTAATGTAAATCCGATTGTTCATGAAGATAAATGGAAGTTGCCTTATTGATTCTCGGCAGAAGCCGAGATCAATCTAAGCACGAGTGGGGACAAAATGTCGCCTGGATTTGGATATAATCTAGATATGTACAAGCAAATAAATTATTTAATTAATTTAACAACAACAAATGTAGCTCTCACGACCCTAGAATTGCCTTCTGCGATTTGATTCTGACATTCTATATTACAGCACGGTATTCCAGTAGTATAAGTCGGTGACTAATACACGAAAGACTTGTATTAGAATTCCATATGAACCAGTTAATACAGATTATGTTCTTGAGTATAAATAGTAATCCCTCACGTTTCACAGTTGTAAATTACCAAGCTTTATATAATATACAATTTATAATGTTTTAAAAAATATTGAACTATGGATTAATTTAATATTTATATAAAGGATAGATTGAAGTCTACATAATAAGATATTATTAATGCCCGTCTCGTCTCGAGCGCCCACGCTCTGCCTCCGACGGGATTTTAATATTCCACTTTGAATAAAAGAAATCTGTTGAAAGCTAATTTCTTAAAAGTCCATTTTTAATCAGTGACGGCGGAAGAGGCTTTAATTAAAACAGGCGGCGAGCAACTACCGGTTGCACCGGCCTGTGTACCGGCACTCCTTGTGGTGAAACTTTTCCAAAGTCTTAGCACCTCGGGGAGGAGATTCGTTTGTGGGGCACGCCACAGCCTCCCCGATAACTTTTCTATCTCGGACCGGAGCAATGAATCTACTTTACATCCTATCTCCGCCTTAATAATTGATTGATATAAGAGCTACTCTTGGATTATTTCTAAAATTCTGCACATCCATTAACACAGTGCTAATGCATATTTATCGATGCATTATGAAAAAAAATCAGTGCATAAGTTTCATTATGGTAAAATAACATTTATTAAATCACTAGATATGATACACGTAAGTTGAATGTTTTAGTAAAAGTTATATTTTTCTACAATTTATACATATATTTATAATTAATATGTGTATTAATATGTTATCAAAATTAAAATTTCAGTAAAAAAATCTCTGGTTAATCATATTTTTATTTTCTCAACTTTCTAAATTAACATAATTATCGTACAAATTTTACTTTTAACATTTAATTAAAAGCCATGACTAAAGGTAAACTTTTGTGTTTTGTGCGTTTTGCTTCTTTATAATATATTAATTAATGTTAATAAAAGTTTGCGCAACCTATAACCTATATACACAATATACTAATATAGAATAGCTATGTAACGCAAATATGTCTTATATTTTATATTATTACTATTCTTTAGATTTAGGGTATAACCAGACTATGAAGATCGTCGTAGACTGGTCGTATATATTCATGAATCATCTCTGTATAATATTTATTTTCCAATCGTCAGAGTCACTGGTAGTCTTAAATCTTAAGTTAAGCTTTGACTGATCTTTGCTGACTACTTGGCTCTCCATTAAATCTAAAAAAATATTTTTTGGCAATGTCCGAATGTTTTTTCTAAAGTGGTATATTGTCTTTTATTTACAAAACTGTCACTGTCGAGAATGAAAAAATGTTCTCTGCTCATTTGTGCTTTTATATAACAAAATGAGCATACTTTTAATTCGAAACGAAATTTATTTTATAGATAAGTGTTTAAAATGTATTTATTCTTTTTTTTTACTACTTGCAGTATACATCAGTTTAAAAGATATTTTTTCTAGGGTTTGTGAAATTTGACCATGGTTATTATACGATTTTTTTCGCTATTAATTTTTTTATGAATATGAAAATTGTAAATGACGTTTATTGTATTGTCGAATATGACCTTAACTTTTAGCGAATCTCTTTTGTCTTCGTCGCTTTGTATCTCCGGCATTATCTTTTGATGCTGTAGGTACGAAATATTTGTTATACTTTTCTTAATGCGAAACGTTCACTTAATAGTCCTATTATTAGTTATTTTTTTATAAAGTAACTTGGGTCAATATTTAAATGAAATATTTTGGTGGTTTAGTTATTTAAATGCTTTTATTTGCAATTATTAACTTAATTTATTCGCAAAAATGTAAGTGATTTTCTCATTTTTAAGTTTTAATATTATAAATAATTAATATTCGTTATCGTTTCAAATTACAAGTAAAATTGTTTTTCAATTATTATTATTATTTTTTTATTCCTTAGAAAAGTCTTCGATCTTTATTTATTTCTCAATTATGATTAAAATATAAATAAAAGTAACTTATAATTGTAAATATCATATAAAATAAATATTTACACTTATTAGATATACCTACGTAATTTTTCCTAAAAAATAATCTTTAATTGTATACTTATCTTATTGCCATAGAGGCTAAAAATTGTAATTAAATTAGCCCCTAATTTATTTTTCTCTTCTTATATTGTTAAAGTTTTTTTAGTTTTTTTCCATCCAAAATCACCAACGCTTTATATGATATTTATATTGGTTTATTAGATTGTAGCTTATAACAAAATTGTAAAAATAAAAAATATTACGAGCTAGTAACATGTATAACGTGTATTAATAAAATAAAATTATTATATATTATATAACATAATAATAAAATTATTTATGCTACCGAAAAAAAAAGTTTTATAAAAAAAATATAAATAAATGTTAGCAGACAGCAACTATTTCCTAAGCCTTGCTCTTCGCAACATTCACTTAATCAAGTCTTAATGGAGAATTAATTATTAAGTAGAATAGAAGCAATACATGATTTTTATAAATAAGTTAAGTTTAACTGCTTTCTTATTTATAATTCTATTTCCTACTAAAAATAGTAAACGTTCACCAAATATTTTTGAGTTTTCATCATCGTCTAAAATTATTTGACGGTAAAAAATTTTTATGTCACGTACAATTTTATATATTTAGTTAGCTCATACTATTTAAAATACAGGCATTACTAAAATAATAAGAAGCATTATTTTTTAGTGACGCATTTCTCGACCTATTATCTTTAAGTATCTTAGTATTTTACATACCCATTTTTTTTTTTGAGTAAAGTGTTAAGATTTCAATTTATTAAACATTTAATTTTATCCCTACATTAATTTGTAAAATCTTGAGAAAAAAAATCATAAAGTTTCTTAATTATCCTTGTTTTCATTACATGTATTTGAATAAAATCTTAATTACCTCTTTTATAAAGTATGCTATTAATAAATGGATATTCAAACAAAAGTATGAGATAAACTAATGGCCACGTAATTATTTTTATGTGAAAAGTTTAATCTCAGCTAACTTTATCGGCGGATATTAAAAATACACACACACCCCATACATTACCCATAACCCGCGAGTAACTTTACGATTTGGTACTTGTACTCAATTTCGAAATTGATGAGATTGTTTTGGTAAGTATTGTTTGTGATGAGTTAGTTTCGAGCACAATGGCCAATAAAAAGTGTCATTACTCAATTTTATTGTGGGCCAAAAGGGGGCTAGTTTGTGGGTGGTATATTTTCACAGTGCGAGTGTATACTCGCGACGCCTTTTCTTCGTCTTCCGAAAACCAATTTGAGCGTCCTCATCACGTCCAAGGTCGCGACGCGCATATGAATCCCTGAAATATGACGTCGTTTGCATGTTGATTGAACACCAGATTGAATTGTATGACGTCTCCGAGTAATATTATACCAAGACATACGTATCATATACATACCAAGATTCGTATATAAGTGAATAAATATATTTTCCTACATTGAAGGAAAATATTTTTATTTAGATATGAAAGAAAATCCCAATAATATTATATATCATATATAAAGTGGTCCACAAGTCGCTTTGTTATCTAAGAAAAAAATATCATTTGTGCCTTAATTATTTTAATATCTTTTAGAATCTTAATTGTAAAAAAACATATATTTGTAAGGTCTTATATATTTATGTTGATTTTTAATATGTATACATATATGTGAACCAGCGTTTTACAAATAGCGTTTTAAGGATAAAATGTATTGCGTAAGTTAAAAATCAACTTTAATATTAATTTCCCATTAAAATAAATTAAAAACATTAAAATTCATATCACTCGTGAAAATTTATTTGACATACAAGTAATGTAAGTTACGAGTTAAATTTATACAAAAACAATTTGCTCTTATCTCGAACTATATAATAAATACTGTAAGAAAATAATAATATTAACAGAAAAGGTTGTTCTAAATATTAATTAAATGCAAAAACTAATAAATACATTTTTAGTAAATATTTCTAAGTTGCTTAGATTAATAGGTTTGTTTTATTTTCTTTAACTATTTAATATTTAAATAAAATAAAATTATATTTACAAAAATGTTATTAGACTACATATATTATTTTATCTATTAAAATAATAAAACAATTTTTAATTTAGCATTTTAACTAATATTTTTTATATGCGTCGGCACTTTGGGATAAATTGAATATTTTTAATATTATTTTTGTAATTGTAAAATCACTCAATAAAACACAAAATTTCTTTAGTGAGATTCCCAACATGGCAAAAGGACAATTATATTAAAAATAAAATATAAATTAAAAATATGTTACAGAAAGAATAAACACTATGAGCAATAATTTTAGGACTTTTGACAATTTCTCAACAATCAAATCAGAAAAAAATAAAGGTTATTTATATATATATATATATATAATAGTACTGCTGAATTTTATTATCAAATGTATTTATTTGGTTTATTTTTTATATAACTTTATATTGTTAATAAACAGATAAATAAATAATTAATAAGGAGTAGAAAGTTCAATAGAATGATGATGTTATAATGGACGCGAATAATCGAATGATCAGAACAAATCGAGTTAGGTATGAGTTTTAAGCTCCGGTATTTATACACAAATCGTTGAGAAATTTGTTAATACTAGATTTTTGTATATTTCGAACAAGATAAACCTCTGGATTATTGATAAAACATGATTAAAGCTCACTGACAGGAAAATTTTATGGCGTAGCTCTGTGGAAAGCTCACATACATATATTTTTGCAATCTGCAATTTCTACGCAAAGTAGTTTCTCTTTATCTGCTTATTATTGTAGTTATCAGATTACCAAAGTAAAAATAAGAATAATTAAAGTAGTAAAAAAAATCGTTAACATTTTTTTGCATTTAAAAACTTTTGACCTATATTAAATGCTTTTAAAAAAGCATGCATATTTTAAAATATGTGGCATTAAATTTTTAAAAAATTTGTAAAAATTAATTTTTAACAAAAAAATTAGGAAAATTCATGAAGAATTTTTTTGGGATATTTACAACGCTTTCCAGCTTTAGTTTTTTACTAAGTAAAATTATATTGAAAATAATTTTGTATGATGAATTACTAATAAAATTTTATTGGTTTTATTTATTAAGTAGCAATTATGGTTTGTAATATTATATATTTTTTTTAACCCTTTTTACATTGGAAAAAATATAATAATATACGAACTAATATGAGATACTTAATGATATATTCTATACATATTTTTAATAATCGAGTTATCAATGATTTTATTACCACACATTCATATGCAAATTTCTATCTGGAGACACGAAAGTATAAAGAAAATACACAAACATGCGACCCCTGGGAGTTTAGGCATATCGAAACATATAAGGAAATTTTTATAAAACAAATCAGAAAACGCGTCAGGGAAAATCAATCCACAAGTTGGATTATCATAGCAAAAGGACGAAATAAATTATTCAATATTGGATTGCATCAAACGACGTCTATGTCAGGCGGCCGTGCAAAATGATGAAAGCCAAAAAGGAAAACCGATAACGTATCATAGGATAGATGGAAGTCGAAAGGCCGAGAATCAATATATAATATCCGATATCAAATGAGCGTCGGCAAGTTTGAAAAATAATACGGCACGGAAAACACAAACAGTTTGCTAGGCGAAAGCAGGGAAATGGATCACCCTTTTATGAGTGAAGAAAAAACTTCACCCTTCAAACGACTGTTTCGATATATTAATATGGAGGAAAATATTCAGTACAAGATTTTTCCATTTCATTCTCATCTTGTATTGGGTTTTTATTGCCTTAGGTTTGCACATTTATGTATAATTTAATGGCACAAATGATAGGCAATATTATGTGACACTTTTATGGAGCAATATATTTATTCTTAGATAATCAATATATATTAATATTTAATTGCACTTCGCTCACGTTGTTTTCAACAATGGATTTTTTAGGTAAAAAAGTAGGTAAGCAAAATTAAATTACCAGCACGCAGAAAAAACTCATTCCGGTCATGAAAAAATATTACTGGCCGCGCCGTAGATGTGGAGCGAAGAAGTGGAGGAAGAGAAGAAGAAAAAAAGTGGTTATTTTTGAAACAAGAAAATATATAAATCCACCTTATTTTCCTCGCAAAAGACGCGCGCGATGGCAATAACTCTATGGACCGTCCCGAAAACCGAGGCGAAGTGAAAGGATCAAGAACAGGTGGGGTCAACTATTGTTTCACGTACCAAAATATGCTTAAAAAAATAAAAATTTTGTATTATGAAATTAATTATACATGGTTTAATATTAATCGCGTATATTATTTTTAATATAAAGACAGCTTCAGCTTATTACAATGCCTAGCTCGTGACAATACGACATAAAATTCATCAAAAGAGAGGTATCATCAGTTACATTAGGAGACCGTTCTTGTAAATTATTGTCATGGCAAAAACGAGTCAAATTTAAAATTAAAGCGACTTGAAGTAGTAAAGTACATTGCTAGGAATTAGAATTTAATCATTATCATTTCTAAATATGTCAATCATTGTGATATTCATATATGTATGTGTTTAATGCTTTCACAACAAACTGTATTTTATCGAAATACAATTTTATGACCTATTAGACTCTTAGAGACGGCTATTCTTTTAAATTGGTCGGCAATAAATAATCATATTTTAGGTTCTTCCACGTGCATCTATTACCTGAGCTATGGTTCGTTGTTTCTAGAGAATAAGGTATGTTACGCTTGGTTTCTTTGTTTTATTATATTTAGAACGTCCGGTGTACTGGCCGGGAAAAGGCGTTCAAATTTCTTGTTTATTAAAGTTGTAGATAGTTCTAGTTGTGTTTACGTTGTGCCATTTCCGTTAATTCTTTCGAAGCTCTTAGTTGGCGATCTGTTTCGAAATTCTCCGTGGGGGGCTTTCTACTGAATGGACGACTTTGTATGCTTATTATCCTCGAGAATAATGTAGGACCTCCTACAGTTTATAATATTGTCCGTTTTTGAGTCATTCGTTACATTTACTTGAATACTCATATGAATCATTGTGTAAATGATTTTAAAAAAATCAAGAAATATACATATATGCTTTGTTGCTTAGAAAGACTATTCCGTGTAACTAATTATAGTTATAATAAAATAAAATAAATTTGTTATTTAGTATCTAGTGAGTATTCGTGTCAAAACAACCCTTGTATTTTTTTGCTGTTTCGCGACTCGAGACATTGACAAGAGACTGATTTTATACTATAAAAGTGATTTACATATTCTGAATAAACAAACATAAAATTATTATATTTGTAGGGGGCCGATACTGATGGCAAGTTTGGCACTTCGTTTTTAGCAAAGCCGAGCGAAAGTAAAAAATCTTAATCATTTGGCGTCATGACAGAAGGACGTTATTATACTTTTATGTTATAATTTTAACACAAAATAAAACATTTTTAGCGGCTTACATATCACACAATCACCCGCCGTTCATAGTAGAGATTGTTCTGGAATTCTTCCGGGAATTCTTTTGTGTCGTCTCAGGTCACATAACTTTTTTTTAACTTTCGTTGTAACCTAACAAACGTTAATATTTTAATGCGTTACAATGGGGTAAATCTATATAAAATATGTGAGTCAATCAGACACAATGAATACTTAAAAGGAAGTAATAACGACCAGATTTTTCAGTCTGGGAATAATTGTAATCTAAATAAATAATTATGTATATTTTCATACATAATCAATAAATCTTACTTTGCAGCTGGAGCTAGTTTTTAATAAAAGCGAATATCTATAAATAACAATTTAAGTCAGCTGCTGTGGCTTGAACCCGTGATGTCTAGATTATAAATCTAAATCTTACGGACTATGTTATTCGGACCGTATTAAAAAAATAACTTGAGATCTTATGATTTTATACGAAAAAAGTTTTCTGAAAATCATACAAGTATATCACTAAATATTATGCTCGCAGCGCTGAAATCAAAAAATTGCAGAAAAAAAAACAGCTCATTGGTTTAATACATTTATTATTAAAGCCCGACTATCTTGCCAATGTAAACTGTTTTTAAAGTTGCTCTCAAAAATATATTTGAATTCAATTAAAGATTTATTAAAACATTTTTTTCTAACTCAGATAATTTGAAATCGGATTCTGAAATAATCAGTGAACATAATACTGTTGACGATTTATTATTGTGACATTAGAAACCAAAAAATAATTTAGCAAATAACTAATTAAAAGATAAAATTAATTTAAAATTTTGCAACATAAAAGGAACATAAAATATACATCTTTATATGCAATTTTGCTCGCAATGAAGCCAACATCAACGGAAAGCGAGCAAGTATTCTCAACTTCATGAATATTCACTACGAAAATTAGAAATATCCTTAAATATCGTTTTAAAAACTCAGTTTGCCTTGCGAAAATATTTTTTATTCGTATTTTAATAATATACATTGAAAATTTTTGTTTTCTATATATAATAAAAATTGCATTTCTTATTAAAAATGTAAAAAAAATGCATTTTAATTTTTTTTACGAATCACTGTATTCTTTTTTACACACATGTACAACTAATATTTTATCACTATGAGTTTCTGGTACTTTTGTTTATTTGTCTCGCTTCCTGTATTTTTTTATATTTGATGTATCTTTTTTAACATGATAATTTTTCAGAAAATGTCTATAAAATCTTAAATTTTTCAAAATAAAGCTGCATGCGCAATACACAAAATTGCAAAGGAGCATAATAATTATATCATCACTAGATGTATTAAAATTATAAAATTAAGCAGCTCGATCCTTGTAATAGTTAAAGGATAAAAATAAAACAAATATAATTTTCGTAATATTATTTTTTCTATACTTTATTTTTCTTCAATGTGAATATAAACATCGTATTTCATTAGTCAACACAATACTATAAATATTCCAAATTATTGTGTATATTCTTTATTACATATAAATGTATGTATTGTATTGTACTTCAAAAACTGATGATTTGAAGACAAATATCCTTAAACGTACATTTGTCGAGTTGATCGTTAATATTCTAAACACCTAATACATAGCATAAGCAAATAATTTATATACACAAAATCAATGATCGAAGATTACATTGTGCAAAATCTCAGTATTCGAATGCTGCGACGTTAATCACATTTAATCCGTTTTGGCTTATATTGTTACGGCGCGGCAGTAACGAGGGATCTGCCAATAGACATGACAATAAAATGTTGTGCACCGCTGGCGGCACATATCTCCGAAGGAAGAAAACGGTCGGAGATGGGTATTTCGGGTAAGGTCGGGCAAGGGAAGAGATCGTGGCCCACGGTGGTCGTAAACCATACCTCCACCGGCACTAAATGTCAATGTACAAGGGCAACTCACTAACTCCAGGTACGCTCCGGTACCCTTACACACCTCGCCATAACGTTATACTCCATGCACACTTTTAGCGTTATTTATAGGGGGCGAGGGGGTGTGAGAGCACCCCGGACTCCCCCTTTTATCTTCGCACATTCGACCCTAAGAGATTAACCGACTAATAAGCGGTGCCTATGACAAATTGAGCGATTCGACTTACTAACCTAACCCAAGCGAATAATTATTTCCGAGTGATTAATGCGTGTTTCGTGTATTGTGTTTTTTTGTGAAGCGAAAAACAAAAAGAAAATCTAATAAGTGCCTGGATAATTTGGTTTTGTGTAAGAATGTTCCAAGATAATTAAAATGTAATAAATATATTTATCTTCTAATATATATTGTATACATTAATGCAAAAATCTTTGAAAAGAGAAAATTATTGTTTATATTTATGATTACCAAGAGATTCATGTTTTAAATATATTTTAATGCTCAAATTGTTTTAAAATAACCAATAGATTCGTATAGGTAGACGTTAACGTTGCTGTCTATCAGTATCTAAATTAAAGAGAGCATTGCTACAATTTAATCGGTAGTCATAACCGATGACTGGACGCATCCACTGGCGTCGGCGTATCAGTACACACTGTGCTCGAATGTCTCAAGTTTAATTGGCTAGAAAATGTCGGATCAGTTGCATCATTATTGACTAAGCAAATTTGTGTTCGGAAAGCGACGAACAAAAAGTGACTATGGGTTGAACAGCGAGGGATAACCAATTGATGAGGCCTTCGTCACATCGAGTGATTTGGAAAATCTCTTCGTCCATCAAAAAATAACGTGCTGTGTTATCTGCTGTTCTTCATAGACAAATTATTATTTCGACTTGCCTAATGAAATGGTCACTGTTGTTTTTGTTCATACAAAATTATGTAGCTTCACGCTCTGAACCAATGCCTTCGTTGTTTTTTATGTTTTGTTGAAAACCTTTTAATGAAAATACTTTTATGTTTCGGAATTTTAACTCTTTGGGGTGTGACTTCGAAGCCAGTAAAATGCAGGTGGAAGCTAGTGAGAATTTTAATAGATTATAATACATATTGCAACAGACTATGATGGGCTATATCGTTATGCTTTGAGCGGTGGTGGAGAAGCTGGCGCAGGGATGATGTCTGTAGAAGATCTTTAGAATTCTGGTTAATGTGGCAGCGACATTATTGCGATGGTTGATCCCTCTCTGCTGCGACCGTTTCGTAACAAAGAAACATTCATTCAATGCACCAGAGAATCCTTGCGTGTTATTTACGGAGAAAACCTTTTTTTATAGTCGTAACCAAGGTCTTTGTGTGATCTCATTAGTGTCTAGCTTATCCTAATTTATGAATGATCACTTTTGGTCACAGATTAACGCAAGTTTCAAGAATAGGATTTTTTGTAAAAAAGTTGCACTGAGCGGTAATATAGACTATAATATATAACTATAATCATATATAATTATTATATAAGTTAAAATTTGAAAACTTTAAAATAATTAATACTATTTATATAAGATACTAATATACTATATACAAATAGTGTTTTTCCCACAATGATTACGCGATTATTTCGAGCGTAAATAGTTTGACTTTCAACATTTTCTGTAATGCATAGTATATACATCAACATTATTTACATAATATTGCGCTTAAAATTTTAAAACATAATACAATACAGTTTCGAGCTGCATTATAACAGCTTTGCGTAAATTTAAGAGCGATGGATATATTAATTAAACATAGAGTAAATATTGTTACCTCCATATCCCAATATACCTTGTAGAAACTTTGTTTGAAATAAAAATATATCATATTCATATTCTCTTGTGTACAGTAGGGTGGTTCAAAAAATAATAAGATTTATTTTTTGAACCGTAATAGTTTTTAGACTTATGAAGAATAATGCTTCGAGCTATGTCGATTGAAGAACTTGAAAAAGGATATACATGTCCAATGTATTTCGATCTAGGTTCCTGAATCGGAGAATAATGTTCTTTTCTTTTCCTGCGAAAATGCATGGCGTGACACCTACAATATATTTGAGGACCTCCCACGGACATCATCCCTGCCAGCTTCTCCACCACCGCTCGGAGAAAATATCTCGACATTTATCGTCTGACACAATTGTAATATAATTTAATAAAAACTCTAACTAGATTCCACCAAATGTCTCACTGGCTATGAAGTCATTATACTCCTAGAACAAACCTTAAACACTTTTAAGATTATTTTTTTGTAAATCCCGACGTTAAACTACTTTTAAACAATGTATACAACTTATCACTTCTCACAACACCCTGAGCTTGTCAGATTTGATTAGATTCCCTAAGAGTTAATCCGAGCTTCGCAACGACTTGGTTATGATAAAACGCAAAGCCACGATTCATGAAAATAATTGATGTATATTATTTTGTAATTAAATAAACCTGTATAGTATTGTTTAATGTGGTAGTAGATGCATGGTGTTTTTATATCAAAGAAATTATTTAAGCGTGTTACCTTTTTAATTTGACGGCATAATAAATAAATTTAATATTGAAAGGTATGTAGATTATATGTATATATATATATATATATATATATATATATATATATATATATATATATATATATATATATATATATATATATATATATATATATATATATATATATATATATATATATATATATATATGTATATATATATATATATGTATATATATATATATATATATATATATATATATATATATATATAAATATATATATATATATATATATATATATATATATTTTTTTTTTTTTTTTTTTTTTTTGTTGTGAGGAGAGGAAATCTTCTAAAGACTTCACCAGCGTCCAGATTGCTAGTGATTGTGCCGGATTCCGCTGCAAGCAGCGACCTACCGGCTAAAACCTCTCCCCAGCCCTCTCCTGGACGGCCGGTACTATCTTCCGATATTGCACTTCGGCTCGTCCAGTTTAGAGACTTTGTCCCGTTAGGGCCGCTGTCTTGAACTGTCTTTCAGCTCTTTTTTTTCCGCATCACGGCCGACACGAAGTTCGTCCATGCCTCGTAGCAGCTTCGGTTCAATAACATAGATTGGACCATAGTGTCTACTGTGGCAGACCTTCCTATGATCCTTTCTAGCGCGATCCTGTCCGCTGCCCACGCCGAGCATCCGAAGAGTGTGTGCTCAGCGTCGTCGTCTTCTCCGGCGTTGCAATGGAGGCACTCGGCACTCGCCACTTTGCCGATCCTCTTCAAATAAATACCGAAGCATCCGTGTCCGGTCATTCCCTGTGTGAGGTGGTACGAAAGCTCACCGTGCTTCCTGCCGACCCAGGCCGACAGATCGCCGATGAGTCTGTGCGTCCACCGGCCCTTGGTGGACGCGTCCCATCTCCTCTGCCATTCCGTCACGGTCGCAGCTCTGGCAGCCACCTTCTCGCAGCCGTTGTAGATCGCCTGTCTCTCCAAGGCGAGGAGATCCAACGGCGGCGTGCCGCATAGAGCGAGAACGGCGTCCTCGGACACGGTCCTGTACGCGGAGGCTACACGCAGCAGGCTTCTTCTCTGTACCCTCGCGAGGCTGAGTCTGGCTTTCTCTATGATCATGGCCTGCGCCCAGATCGGGGCGCCGTAGAGGAGGACCGAGTGGACGACCTCGTTATACAGTCGTCGCCGGTTTTGCCTCGGCCCTCCGATGTTCGGCATCAGCCTGGCGAGGTCCTCCGCTACGCGCGCCGCCTTCGCCGCCGCCGCCTCGGCGTGCCTGACGAAGCGCAGCTTGTCGTCTATCTGGACACCCAGATAGCGGATTTCTCTCTTGAAGGGCACTTCAAAGCCGTCGATCGCTATCCTGGGCGGTTGTAACCTGCGCCTCCGCGTAAAGAATACAGCTTCTGTTTTCTCCGTCGCGAGTGCGAGCCCAACTCGGGCCATCCAGCTCTGAATCGCCTGCAGCGCCTCTTCTACGACCTGCTGTAGCTGCGTCAGACGCTTGGCTGTTGCGACGACCGCGACGTCGTCGGCAAACGCGACCAGCTCGACGCCGTCGGGCATCTCCAAGCGCAGCAGCTCGTCGTACATGGCGTTCCAGAGTGAAGGCCCCAGTACCGAACCCTGAGGGACGCCTGCCGTCACCCGGCGGGAACGCTTCTCGCCTCCGATTTCATACTCCAGCACCCTGTTCGTGAAATAGCTCTCAATGAGTCTCACCAGGTATGCTGGGGTTTTTTTTCGCAGTCAACGCCTTAACCGTCAGCCCCCAGTTGGCCGAATTGAAGGCGTTGCGAACATCGAGGGCTATCATCATCGCGTGTCTGCTGGCTCCAAGGCTGCCCTGCCATGCATCTCTTACTTTGGATACGACCCTTTTGATGGCATCGATGGTCGATCTGCCGGGACGGAAGCCATGTTGTCGATCAGACAGCCCTGACGTTTCATTTTCGAGGACGCTCTGCAGCCGCTGGAGGATCACCCTCTCGAATAGCTTTCCGGCCCCATCCAGCATACACAGGGGACGGTATGCGGACGGGCCCGGTGGAGCTCCCTTCTTCTTGGGGATCAGCACAAGCCGCTGCCGCTTCCACGATGTCCCAAACGTGCCTGCCTGCAGGCAGGCGTTGTAGACCGCGGTCAGTAGCTGTGGGTCCATTGTAGCGATCCGTCTTACGACCGCGTTCGGTACGCAGTCTGGACCCGGCGCCTTCCTAACGCTGATCCTTTTTGCTGCGGCGGCTACCTCTTCTTCGGTGAACGGTGTATGTGTGTTCAATTCGTCGACCGAGTCGATCTCGCAGCTGGACCAGGTCTCTTCAGGATGTTGGGGATATATATATATATATATATATATATATATATATATATATATATATATATATATATATATATATATATATATATATGTATATATATATATATATATATATATATATATATATATATATATATATATATATATTAGGCTAAAAATAATATTTTTAGCATATAAGCTTAATCAATATATATATATATATATATATATATATATATATATATATATATATTTATATATATATATATATATATATATATATATATATATATATAAATATATATATATATATATATATATATATGTATATATATATATATATATGTATATATATATATATATATATATATATATATATATATATATATATATATATATATATATATATATATATATTAGGCTAAAAATAATATTTTTAGCATATAAGCTTAATCAATGTTTGTATAATTTACAATAACTTTGTGTCCATGATACTGGGTTTTAACATTGCATGTTATATATCGATACATAGAAGGCAAAAAAATAATAAAAAATAATTGCTTCGCTAAATAGTAATTATGTGAACGACATCAAGAACTACATAGCTGTCGTCAGCGCGATGATCGCGATTAGATATTATGTGTATAATGACACGTTTGTATGAAAAATAGCTTATTAAATTGCATGACGAAATAAATAGAGCCTACAGGGGTGTACTTTCGGTTATAAAAATGCATTCCCGTACACTCACGTAAATTTCACGAACGGCACCCGGTTGCTCGATATCGACCAACATAATAGAGTTGTGCCGTTCGGTATTTTTATCGAACATCAAATTGGACCAGTCACAATATGAATATGAAAAACAATGCGATTGAATTTTAGATAGAGGCGCGGGGTGAAAAAGCGGACGGAACAATTGATATGGGCAACGAACGAACAAAAAAGCAACAACGAGGAAAAATAAAACAATATAGTGTACCGATAATAATTTTATTCAAGAGCCCGAACAAACCGAAACATTATTCCGGTTCGTCTCGCTCCATAGTGAATGCGCTATGATAAATTGGCGGTTTGTTATGGGGAATAGTTATTAGCCACTTACGAAGTAACTTGTTATTTTTTATGTGCTACGTTCGAAAATATTTAGGTTTGTAGGTATATTTTTTTATTCAATTTAACAATATATTTAGTAATTTTGTATATAACTAATCAAATAAAGTAAATCACTCGTGAAGAACCTGTATCTAAAAATAAAAAAATAATAATAAAAAAAAAAATCTTTATCTCAGAAGCCATATCATTACCCGTTGTTTTATATTAATATTATGTTATGTTTTATTATTGTTTGTCCTATATGCATATAATATAATAGTTCGTTTTTTTTATTTATATAACTAGTTCTGACACTGAAAATTAAGTTTTTATCTACTTTGACTTTTAATAAAAAATTTTCTTTTTGACTCATTTAATTAATAATATTATTTTTTTTATTTGTAACAGACTTTTTTTTAATTAACTTTTATTTAAATTATTAGGCTTTTTTATAGTATCATAATGATCTACAAGATATTCTCAAATTCAAAGCTGTGTTTTTTTAAAACTAAAATTTTATATTTTATTTTAATTAAAACGAATGCTTTAGTATAATATTTATAGTACGATAATCACATGTTCATAAAAAGTGATTTAGTTAAACTTTATTCATTATATCTATTTTATTATACCATAAATGTTTCAGCAGCATTGTTTTGAGATATTAGTATTGTTTTATTTTGGTTTACTAAATAGTTATATTGTAGCACTTTTTAGTAACCCTTATATTATTTAAGAACGTTAAGATTACGAAACATATCACTATCACAACAAAATAAATCACTTTTAAGTTACAATGATGTAACTACTTCCAGCTTATTTACAATATGCTTAAAACAATGAACGTATTATTTTCTGCAAAACAATGTTTCCTAACAGGTAAAGGTAATAAAGTGACACTGCCATACATATGTATGACGTTGTCTCTGTATACGACACATATGAATGCACCCTAAGATAGAACGCCAGAACAAAACACAATCTTCTTTGAAATATGTTGACGTCTCGGTGACGTTTATTATTTCAGATATACCACACAATCCTCCCGCAAACTTTTATAAGACATTACGATAAGAATAAAATTGTGTAATATATATTATAAAACTTTGAAAAACAAATATAAATTTATCTGGTATTTTTATTTCATCTAGTTTTCACAAAAAAGTAGTAATAAGTAATATTTTTTTTAATTAAATGGATCAATTACGCAGATTAGATTAGGGTAGTACAGTTGTATAACAAGCTAGGCTACAATTTTGCTTTAAAATACGTTTAAACGAGAAACAAAACGTATTACTCCCAACCGGTAGACAATTATTTTTCAAAGATACGCAATGCAGTGACTTTAGTAATTAAATACAATTGCAGCCTGTCAACTATTTTGAATTAAGTTTTATATTTATATTTTACATCTTTAGTTGACAAACCTTACTGCTTCTGATTTTTATTTATAAATATATTATTAGTAAGAGGAGTACAAAATATGCTGCTAAATAGCTAATATAAGTTTTTCTATAAAAATCACATAACTCCCAATAAGGTGATATCATCATTGAAAACTATTTTATATATTGAAAGAAGTATTATATACGTTTTACTACATACAATACTGTCTAATCAAAAGTATACATTATATATGATATTGTTCCCTATTTTTAGATTATCGACTCAATAGGAGCAACGAACCTTGATCGATTCACTTTATGATCGTAAAGCGCGGCCTTCGTTGCGGAATCAAAGCGAGTACAATGTAATTGTGCCGAGCCAGCTTGTATAATTATAAATATGTAGTGAATTAGTAGGTGGGTGTTAGGGGGTGGGTTAGACGCCACAGCGGCGCCCTCTCACCCCCGTAGCGCGCCAGGGCCGTAATACACTGTTATCCACTTTTGCCGAGGGTGATGTTATCCACCTCGCCGCCACCACTCCGCCATAATTGCCGTTCAAAACTCACAATGGGAAAAATGTCATTACACAAATAAAAGAGCCGATAACGAGCCTTATTTATTTCGTCGCCGTAAGACAACACTAAATCAATCGTGGCGCTCTCGACCCCGCTCGTTTTTTGGTTTAACGTGTCGGATTGGATTGGACTTTGTTTATGGTTTAAGATAACACTGGTTGAATGTTAAACGTATTTTTTTCGGTTAAAGGATTAACGCGAAATCGTTTATGTAACATACAAAATAAACCTAATTTAAAACTTAAAATATTATCTTCGAATCTTATCAATGGCCTTAATTTAAATTTACAAATTTCTCAATTTAGAGATTAAATCTACAAACAAATATTTGGCTTACTTAAATTAATTTAAATTATGTGATAATATGCTATAGATTCACCAATTGTTTTTTTTAAAACAGAATTTTTAGTAGATCATTTGCATACATTGATAATTCTGACAGGCGCGTGAACAAGGGTGAAGTTATTTTTAGAAATGTTTTCGTGTTACTTTTTTTGTGACAATGTAGTGGTAAAATCTATGGTATTTTCTTATTATTGAATTATCACATCTTATGTATCAAAATAGTGAAAGTAAGATTGCATTATAAATATTTTCACAAATAATATAAACCATGAATATCTTAAATGCATAGAAATAATGATGCGATTTACAATACATAGCTTTTAGCATATAATAAAAACATATCAATTTCAAAAAATCGCTTAAATAAACATAACAATTTTATTTATAAATTAAATAATGGCAAACGCATACCATTGTCGAGACTAAAACAACAGAAAAATTTTTAGCAGCAGACAATACTATTATATATGGTAGCGATCCCTAAGAATATTAAATAATTCACTCACGCAATATGTCCAGTTTTGATCTAGAAACGCACCAAGAGGACTAGAATTCACCATTTTGCCTGATTTATTAAAGCTTTTTTGGGTCATCAGCCATATAAAAAGACTTTTCGCAAACGCATCAGGTACTTTCATTTGTGTAGAGCTTTGAACATTTCACCGCTTTGACTTTCGGCAGCATTGCTTCATTTATCACTCTATTTTGTACCACAGACAAAATTATTTTTATTTCATTACTTAATTTTTAAACCTTGAGAATATTGAATAACTCGCTTTCGCGACAAATTCAGTATTATTCTAAAGACGTACTACGGTAGACAAACGTTAGACGTACTATGGGAGACAGCAAACATATACAAAGACTTTTCGCGAACACATCAAGTACTTTAATTTGAGTAAAGCCTTGAACACTCTACCGCTTCAACTTTTAATAGCATAGCTTCATTCAGTGCTGAATTCTGAACTACTAAATATATGGTTTAACCAGACAATTTTACAATTAACACGGTATTTTATTTGTGGGGGTCGTGTCGTCTGGTGCTGGAGCTCGTGCTCACGTCGGGTTGTCACCAGTTTGGGGGTCGTCGTGATGGAGCTCGGTGTCGCAGTGGCGTAGCCCTACGGGTGCGTGACGGCGGCGGGTGCTTCCTGGGCCGCGTGGTCGGCGGCGACGGTGGCTGACGATGGCGGCACATGGTCGGGGCTGCGGCAAGTAGTCGGCGGAAGCGGCGAGGGCGTAAGCGGAGCCAGTAGTCGAGTCTCGTAAAGTAATCGGGCGACTCTGCTCCGTGGAGCTTCTGTCTCGTCTATTTATATACCGAACGGGAATATTAATAATTTATTGTTACCTGTCGCCACAGTACTCCCCCTGGAGTAATTTGGATAAAATTACGATATGTTTTCGTATGTGTTGTTGTGGCGAAGAAGGCGATGGTCGTGGCAGCGGCAGGAGGATAGCGTGGTCGGCAAAGATGTGTTGTTGTGGCGATGGAGAAGAGTCTCTATGTGACTGCGGAGCTGTGTAGCACCCGGATGTCCGGTCGGCCGAGGAACTGATTTCTTATTCCAGGGCCGCGTCTACAGGAAGCTCTGCGCAACTGAGTTGCGATGCAGCGTGGTTGGCGAAGATGTGTTGTTGTGGCGATGGAGAAGAGTCTCCATGTGACTGCGGAGCTGTGTAGCACCCGGATGTCCAGTCGGCCGAGGAACTGATTTCTAATTCCAGGGCCGCGTCTACAGGAAGCTCTGCGCAGTTGAGTTGCGATGCAGCGTGGTTGGCGAAGAAGGCGATGGTTGTGGCTGCGGCAGGAGGATGGCGTGGTCGGTGAAGAAGGCGATGATCATGGCTGCGGCAGGTGGATAGCGTGGTCGGTGAAGAAGGCGATGGTCGTGGCTGCGGCAGGAGGATGGCGTGGTCGGCAAAGAAGGCGATGATCATGTCTGCGGCAAGTGGATAGCGTGGTTGGCGTCCGTGCTCGTACCGGCCCCGTCCAGAATTTTTGCGTTAGTCTTCCGTCTGAGACATCAGAACGCAAAATTGTTATCCAAATTCACGCCGGTAGTTCAACAGTTTGCGGGTCGATGTTGTTGTTGACGGAGCTGGTCATGATCAGAAGGTTGCGTGTTCACGTCGGGTTGTCACCAGTGTGGGGGTCGTGTCGTCTGGTGCTGGAGCTCGTGCCCACGTCGGGTTGTCACCAGTTTGGGGGTCGTCGTGATGGAGCTCGGTGTCGCAGTGGCGTAGCCCTACGGGTGCGTGACGGCGGCGGGTGCTTCCTGGGCCACGTGGTTGGCGGCGGCGACTGTCAGCGGCGACGGTGGTTGACGATGGCGGTACATGGTCGGGGCTGCGGCAAGTAGTCGGCGGAAGCGGCGAGGGCGTGAGCGGAGCCAGTAGTCGAGTCTCGTAATGTAATCGGGCGACTCTGCTCCGTGGAGCTTCTGTCCCGTTTATTTATATACCGAACGGGAATATTAATAATTTATTGTTACCTGTCGCCACATATTTTTAATTTTATTATCTATTAGATTGTAAAACATGCTTAACTTTTTCACTTTTTTGAACAAAAGTTTTAAATTTTACTTTTGATTATAATAACAGATTTTTTTTAAATAACCGCCTTGCTATCTATCACATTTAGCTAAAATATTCGAGTCTTATGGCAACAGAAATAAAACAACTACAGTTATCGTAGTCTAAAAAATAATTATGTCCTGTATAAAATGACATTTAACATTATATTAGGAAAAAACATTTTTTAATTGCTCTTTTATTTTAATTTATATAAAAGCACGTATTTTATTATATTTTTTAATGATATACGATTTTTTTATTAGCCTCCATTTTAAAACAAGATGAAGGATTAAACTGGGTAGCAAATTTAATTAAGATATTTACAAGATTTATTTTTAAAACAAGTTTCATGTTGATATGATCAAAAGTCTCCAAAAGATTAAAAGCCATGAGTCTCTTTGCAATATAGATATATGTATGTTATAGTGAATGTGTATTATTAATAAATTTAAAAAGTTATATTTTCACTAGTATTTTAGTAAAATCATATTCGAATACATTTTCACTGGTAGGATATATATTATACTTTTATTATTAAAATATAATGCTGCTCTAATAAAACTACTCTACAATGTATATGAAACTCTATTGAACAGCTGCAGTTTTTTTATTATGTTAGGTTTGGGTTTGATTTTGCAGATATTTTTTCGAACAATGTAACATCACAATTCTACAAATCTCAGATCATTCGCTTGTGAACACATACAGTTTTTCAGTGAAAATGTAAATTTATTATTCTATAAATTTTAACTGGCTGAGTTAGTGAAATAATATTTATACTAGTGCAAATATAACTTCACTGGTAATACATATTTACTGTAACATACATATATATTATATTTATTAAGAAATCTTTATTTTTTAAATTGAACAATGTGTAACTTCTATTTTTTTTTAAATACCTAACTTATTTATTCATCGATTCCCAGGCCGATATAATTTCGAGAATGTGGATTTTATACTGTAAATAAACTATTTTATTAATTTTGTTGACGCATATTTTAATAGGTACTTTTAGACTACCCATACTAATTAATTTATAGCAGTTCAATATGTTATCAAGTATTTATTAAAGTAATATCGATTTATATTTAACCCTTCTATATTTTAATAAATTTTGAATCGCTTAGTAAACCTTTTTATTTGACTATTGCAAGTGGAATCGTATGTTTATACAATTAAAAATACTACACATTAATAAATGGATAATCCAGTTAATATAATTTATTTTTTTAGAGAAAAATTGCTCACTCGGCTTAAAATAAATAATGGATACTAGCAAAGGCTATTCAAAAGTTAATACTATTGTTGTTGAGAAAAAATATGATACTCACACGATTTGTTTAAAATTATAAAGCAAAAAATAAAAGGTGCGCCATACACATTTTTTATGAGCCTAATTAAAAATAGAGCGACTCGATATATTTAAGTATTTTGCAATACATTAAAATTAAAAATCATATTAAATAGCTTAAATTATATGCAAATGAAAAGTCTGTAAATAATTAAATCCTGAACCTTACGAACGGAAAATCTCTTCGTATATGTATACTAACAAGAATTTAAAAAAAATCAACAAGAAACCATTACGTTGAAATTTTTGGTATAATATAATATAACCGAAAATATTTTATTATATATATAGAAATAAATTCACGCTTCTGTTGAAAAAGACAATTTAAATATGATTTTTAAAACTTAATTAACTGTCATAACCCACTTTAGAATCTCTTAGTTGACCTGTAAAACTTTAGTTACAAACTCTACTGTTCAGACATTTTAAAATAAAATCAAGTGCTCTTCTATTTGATGTATATATAGATCAAAACTGTATAAATAATAAAAAAAGTCGTTTATTCAACATAATAGTACAGAGATTTTTTGTTACCGTAATAAAAATACGTCAATTTATTAGATACACAGCAAAGGGTTGTGAGATTATATATGTATATGTAATTACTTTTGCCACAATACCAAGCATTGATCAGATATTATTAAAACCCAGAATTATTAATTCGATCGGCTTTGCTGTAATATCTCAAAATTAGACGTCAATGACGTATCGCCGGCTCGCGGCATAAATCATAATACCATGTCCCCAGATTGCGGTCTCAGTAACCGCAACCGGGGTAATCTTGTTTCCGGGTTGCAGCGTAGTTTTAAATACCAATCATGACATCGTCCCTGGTCGCCATGGCGCGCGAGGGAGCTCCCCCAGGAGGACGGTCATATTAATTGAAGATGACACTTTGGAACAAGGATCACAATTAATATTGCTTTACGCACGAGAATTAATATAGTGGAGAAGCATGAAGTTTGGAGATAGTAAAACTCGGTGCGGAGTTTCGGCATAAACCGAAGCTCTCTCCACGGCTACGTGGTCTACTAGTTAGACACGTGATTTGACGTTAAAAAATAAGTTGACACACATGAAAAGTTTTTTATGTTGGTCGTAAAGTCGTGAACAATCTTGAGCTTTGTGCGCGTGATTAATATGCAAAAGAATATAAAATATTATATTATTGTTTAATATGATATGTGAAGTAAAGATCGTCAGCATAGCAATAACCAAGTGCCACCAAAACCGATAACGATTTATGACTGCAGTAATGGAGTATTATAATATTCACGTGATGTAGTCACGCATACATAAATTATTTTATTTTTACGCAAAGTATTTTTTTTATTTATAATCATTTGATAGAAAAATAAAAGTAGGTTTTTAATAATTAATATTTAATAGCATAATAAAACAGGTTTATATATTATTGCAATATATTTTTTACTGTAATTAAATTATATATTAGTTTAAATTGTTCAAGTAATAACTCGAAATATTGCAATTTTCTTTATTGCTTACTTAATGATTTGACTTTATGTTAGTTTAATTAGAAAGGCGATTATGATTAAGTATTACAATTATAAACTGACTTAAAAATATCATATTATATTTAATAATTCAACTAGATTACTATAAAATAAAAATTATATGGAGCAAGTCAATGGACAATATAATAAGCATAACTATTTTTTTCTTACAAACAGTCACAAATTAAAAATAAAAGATTTCGTCACAATCGAAGTACTATGATTTATGTCTGATATAGAAAATATACGGATATGCTCTTGCGCATATTCCGCATCAGATACTTTGAGTCATTCATTGTATGGCGCTGTATGTTGTGGTCGTTAGCAATTCATTGACAGATTGCATATTTGTTTGCTGGTCGCTTATAGAGCAGACGCGACGCTCTGAATTCAAAGCTATTTATTGTCTCCATACATTATTTTAGCGCGGGTAAAAGTATAATACTCGAATTGGCGTGTACGTACATACACTGATCATACTTACATTAAATCACTTTTTCACAGAAGTTAGACTCAAATGTAAGACGTTTAAATATCTTTAATATATTATTTGTCATGTTTATTATATTAACACTTGAATTGGCGAGCAGCACCGATGCACAGATGTCTCACAATTTATACCAAATGTTAGAAAATGTTTAAATATTTTTTAAAATACAAAATACTTGAATTTGATTACAGATGTAAATTTAGCATGTTTATTTCTTTTTATTAAGTAAAACATTGTGTTTATGTAAAAAAAAAATTTTTTAAATTTATTAAAAACAGCGTCGCGCACGGGTGTTTATTGTATAGTTATACCGCCGCGGTGAAAGGATTAATAGCCCTCTTTAATTATTATTAAATTCAATATTTAGCAAGTAATTGTGAAAAGTAATGTTTTAATATATTTTGAGTTCAACAAAAAGATGAAGAATGGGAACATAATTATTTTTTACTGTTACTAAGGATGAATTTTGTTGCTTATTGCATAAATGGAAATATCAAACAACTTCTTAAAACAATGCACTTCAAATATGAAACAGACTAGGGTTAAATATATTTAAAAACACTACTTTTCACAATTACTTGTTAAACATTGAATTTAATAATAATTATAGAGGGCTATTAACCCTTTTATCTCGGCCGTGCGCGACGCTGTTTTCAATACATTTAAAAAAAAATTGATAGACATATTGTTTTACGCTATAAAATAAAATAAACATGCAAAATTTACATCTGTAATTAAAGTAAATATTTTTTTATTTAAAAAAAGTTTCAGCGTTAATCGTGAGCCATCTGTTCTTTGGCGTTGCACGCCATTTCATGCATAGATCTGTAATGAAAGGGTTAATATAATAAACATGACAAATAGCTTATTAAAGATATTTAAATTTAACTTCTAAAATAAAGATATTTAATGTACGTATGATCAATGAATGTACTTATACAATGTATAGAGAATTCGGAGCGTCGCGTCTGCTCTATAAGCAACTAGCAAACAAATATGCAATACATATGTAAATTAATTGCCAATGACGTGGATGACCCTGTACCTAGGTGAATGGCGGTATTCAAAGTTTCTGATGCTGAATATGCGCAAAAAACATATCCGTATGCTTTCTATATCAGGTATACATTAGCACAGTGAATACTTCAATTTGTTTCAGATGTTTTTAGATTACATTTGTCAAAAAAGTACATTTTAAGAATTGAGAAAAGATCGACCTAAAATCACGCCGCGATCAACTGGCTATGCAGACCCGCGTAAGACCATTTGTTTTAAGTTGAGAAAACATTTTTTAATCGACAATTAACAGTTGTAAAATAAGTGGTTACTACCCATTATTTAATTTCTTGAAAAAGTTCTTTATACCTATTATTTTTTTAGAATGCATGTATGTATACTATTTACATTTGACTTTTAACTCACAATAGGCAACCTTGTAAAACGTTTAAAAAACAAATTTGCCTTTATCGCATCAAATTACAGCAATTCAGCCGAGCTTAACCGTGCTCTGCTTCAAAATGAATTTTCAAAACGGCATTATTTGCGCTGAACAAGTCATGAGTTTGGTTCGAAACAATGACTCTACCGACGAGGGTGCATACCTTAAAATCGAGCCAGTGTAGTACATGCGCAACGGGGACCAGTTTGTTATTACAAGTTATAAATAAAGGTGGGTTTTACTGTACTGATGGGTATCGTAACTGTCTTCCGCCACGGAACCGATTCTGCGCCACTCGCAGGGCCGGCTTTCGCTCCAAACACGTGATTATGATAATTACACATTATCCCTGCTCAAAACAATTTCATGCCGGCTTTCTCTCTCTCGCTCCCCGGTCTGGACGTTTTATGGGGAAAATTTGATGAAAACATGAAAGGATTTGGCGCCAGCGCCCGCCGTGGCGTGATCGGCTCGTGGGTACGAAAACATTGGAAATTCGCTGAAATGTCGTGTTTAGATGCGAAACGCTTATTCAATTACGCGATTAGGGTTCGGTTACCGATACGGATACACGAATATTATTAGCCAATTGGGTCCAATGTGGAAATGATAATGTGAAATAAATTTTAATTTTAAATAATTATTATTTAATCATAAATAAAAACAATGCAAATTAAAAATATTAAATATTGCATTTTACTACTAATGAACTATTTACTGTATTATACTTAATGATAAGATTTTAATAATTATAATTTTGAATCAATACAGGGAATTTACTAACGACATCTCCTAGCGAGCTTCGATAACAAAACTAGCAATTTATTTTAAAATAGACAATTAAATATGAAGTTAAATACGTATTAATTAAATAAAAAATAATTTAAAATAGTACTTAATTGCATTAAAATTATTATGTATAATAAATTAAAGCAATATTGATAATAAATTTAAATAGTAAAATCCCATGGCAATATATACCGTATTTATAGGATATACATATATTATATAATATATTATATATATAGATATTTATGATATTATAGAAATTAGTATATATTTTTTTGCAGTGAAATTTGTTAAATTTGAAAATATATTTTTTAAATATTTATTTATTAAATTATAAAGCACTGCCTAAAAGTAATTTAATTTATTAGCTAAATTAATATAGTACGTATTACTATAATAAAATAATTAATAAAAAAAAGTAACCTTTAAACATTATAATTGTATAAATAACAAGAGTATATTTTAGTGATATAACAAAACTTACGTATTGACTTAATTACGTTTTGAATAGGAGTGGGAGTGAAAGTGAAAGTTGGAGTGTGAGTATAATAGGGAGACTTGATTAAAATAAATAATATTTTATTTTTGAGAAATATATGTACTGTTTGATTAACAAATAACAAATAAAAAATACTATTTTGTATTTATTTATTATTTGATATTAATATTTATTTTATTAAAAAAAATAAACGAGATAAACTCGAAAATCTTTATGAATTTCCTCAATTAAATATACCTTTCTGGAAAACCTCACGACTTATCGCGATCGATATTTATTCTCTGACTTAAAAATAACAATTTGAGCATGTACAGCGGCTTTATACTTATTAGCTAATTAAATCTCATTAACTAAAAATGATACAAATAAAAATTGACAAAAGTTGCTAAGAAGATATTAGCAGTGCTCAGTAGGTTTACTTGAAAGTTATAAACATGGTGGTCCCCAACATCTGGAATCAGACATGACACCAGAAGAATAAATGTCAAACAGACTAACACTAGAAAAAGTGAATATAGTTACCATTAAATATAATTCATATTCTAGCGCATCTTCCAATCCAAAAAAAACATTAATGGAATGTACTATTCGATCTAGTGTAATCTATCACACTATATTGAATAGTCTGATCTATCACTATATTAAATATATTATTTAATGTAAATATTGCAATATGATAGGCGTAACTCTTAAGTGTTTAAGGGTAAACACAATTATTAATTACTAAGTGAGTAATGAGACACCAGATTAATATGTCATTATATGACACCAGATTAAATGGAAATCACTGTCTTGATTTCAGATTGAAATCAATCAGTGATGTCCATTTAATTTTTTATTTGATAAATTCCTATTCCAAACTAGCGATTTGGCCATTCTAGAAAGAAGGGTTTATTTTGGTATTTTTAAAAGTAGAAGGCCTCGCTCAAGACACATTTAAGAAAAAATCAATGTGTGCAGCGCATTGATAAAAAACAGAAACATTCACAACTATTTTCAAGTAATTCATTTTTATGAAAATATTTTCTCAGTCAATTTTAATCTAATATTAAATTAAGAAACAATATTTATAGAATAATCCAAGTGTCTAAAACCAGGCATTCTGCATTCAGCTATGTAAAGTGTCATTAAATAAGCTCACATTTTTGAAGATAAAAATAAGAGTCATTTACACGATTTTCCACACGATCTAAAATCGATATGTTATGTAAAATATAAGATGTACCATTAAGAAAAATATTAGTTATATAAAAAAGTTTTGATTTGTGCGGTTTAATTTAAAAATAATAGCATTAAACCTCATAACTCAATAAAATATAATAGCAATTAATGAATAGCATTTGTAAAAAAAATCGCACAGTAAGACAACATGGTTTAATTTTATACATCCTTTTTAATTAGTTTAATTTATTGTTAATTATTTATTAAGCATGAAAGATGTGTGTTCAAAATGTATTAACACAATCAATAACTACTTAGTAAGTAGTAAGACAACAGACTGAAATAACAGACTGACTAAAACCTATAAATCAGTGACATTCATTTTATTTATTATAAATAATTAGACTTACAAATATTTTATGTCACTATGAATGACTTTGTTTGATTTTATTTTATTTATTCATCACGATATTCATCTGTGAGATTAAAAATATATAAGAATACCCAATTATAAAATGGACAATTATGGAAAAAAATTTTTTTTTAGTTTTTAAAGAATTTCCTTTTTTATATAGGCCTCGAAAGACTGAACGTAATATTTGTATTTAATTTAAAAATTGCAAAATATCTATAACTAAAAAAATAAACCAAGATACAAGACGTCAATTAGCATTTGCTTCAAAAAACTATATTGTCGGTTGTATAAGATTAAGTCAGCTTTAAAACTTACTTCTAAAGTTTTACGCACATACCAGTGCCTTGTGTTCAATAAATATTATTGCAATGTATGACATAGATATATTACATGGTAAAGACCTGTTAATATTATCAAATCAAATCAAAAATAAATAGTCACAATTTTTAGATCAATTTTTTGAAGGTCGTTGTCGTTGTGCGAACGAAACATAATAAGAACCGTTATCTTTCGCCTCTGAATTGGAATATTGTTAAAAAGGCTCGCGTCTCGGTTATAATGTAGAATTATAGTTGTATTGTCGTGGGATAGGAAGGCATGGCAGATTCGAATTCCGCTCGTGTACTCAATTCGAGAAGGAAATTACTTGGCGTCGAAGCGTCGGATAATGGGAGGGTCGGGTGGGTCGCGAGAGCCACCTCCGCCACACGCGGAAAACTTACTTAATAAATATTTTTTCACGTTGCCCCGCGCCGGGACACCGTATCCTTACCAGTAATGCGAAAAGTTGTCGCGGCGAATAAAATGCTAAGGACGAACGGCGTTGCGTGGCGTGGGGTGGCGTGCGGTGCGGTATGGCGTGGCGTGGTGTTACCCCATTGGGACGCTGCATCCGCGCAGATCACACCATGATCACATTGCTCTTCGTATAATGAGTTTTATTAAGCGGAAAACCGCACAGTCGAGCAGTATGACTGTTGTGTACCGCGTTTATTACTTCAATATGCTTTCTTCACACGTAATGAATATACACATACTTGTTTTTCAAATCATTGTATTCTGATATTAAATTATTAATAATATCAAATGAATATTAATGTTAAAAAGTCGCTTTTCAAATAAATAACCGATTCATTCTAGACAATGAAAACTTGGAGTTTATTTTTCGTTATACAACCGGGAAATTTCGTGTATGTTTTTGAGTAAAGGTTTAATCGGATAATAGATTTTTTAAATACTTTACTTTTATCAATTTTTTTGATTGAATCAAACTCTCAAGTAGTTAGCCCAAAATTTATCATCACCACAATTTACAGATATTTATTATTGTATTTTTTTTTTTTTATAAATATATTTATTTTCTCTATAACAGAAAAAATAGTCTTTTACATGTGATGTAATTTGTTCTATAAAGATATTGTTTTGGATTTAACGGTGCATAGACACACAAAACAGATTAGAAAGACTTGGAGACAATGTGTATGGGTTCCACATAAACTGAGCATAGACAACAAAAAGTAGATTTTTTTGTGTATGGTTGGATTGCAAAAGTATTGCGCATTACGAAACTCTTAAACCAGACCAAACAATAACAACAGGCTTATATTATAATTAACTGGGTCGTTGTGCACAAAGATTTTAATAGTCAAATAGGGAATGTGACGAAATTTACTCGATATCATCAAGGAATTCGGCTGAAAGGTTTTTTCTTATCCACTACATTCTTCAGATCTTTCTCCGTCCGACTACTATTTATTACGATCGATGCAACACATCATAGATACAAAATAATGTAGACAATGTGGAAAGGAGGCTATCGGAATATTTTGCATCAAAGCCTTCGAAATTTTATGCCGTGAGAACCACACAGATGACTCTTATTCTAGATCTTTTTCTTGAAACTCGAGTTAAGATCTGACCAAAAATAATTATTTATCAATATAAATAAATTAGAAAAAGCCCTCGTTACGACTAGAACTAAAGGGTTCTCTTATAAATAAGGCGCAATGATAAATATATTTTTTATGAAACGGTCACGGGAAACAATATATCACTGGAAGCCAGATAGCATCGTTAGGCCACAATATTCCCGTTACGCAATTAAACCTCTGAGATATATATCAAGCAAATG
This sequence comes from Plectrocnemia conspersa, assembly GCF_051122295.1. Lineage (NCBI taxonomy): Eukaryota > Metazoa > Arthropoda > Insecta > Trichoptera > Polycentropodidae > Plectrocnemia > Plectrocnemia conspersa. The sequence continues at coordinate 16,409,277 of NW_028277178.1, forward strand.
TCGCTTTATAAAGGCGTATGCTAATTTATTGTTCTAAGAGGCGAGTGATAGCTGGACTCCAATGAAACAGACAGTCACCTGGCAGATTCCAGTAGACACTCGAAGAGACTGGCAGACGCCCGCCCGCCCGCGAACAATATACTGTCATGGACGCTCACATTCTGAGAGAAACTCCACCATACAAGCACCGTAGCAGAGAAGGGTCAACTTTCCCTATACTGTCGCTGCCACGCTACCCACAAAACCTCTGAGAATCTTCTACCGACATCATCTCTCCGCCCGCATCTCTACCACTTCTTTGAGAAAATATCTCGCCCATCATAGTCTGTCGCAATATGTAATATAATCTAGAAAAATTCTTACTGGCTGCGAAGTCACACCCCTTAAGGTTTCCAAACCTTAAAATTTTAACATCATTTTAATAGGATCGTCAAAAATTTCTCTAAAATAAGAACATTTTTTCTTTCTTGTAACTTCTCATCTTTTATCATAATAATTTTAATGAGTTTATAACAATATTTTTAAATACAAATAAATAAACGAAATACCAAAATTATTTAAAATATTCTAAAATGCCTGAAAAACAGATATAGTCTGGGGTATTTCTAACCTACTTATCAAGGGGTAAATATATTATTAATATATTTAGATCTTTTAACCCGTTAATAATTGCTAATTTTAGGTTTCTATCAGGTTTCAATTTGTTTCTCATATATTCATATTGTAATCAATTATCTTCATAAAGCTTAAAATTAATAAACATATTTTTGAAGTTTTTTTTAAACGGCTTGCCGCCATTGCGGCCTTAGACCAATATTTAATAGGAAAAGCATGCTAACCTTAAAAAATAAAATTTAATCTATAAACAATTAACTAAACCCATTTTAACACATGCCTGTCCGGTGTGGAGTGAAGACAGTAAATATTAATAATTATCAAATTATGGTTATGTGACTCGTAAAGAGAACTCGTTACCATAAATATAGTTTTTATTGTGAGCAGCATGAAGGGCTTTTATTTTATATTAATTTAGTTTGCTATTTTGTTTTGTATACATATTCTACTAAAATATGCAGTGTTGCAAAATACATATATTATGTGGTATCCTGCAGTTTGAAATTCTGTTATTCTCATCTTAGAGCTTGCCATTGTTGTTTCACTTTATAATTGTGTAGCAAAAGATGTTAATATTTTAATAAAAAAATATGTCATTTTTTCAATTTATTAATTGTATATAATTATTAATTATAAATTTCAATTATTAATTATATATATTAATTAATAATTATAAATTTCGATTGTAAATTTATAACAGCATTTTTAACCTGAACTATGACTGAATTTTTTTAATAATTAATGATTATTTAATAATTAAAATCAAATTTCTGAGTTGTAAATTTTTTTTTTAAAATGTGCATTATTGTAATTGTTATTGTATAGTGTTGAAATAAATACATAATATATTTTTAGTAAAAAAAGTTGTAGTTTAATTTATTGAAAATATAAGATAAATAAGTAATAAAATTAAAAACATTATACATTTTTATTTAAATACATACACAGTTTTTAAATAAAATCCAAAGCAATATATAACTTAAATAACACATACAAACATGTATGGTAATTTTAAGTGCATATAAAATATCTTATTTAATTTGCACTTAAATATAATATATAGACGGTTTTCCGAGAAAGAATATAGACGAAAATATTTCTATTCAAACTTTGTGCAATTTCTGCGTTTCGTAATCCGAACGAGACTCGTTTGTCTCTGAAAATAAAAGCACCCAAACATGTCTGACTAATCGATGAATCATGAATATTTCATATTCGACACTAGACAAGCAAAAAAGAAGAGCGTAGAAAATGAATTCCTGTGTATAAACTTTTCCGTCGAGACAATTTGAATCGAAACGTCTCAATCGACTCGATCAGACCAATCTCGACTAATGCGAACCGAATTATTGTATTGAAAATTCCACAGCTATTATTACACGGAGTTTCGGCAGACAGGGTGAAATCGAACCTCGATTCTTAAACGAGTAAGCTCGTTGTCTTTGTACTGCCTGCGAAATCGTTTCAGATGATATCGCGCCGAGAAATATTGTATCTCTAGGCTGCTTCGTTCGGTGATTTTATCCCGGAGTTGTTTATTGGAAAACTTTTTGTCGTGGGCACACGTCCGTGTACACACAGACTCAGCGGTGAAAAATCCGAATTGGATAGGAGAGAAAAAAGTAACAACGACGTCAACAACGAACGGTCGAAGCAAAGCATGGAAATTAAATCGGACCAGGAGAAGGGTAAGCGCTTAATAGTCGTCGCTGAACCATAAAAAATAATTTATGGCGTCTAGTCATGATTTTTAGGGATGGCTGCTAGAAGCGCGTCTGGATTGGTGAAATTTACCGTAGCCGACCCCCTTACGCACTGGTGTGACAACGTAGACAATACATAAACCAAAAAGCAATAAAATCCACCAATTTGAAACGGAAAATTAATTTTAGATATCCGTTGTTATTCATTGGTATATTTTTATGGTGAAAACCTCTAAGGTCATCTTGAGGTCCACAGTTACAAATAATCTTTTTTTTACTGTTAAATATACAATCTACTTATTGCCTATAAATATTTCTGACAAAATATCTTTTTAAGTGTGAATTATTCAACTTTATACTGTATGTAAAATTAATAGTAAAATATTTCATATTTGTAAGATTAAATTGGAACCTAGGTGCCATACCAATTATCTAAGTGCCATTTAAGGTTTGATATTTTAGCAAGTGTTGTAGAAATTTTTATACTTTTAAAATGAAAAATAAATACAAATAATCAAAATAGTATTTTTATTTTTAAATTATTTTATTTCAATCTAATTTAATTACTTTTTTAATTAAATTAGATTGATACTTTGAAATCAGACTATTTTTTATATATACATGTATTGTAAATATGTAAACAATAAATAAAAGTTTTTTTAAATGATTTATCTATAATGTTAATTTGTTTGAAGACTTTTACAGCGTGAATATAATTAGCGTTAGAATTGTATTCTATACTTTTTTTGTTATGATCTTGACTTCTTTATTTGATAATTAAAATCCTAATATAAGTTGTGATGAAAATAATAATTTTAAATTTGATCAATTTAGTGTATTTTTTTATAACGTTCTTCCATATGTATAACAACTCTTTAAACATTTACTTTTGATAAAAAAAATATTATTAAAATATTAAACATTTTAATTGGCATCGTCGTTAAACGTTTTACACTATAGTTAGAACTTGAAATATTTTTGAGAATTAAAATTAACCTCAAGCCAATATCAATTTAAACTCTTTTTTATAAAGCATTTGGTCATCGGAATCATTTCATATTAGAGTAAATTCAGTTTATTTAACTTTGACGTACCTTTTGTAACACTGAATTTTTTTTTATAATTTTGCAATAAAATTAGATGTAATTTATTACTGAAAAAAATCTTTTAAATATTTTTTTTAGGCCAGATAATATTTCAGATATTTTGTTATCGTTTTTAGTATCTTAAGTATAAATCGGGTAAATTTCACGATTAAAGCATAACTCATATTATACATTTTAACGCTTGATTCGTTTCATCAAACTTGTGTATTTTTTTCTCTAATGTATATTTCAAAACTTTAAACAATTTTATTGACAACATGTAAGGGTATGGTATTAATAATAAATATATTAAATTACAAATAAATAATGTTGGTAAATAAATTTAAATTTTACTTAAAACTGGTTGGTAAATAAATTTAAATTTTACTTTTTCGTATACATATTTTTTTGTTTAATATAAACATTTGGAATTTATGATTTTTTCGAATAAATTCAATGAAATAAGTATTTCGATTAGTCTTAAGTATATTTAAAAAAAATGCTGTTTTTATTCAATAAAGCATACTTTTAGACCTTGACTTCAGTTAGTTAGTTCACTTACTTAAATATTAAAAAAATATCCAAACATGCTTCATGTATTTTATGCAGCAAAGCTTTGAAAATATTATCAGATGAAATAAATAAGCTTGCATAAATGAGTAACATTATCTTAACAACTGATAAAACAACATGTACATTAGGATCTATAAATGTTTTCCTAATAGAAGTCTTTGTTTTTACCGTATTATAAAAAATACGTTCATGAAACATGAAAACTAATTATTACTAAATTACTAATACAAATTAAATTTAGTTAATAAATATAACAAAAAAATCATATAATTCTAATATAGTTCTTAATTTATCCAATTTTTGCATAAATAAAGCAACGTCAATGCGAGTGTATTTTAAATAAAAGATAATAATATTAATGTTATTAATTAATTTAATTTATTAAATCTTGATACTAGTTGTTTAAAAGAGGTTGTTGTTTGAAGATTAATGCATGACCCACTTTTCTGACAATTTAACTACCGTATATATTTATATATTCTCGAATAACTTTGTCCAATAAACATATTTTGAATACCTACAATATTTACGAGCACATAAAATATTATATTATACACGTTACACACTGCGACATTTTATTTGTCATAATTAAATAAAACCATACAATAAAGTAATAATAACTAAACATGAAATTTATTTTATTGCGGACAATCAATACTTGGCAATTAAAAAAATAAACAGAGTTACAGTTATGCTATATTTATACACATAGAGTTTTTAGGGTCGTAGCTGAGGTCGTCAGATAATCTCATTTAGTTGGCTAAGCAGGAATTTGTACACACCACCCACTAATGCCTTGGCCCGTAAGTGGCAAACCACTAAATAAGAACATTCGGAAGCGTTAGTTTTATGACTTGTCAGAATTGGCACATAAAGTTTCCCAGAGGAATCGCCACCCCGGCACACGTCCCACCTCTCATCGTCGTAAGTGAGAATTTTCTCAAATTTTCCCCGTAAAGCCTTCGGTCTTAGGGAGTTCTCGTGTCCTCCTAATGATGTAATTTGCTCTCGTATAATTTTTCCGTTTTCGTGGCTATCTTTTCCTGCGGCATGAAAAAGATATCAGCGCTCGACAGCGTATCTCAAAGTTTTCAAAAGAGATCAATAAAATAATGTCACTCCGTTGAACCAAAAAGCTATTACGATTTTATTAATTTTTCTATTTAAAATACACAATAAAACGATATTACATATAATGCACATAAAAATATTTCCTTACAATATAATATTATTTAATTATTACATTGCGTAATAAGCATTAAATATTTTTGACTCCGTATTATATTAAAACGTATATTGTAACAAAGTATATATATTTTTCTTGACAAATCTGAGCATCTCTGGTCTGAGATTTGATGACGGGGCAATGAAGGCTCCCTTGGGACGACGTAGTCACTTTTTCCTCTTGCTTGCGAGCAACGCAACTCTGGAAACTTAAGGACGATCGACATTTCCAGAACAATCCCTCGTTTGCCGAATTAACATTTTTATTAAGAATCATTGAGAACGTTACCGACGGTAGTTCTAAATGAGGATTTCGCACAAGATCGCCATCGAACCGACCACTATATTAACAGCTTACAGCCCGGGTTTTTTTTTGCCGAAGTTTGCTTAGCGGCCGAGCGATTTCGCAGAATAATGGCAAACAATTACCTTCTATAGTAAATTCCGTATAACTTATAAATCAATACAGATATTTTATTGAAATTTAATAGGTAGCTTCCTTATAATTGTTTTCATACCTTTTAAAAATTATCCATTAGAGCATGGTTTCCCAAACTATGTTCCGCGGAACACTGGTGTTCCGTAAATCCAAAATAGGTGTTCCGCGGAGCCTAAATAGATATTTCACAAAAATTTGGAGTAAATTAAAAAAATTGTTAGTCGTGCTAATACATAAAAATTGTTCATAAATCTGATAAAAAATCTTAAAAATATGTACTAAATATTCAGCATTGATGTGTATAAATTCTGGAGGGAAAAGTTTCATAAGTCGGTGTGGTTTTTTTTGATAAGAAATTGTTGTTGTTGAATCTTTTGATAAAAAAATACAATTTTGGATTTTATCAGTTGAATCTAATAATTTTGATTGTTTTCCTGTCTTGGATGAATGTTTAAATGAATTGAATTTTCAAGTTGATAAAGAAGTTTCACAAGTATTTTTAGAACACCTAGGTATATAACTTGAAAACAATTCTTTCGGAATATTTTCCGTGAACTAGTAAGGACGATTCCTGGGTTAGCAATCCATTTTCTGTGACAGTTAAACCAGTGGGCTTAAGCGCAAGGGATTATGAGAATTTAATTGATTTAGTTATTGACTCTGATTTGAAACAAACATATAAAAAAATATACTAATATGAATTACGCAACCTAAAAAATAAGCTAAGTGTTCCGCCAAAATTTTCGGATTTGCCAAGTGTTCCGTCGCTGAAAAAGTTTGGGAAGCCCTGCATTAGAGTATATGACGCACCTCATATTCGGAAATTCCACACATAAATAAATACATTTGATAATCGAAGGAATGCAGTATATTTAGTCTCTTCTGAACTATCGACAAAAACATATCGCGAAAATTGCTCTTCTCTCAGTGAATTTTGTGATTGTGATTTTAAATTTAAAAAAAATTTTTAATTACCCTAAAATGGCAGAAAGAGATATAACCTTTTTGGAAAAAAATTAAGACGCGTTGTCCAACGCCCCCTGTGATTGTGAATATAGTGATATGTGCGAAAGTGATTATAATTCAAGTAAACGTGAACATAGACCGCGTGTGATGAATTTACTTTCATACAGAGATTATTTTATTTATTTTATTTTATTAATTTATTTAGCTTAATAGCTAATCTTTACATCTAAAAAATTTAGTAAACATATATAAAAAATATATAAAAAATACATAACAAAAAGAAAAAATAAAAATATACAATAATAAAGACTTAATATTATAATTTATTTCTATATGTACGAAGGTGTTTTTTTATTCCATTTATGAAACCCGTTATATTTTTGCTGTTTCGGATTTCTCTTGGAAGACTATTATATAAATCAAAACCTCCGTACATAACTCCCCTAGCCGTACTCGTTTTCTTATACTTAATTATCTTTAAATTTTCTCTATTTCTAGTATTATATTTATGTACATCTTTATTTCTTATTAAATACTTATTAAAATATTCTAGTAACATATTATTTTCTAACTTACATATAAATACTAAAACATTCATACTCAATATTTCTTGAACATTCAACCATTTTAATCTATCAATCATACTTTTACAATTAGTTAATCTATTTTTATTTAAGATTACTCTCATTGCCCTATTTTGTAATTTTTGCAACATTTGTTTATCTAATTTATTTAACATATTTAATAGTGTTGCACAATAATTAAAATGGGGCAATATTATACTATTGTAAATTATTTTTTTTGTATTTATACTTAATATATTTCTTAATCTAGATAATAAACCTATTTTTCTACTAATTTTTTTTAATATGTAATTACAATGTTCTTTAAAATTTAATTTTGTATCAACAATTACTCCTAAATATTTTATATTATCCACTATTTCTATACTAGAGTTACTTATTACTATTTTGGTACTATTATCTAACACATTTTTATAATTAATAAACATACATTTAGTTTTATTCTCATTTAATTTAAGTACATTATTCTTTAACCATATTTCTAATATACTTAATTCATTATTTAAATTATTTACAATTTCTTTAATGTTATCACCTATGCAATACATTAATGTGTCATCCGCAAATAGATGAATTTTACATTTTTTCACGTTATTAACTATATCATTAATATACAAAACAAATAACAATGGTCCCAATTTAGACCATTGTGGTACTCCATAAGACACTAATTTCTCTTCAGAATATACATTATTTATTTTAACTTTTTGTTTTCTTTTATATAAGTAATTATTAAACCATCTTAAAACTATATCACTTATACCTATACTCTCCAATTTCTTTAACATTATTTTTCTGTCTATTGTTTCGAAGGCTCTCTTGAAATCCAAGAAAACTGCTTCAATGATTTTGTTTGTATCCTTAGCCAACAGCCAATCATTTATCACTACTTGTAATGCAGTTTCAGTCGAATGCTTTTCTCTGAATCCCGATTGCTGTTCACATATTATGTTTTGAGAAGTAATAAATTCCTTTAATTGTTTGATTACTACTTCTTCTATTATTTTTTCTATACACGGTAGCATGTTGATTGGTCTCATTTCTTCAACTTTTTTACTATTTTTTATTTTAGGTATAGGTGCAATAGTAGCAATCTTTAAATTTTCAGGCATTTCTCCTAAGGAGAGTGCTTTATTTATTAAATAATTTAATTTAGTTCCTATTATTTCCCATGTTTGATGGTGAGTGTGATAGTGATGTTATCCTAAAAAACTGGAGTGAATTTGATCCAACAAGAGATTATTAGTATTCCGGAGGAACAAGTTTTTCCCAATAATAGTAAAAGCATCGAAGTGGCAAATTTATATATTATCGATGATTTGTTCGAAATAATAGTTTCGTAAACAAATTTATATCATCGACATACATTTCACAAATACAAAATATAGAAAAAAAGCACACAATGGAACGATGTGATAGTAAGTGAACTGAAAAAGTGGTTTAGTTTACTTATACTAATGGGTATGGTTCATAAGTTCAACAAACCCCATAATCGAGACGTCGATATTTTGAAAAACCATGTCAAGAAATAGATTTAGACAAATATGAACTTTTTTGGATTTTGTTAAAAATGCAACAGTTTCAAATAGTACAGATAGGCTGACGAACGTACAACCAATTGTTGATTATTTTTTAAGCAAATTGAATAATGCTTACTGTCAAAGAAAAACCTTTTCCTGGATGAAGAAATGATTCCATGGTAGATTTATTTTTCGGGTATTCAGTCCTTAACCACATATAGAATGTTGAATACAATAGTTTGCGAATCTGATATCGATTATATTTATAATTTTAAATTAAACACTGAAAATACAGGAAGATTAGTAAACATGGCGATGAAAGTACTAAACACATATCTAGACAAGTGGCATCGTGTTTGTGCTGACAATTATTAAAATAACGTTTCACTCGCAAAATATTTATTTTTATGGAAAACAGAACTTTGCGGAACAATCCGGAAAAATAGGGGTCTGCCAGAATCTTAAAATTATAAACATAAGGCCCCTACAGATGAAACATTGCAAAAAAGTTAAAACACTTATTCAAATTTGGAAAACAAATAAGAAAAAAGATTTCAGAATAATATCTACTTTTCATAACAGCCAGATAATAGATTCGGGGAAAACAGAACGACCGGCCTTACAATATATAAGCTTCAATGTATAATGGACTGTAATAAATTTCGATTAGTTATAAAATTAGTTTCGAATTGAGACCTAATATTTCGAAAAACAATAAAATAAATAAAAATTTGTTTATTCCATTGTTTTTCAAAAAATATTTTTTTGTTTTTTTCAATGCGCGTTGTTATATTCGTTCAGTGTCAATTAAAATTTTAATTGTAACAGCAAAATTAAATGTAAGGATTTTATTTTGAGTGAGACTAAAGATGGATACAGAATTCAGTGAAATCTATCGATTGTGAACACATTTCACACATCTTTCCGTGCCCGTGTTGTCGATCCACTGGAATTTTTAGCTTTCGGATAAGCTGAAAAACCATCAGCCAATAAAAATAAAAAGTGAGTGAGTGAGTGAGTGAAAATAATGTCGTGTTTGTTCTGCACATAAAATAAAGAAAGAATGTGCAGAAATTGTGAAATTCCTCTTTGTGTTAACGAATGTTATACGTAGCATTGAAATAGATAAAAAAAAGTGTAAATAATAAAAATAAATTTAAATATAATATAGTGTGGTTTATAAGTGTAATGATGAAAATAAATGTGTCAGTGACAGTTGTAAGCAGAAAAAGGTCGCCGAAAAACTTGGTGAGTGCAAATTATATTATTATATATTTTTTATAAATTGTTTATACAAAAATTTATAGAACCATTTAAACATGCATATTATCAAATTATAAGTAACTGGTTTATAACCATTGCAACTATTTTTAATTTACACAAAATATTAGGAATGAAAAATACATATTTATTCATTCATGATTTTATTCCTCAGAGATTATTTTAAGCGCAATAATATTTTTCTTTCAATTAGTTTACCTAATGACGGCAATAAACTAATACGGCCATAATTTATCCGAATTATAGATTTTTTTCTGGTTTCTTAATCTGTGAATCTTTGCGGTTTTCCAAATAATGGGGAAATTTTAAAATAACAAAACCCCCGTAAAAATGTGTGTAAGTTAATGGATGATATTTTTTTGAGTTCTTTGTTTACTGTGTTATCTAATTTATTTACATATATTGTAACGATTTTACTTTTTAATTTTGAAATAACATACAGAATTTTAGGTTGAAAAACTTTGTTAATTGATGCATTTCTTTTGATTGGATTTAATTTAGGTTTACCTAGCCAAACAGTTTGACCCTTAAATTTATTTCTATTTAAGAAGTAGAACATAAAATATTATTTTTTATATGTAATAAATAATTATGGTTTATACATATCATAAAAAAATTCCCGTGCCCTAAAAAGGCGATGTCTCATTGCATTGCGTCGCAATGGGATGTAAGACGATTCCTTTTACAAATATTTGAAGTAAAATATAATTTATTTTTTATTTGATAGTACGTATAAATAGTATACTATCATCTCTGATTATCATATAGAGGCAAACTTAACGGTATATTAAAATTATATATCAGACTTGCAAGTTTTTATAATAAGCGAGAAATATTTTTTTTTATAAATTTGTAAATAGTTATAATTTTATTGTAAGAACTGCTAGCATTAAAATTATTAATTGAAAACTATTTAAACAAATACTATTTAGAGCTTTCAACAAAGCATACGTATTTTTAAACATCTGGCACGGACCCATACTTTTTATGCAGCAGTGGTAAATTATTTGTACAAATTTTACTTAAAAAAAAATTAAGATTAAAATTCCTGATTTACCATTTTTTAGAGAAATTCTGGGGAAGAAACTTTTGTTAAAATTGTTTAAAAATGTAGTGAAAGGTATAATTTTAATCAAGCATTGGTGTGCATTAAGTGAAAGTAAAAAAGTTTAAATTAAGCAAAATGAGAAAAATATTATGAACCTTTAAACAATGTCGAATAGTATTTAGAGTTATAAAATAATATGATATATTGGGCTATAGGATAAGAAAAAAAAAGGAGTTTAAAAGCTGTTTTTAACCTTACCAAAAGTACTAAGTAAATTTTATTTAAGGTAATTATGTTAACGTTTAACTAAAATACGTATGGACTTTATATAAAAACATTCTGAGTATTCCAATGAGATTTACTATTTTTTTGTCTGGCTCATCATACATTTTTAAGTTTCAATCCACCTCAATTCGCATTTTTTTTAATATTGTCACTATTTGTTATGAATAGCAAGTGATCAATGTTAGGATACTAGGAATAAGTTCTGTTTTTTTTTGTTAAAAAAATTATCACTTGAAACATTGATCAAATTTATTTAAAACCTATTTTTGATAGGTAATATAATACTAGATAGATGAAGGATAAAATCTTAAATATACATTTTATATTTATTAGGTAAGGTGTCCGTAATTATTTCGCTCGTACGCCAGTGCCCCAATATACACATTAGGGATCGACTGGTTATTTGTGGATTGTAGCCAATTTTCGCATCTCAAATTTCGTATCTCAGGTGCAGTTTACAAAGGTCAGCTGGATGGTCAGCGGCACACGTACTCGAAATCTCGATTCTTGTCACGAACGACGCTAAAGCCCTGGACGATTCATTATTTGCCTCTAGCTCGCTCCTGCGAAGAAGGAAATTCAGAGCCAAAGGTCGGCCGGGGAGGATTCGGAAAATTCCTTCTTTTTTATTCAACCCTCGCCCACCGCCACCCACTGTCCACCCGCTGGCCTTTCGCGCATCAGACGTATAGCTAAACTTGCCAGATTTGGAAAGCTACGCGGAGTTAACGTGCCCAAAACGACCGTTAAAAGCTTTCGTCTGATACTCGTATAAACGGGAATCACGTAAGTTCAACGTCAAACAATTAACTGACTGAAATTCTCTATTTTTTAAAATATAATAAATAATTTTATAATTACCACAATATATTTTCAGATATTATATTTCTACATTTATCAACTTAAAAACAAAATAAGTATTTCGAAATATCGTTAGAGAGCTATGAAATATTTTCTAGCATCACTTTTTATTGGACTACTTCCAAAATGATGTTGAAATTTTGATGTTGATATCTGAAGTTGGATATCATATGTCCGTATTCAATATAAATATGTTCCACAATGGATTTGATGAAAACAAATTTTCTTTTAAATCACGGCGACTTTGGCGACCATATTTTATAATACAGTTGAGAGTTTTCTTATAGAATGGTGGAATCAGAAAATGAACGAAACTTTAAATGCTACTTTTATATTCGACCATCCTATATATCGAATAGTTTTAAACTTTACTCACGATTGGATTGTTCGTGTATGCATTGTTGATATAGTGGGATAGACGAGTTAATTAAAGTGTAAGAGTGCATCCAAAGTTGTAGTGAATTGTTCGTATCGGCGTGTCGTGGATCTTAGAAGTGTCTGTTTGCGACGTCGGCCGCCAATCAGTATCTGCGAGTCTGCGATAAAGTTCCGAATCTAACCTCACTTCATGAACTTGAATCTTCATTAAAACATGGTTAACCGACGGTGTCGAGAGCTCCCCCAGCTTACCCACTTCTGAGTTTTGTCTTAACCTGCTCACTTGCGTCTAACCACAATCTTAACTTTAACAAAGTGCTCCTTATTCCCGACGCCCTCGCTACATTATTTATAAATCCTGATAATCAATTGTATATTATAATATAAGTTTTTTATTTCAAAGAAACAGTAACGGTAGCATTTTATAATTTCTTTTAGAGTTCGTGGCCTTATACGACATGCTAATCAGAGATATGCACATAATATCGAAGTTGATATAATGTTAATTATTAATATGTATTTTGATTATATATGTATGTATATACTCGTCTAGCCATCTCAACATTTGCCTTTTCATACCAAATTTAATAACATATTTAGTTGTCTTATCCTAAAATAATAATAAGAAAATCACATTTGAACGCAATAGTATTAAGGCAGATTTAATTAATATGATTATTTTGAAGTATATTGTACTATAAAAAACAAATATTAATTTATATTATTTTATCGTTTTAAAGTAGTACTTAACTCAAATTAAAGCACTAAATGTTTTGCAAAAATTAAAAAAATAATTGCAAATATGTACCAGATATTTCAAAATAAAAACTATTTATCTATGAAATATATATAATACTTAATACATAATTAAACTGATAGAAAAAGCGACGGTAAAACATTTGTTATTCCAAAATAGGTCATACCTTATTATTTGTGGTAGAGTTTAAAAACTAATTATAAAAATCTGGGCCCTTTTTTAATCATTAATATTGTTTTATATAGGGGCAAATATATTTTTAAAGTTCTTTAGTTATTAAAAGACATATACTTGGTATCGATTTATATTGTAAAAAAAATTGGCAAATACCATTTCATATTTATTTTAAAGGTTATCATTATATTTTATAGTTCTAAGTACAGTTTATTTAAGGGCTAGGATGAGATTTACTTTTTTTCCGGTGCTTGTTTCTAATTTTTTAAAGTGATCCGTTCTGGTATTATTTTTTAGGTCCCGATTTATAATCGAGTTGCGGAAATACTAAGAAGCATTTTTATATCAAGTGATTATTATTGCAAATAAATATGGTCTTTTTGGTATTCGATTAAGACATATTTTTTATAATACTGGCTTTTCGAATTTATTTACAACATGACAGACGTCAGGCCAATGCGTTACAACACTAATTGATATGCCTTAGCATATAAATTTTAACATGGCGCATTTCGCTTTCGCATAAAATTTTCTCATAACTCGCAAAGACATTCAAACTATAAATTCTCACATATTACAAAGCTTATTCGCGTGAAACGCTATATGACGCAGAAAGCTCTTTGACTGCGCAAGTTTTATTTCACGTACACGTACTATTTTTATTGATTATTTAAATAAATTTGTCGCCTACGTTTAAATATACAGATATATGGATAGAGAGAGAGCTTCTTTTCTCAGTATGCATTTTCAAGACGAGAATATATTGTTTTCGAGGAGGCGCCCACCCACCGGGTAGAGTGTGAGCCTATCAGAGTTCCTAGCCTCCTGTTCTCAGGACTGTGTGCCTGGTGTTTCAAACAGGCATTACGGCTGTAGAAAAAGAAGCGCGAAAGCACCACTATCGGACCAACGTGGCGGGGTGTGATTTATTCGAAATGAAAATCTTCCCTCTTTTATCGTATGCTAATGCGCACAATTTTCAATACAATTTAGCTTTGGCGTACGTAAAGAATTTGAATAATTCTATACGAACGAATAATATATTAAACCGTTTTATATTCATAGTCAAACTGTCGTCAAGACTTATTTAATCGCATTAATAAAAAAAACACACCACTGCTCTAAAATAAATATTGAACTTCACGCGTCTGGTATCTGGGATGTTTTATTAATGTGTTTTACAAGTACTGAATTTAAAATCAAAATTCTAGTATGAACCCTATTCGATAGAATAACTTTGATGACTGTACATTAGAAAATGTAATTATATAAAGTAGCGAAGATTTAGTTCAAGACAAATAAACTTCAAGTAAGATATATACTCCATTTAACAAGGTCATAAACGTTCGTAATAGGTCAGTTTAAGTAATTAGTAAATTGGTCTGTTCAAATTGACTTAGCAATGCAATGAATATTAATCGTTTTATTTTATTTGCAGTAAACTTAAGTGAAAATAAAAAAAAAATACTTAATTAATACATAAATATTTTCTTGAATTTTTTTTTATAATATCTAGGCATTTTGCTTTGACTCTCATGTGGTCAGTAAGGCATAAAACATGTTAGGGGTGGGTTGTCATGCGAAGTACAAGGCAATACAATAATGAATCATAGATTCTTAGCATAGTAAAATATATGTATGAGATCTATATTATGCAGTTTTAGTACGATAAAATATTGATTATTATTAGGAAGGTTACCCTGATTTGCTTATAAATTAATTTGTAATTTACAAGGTATTAAGGGCATCACTAACTTCACTTATGATCTTTCTAACCTGTGCGTTGCGATCAAATTCATATTTAATAAAAGAAATTCAAATCATTAGAGAATTGTTTTAAATTATTATATATTATTTATATATGTATATACACATATACATATAATACTTTTCAGTATTTTTCTTATAAATATAATTTTATTTTTAATAAAATAAAATATCATGATTATACATATATTTTTAAGAAGCTCGTGGGTATATATGTGAGAACCCAATTTTACTGCGATTAAAACTTAGTATTAATATTTTGACAGTATTGGATCACAAATGAGAAAAATATTTCTTGAATTTCTGATCATGATAGATCCATAGATTAAGATATGTAAAACACTAAAATTCAGCTGCGATGAAATTCAGATTTAAAAATTTATTATATGTACATGAAAAATATATGTATATATACATATTTTTCTATAACACCCTAATAGTTAAATTTAAAAACTAAAACTAAATATTAATCGATGTGTTGTTGCACGTTATCGTGGTTCGGAATAAGACCTTTTTGATTTATAGACTAGATTTTTTCAATTTCTTAACAATTTCTAATCAATTGTTCCAATAGAATTCCAAATTATGTAGTTGATTACACCGAGCGCAAACCAACAAAAAGTCACCAAAAAACAATATTTTTTTCTTATTTTGGTTACACGAAATGCTATGGTACGTGATTTTTGCCAAACCATTGTTCGGACTACCTTTTGTTTTCGGTAATAATAGTAGCTTCATCATTCATTTGATTGATTTGCTCGTTTATGTTGCGTAAAAGTTTTGCAATAGCGATTTAATTTGGTTCTCATTTAGTTCGTGCGGCACCTCTTTATCAAGCCTTTTAGATTGTTTAGCCTTTTTAAGTGGTTCAAAATGATTTGATTACTAACTTTGCTCTAGAATTGTTTTGCGTGGTTTTGATTCAATTAACGCCTTTAGTTGATAGTTCTTTATTCATCCTAATACTCCAAGCCCCAGCACTATTATTAAATCGTAGAATTTTTAAATAACCAGAATTTATATTTTTTTCATCTTCAATTAAGAAATTATCATTAAAATATTGCATGATATGACATTTTAAATAATGAAAATAAAAATAATTATTACCACACTATTTTTTTGCAATTGAATATTTTTTTGAGACATTTTACGTATCAGTATATTAGTTGTAATTGTCTTAATTCAATGAAGTAATTGATACAAGAAATACCGTCTTGCAAAAAAGTAATTGTAAAAGATATAGTAAATACTTATATACAAAAGAGAAAGCAATTACGCATATAAGTTGTTTAAATATATAATGGCAATGAAGTGCGACAATTTCTAAATAATCCAAACATTGCGTAATTGCACTTAATACATTTTTTACAAAAAGAGTGACATTTAGTGCTTGTAAAATTTGATTAAAAATAAATACAGTTTTTATGTATTTGCGAAACACGATTTCGTTTAATATTGACCTGAAAATCATGTCTGTGAGATCGGAATTTTATATTTTCTATCGATCATTACAGATTGGGTTTCTTACAGCTCATAAAGTATATCTTATATGTATTTAAAAAAACATTAGTCGTAGAACTAGAACAGCTTCACCTGAGATTCAATGTGGTGGAAGATTTTAGTGTATTGTGATTTGTAAGCACAACTGTTATGCACCATCCTAATATATTCACGATTCGGATTTAATTCGTAAAAAATCGATAGACGAAAGTTTAGGGGTTAGCTCAAGTCCATTCTATCTTCTTGCAATAAAAGAATCCAAAATTCTACGTGGCCTTAAATGGACATTGCGTCACCTTTTAACTTAAAAAATAGATTCATTAAGAATGAGTTTTGTCTAGCAAATAATAAATAATACACAATTGCTTTTGTGGAAAAATAATAATGATAGTTTATAACATTTATTAAATTGTCAGGCATAATAACAAATCGAAAAATTGTTTACGCTAATATATAAGCTAGTGACCTTCACTTCATCGCCCACTAGAAGCCATAATGTAGAGCTTATAATTAATCGCAAGATTGCCGTATCATTGAGCTAGCGTTTTAAAAATTAATTAGGAAATATAAGTTGTTATATATTTAAATGTTTATTATATAAACATGTACATAATAAAATATTGTATTATGATTATACTTGTAGTACATAAGATAAATAATTTATTAAATACCATTATTTCATATAAAAAGCATTATTATAAAACTCACCCTAATTAATCAGCTGTTTGAAAGCTCTATTTTATTAATAATGTATTGTCCAAGGACACGACGGTAACAAATAATCATTATTCTACGAATCTGTGCTATGGATAAATATGTTATAAAGAAAAAAAATATAACGGTTTAAAATTAGTGGTATTTCACAAATTTAATTTAAAACTTAAATATCAGAATATATATTAATCAACATAATATCAATATAAAATACCCAAAACATGTTAGTATAATGAACTTCCTGAGAAACACATATATTTGAATGCCGAGGATTACTATGACACCTGTAGGTCCTGAATACATAGTTTTGCATATATGCACGTTAGGTTTTCTATAGGTAAATCCATTGTAATACTTCAAAGACTTATAAATAATAAAATATTACAAGTTATTAGACAGAAAAAAAGTATAAAACCAAAACCCAGAATACATTTTGAGGCATCTATAGAGCAATATAATTTTGGATCGATTTTTTAATGCCAGAAATTGCTCTATCAGACGCACGTTTCAAAATAGCAATGGCAAACCAGCGGCTCTCAGGCTATCTCCCAGATAAACGGTAATCACGTCCCATGTTTATAAATTGCAAAATTTTTCGTCGTGACCTCGACCGCAGAGCAAATCGCAGGACCGACTTCTTGCCCCGAATTTGTCTGAGGAGAAAATCTCGTGACGTCACAAAGCAAGAGGAAGTCTAATTTGTGCCAACCCCCAGCAATATCCTGGCTCCGCCCCTGTCGTAGTGCCGGGATCCGCGGTTTAACGCCGAGTGCCCGTGTTATAAGCATAATTCCGGGATTGAACACGGAGTTTTACGCGTTTGCGGATACGGTTGCGTATAAATTCAGCGGATAAACTTGTTGTCATTGCTCCTAATAAGCCGAAACCGCAGAATATTTTATGTCCAAATTTACCCCATAAACGAGCGTATTCTTCCATTTTTTCTTCGCTTTGAATGGCTCGACTCGCTCCACTATCTCGGCGAAAAAAGGAAATTTTTACATATAAAGAATGTCGAACGACAACTTTTTAAGACTTTTCCGCTTATACCACAGTATATTTATGTACTCGTATATTCGTTTGCCAATATAACCAAATCGTTCGGGAGCAAAATATATTGTTTTATACAGAATAAATATTCAAATATAGCATAATAAATAATGTAAATATTTAATATAATGTTATAGAATGGATTGAAACACCAGACACGATTTAACTGTAGTAAAATACTGAAGTTCAATTCGTATTCTTGCAGATATTTGAATGAATGGGCTTGTTCAAGGATAGGAAAGTATACAGAGGGGATATCGATTGGCCAAAAGGCACACAAATGTAAAGCCTCATAGCAAATGGCATACGAGAGGATCAAACACAAAGACAAAGTCTACTTTACTCTTTTATGCATGCATATATGCTTATAAGTCATATAATGTATGAAATGGCACTCTAATACTAAAAAGTATAAAGCGTAAAAAATTAATAATATTCACTAGTATATTCTCATAGAACCTTTGTCTAGTACTTTGTTTTTGCTTTTGGTTTTATTCGCTAGATTTTATAATCACCTAAAACAGTCGTACACTAGAGTATATACGAGGTTATATAAATACTTGATTGCAAAATTGCCCACATTTTATTTGATGCTTAGTGTATTTATTGCGTAAAAATGAATCATTTTAAAATTAACGGCCGTAGGATAATAATAAAATATTCAGATAGGCAAAAATAAGACAATACTCTTATTACAGTAATAATTATTTCCTAACTGGAGTAGTTTTTTGCGAATGTAATGTTTTTGTCTTTATTGATAGAATATGCATAATATAACCCTATTTATTGATAGAAAATGTAAGCAATTTCATATTATTTTATTATAGTAATATTTTTTTAATCTGTTTATATAGTTACCGACTACTTTCTTAAGAATAATATAATATAATATTTTCTAAACTGTAAGAGAAATCTTAGTTACTTTAAAAGAGTATTAATTAATAAATAAAGATTTGTTGAAAACTAAAGAATATTGTAAAATTGAACTAATCAATGTATAATTTAAATGTTTTATTAAATACATTTGTACGGTAGTTAGTATAAGAAAAAAAAATAGTATTTGGTAATACCAATAGTAGTAACACCAATTTTGCCATCGAACAAAAAATTTAACCCAGTACTTATCTTATCATATAAAAATAAAAAACTTGTGTTATTTTCTCTATATTATACATACTATAAAAAAACACATGTGTCTGTCTGTCACAAGAACTTTTCCCATTTTCCCAAAAGGTAGACAGTAGCGACGTGACATTTGTACATGTTTATTACGTGCTACTGCAATACGTGTAGACAATTTATTGAATATTGCTAATTATTAAAGTATATTTGTAATAACAAGATAAATAAAATCAACTATAACAATTAAAAGATAAGTTTGAATCAATCCCATGTAGAGCTAATAATCAATAAAACATAGTAGTGTAATCTAGCAAGTATTTATTTACGTATCAAAATATATATGCTTCACATTATGTACATATATTATGATATGAAAAACATTGATAGCAAACTCGCCAATCGATTCCACTATTTTTCTTAATATTGGACTAGATATTTTAAAGCTATAATGATCCGGTAGCACGGAACACCGTCGGCGGATTAAATTTAACTAAACGCGCTCAGAGGATAACCGTCCGCCGCTGGGGAAAACAAAAGCTTTTAACAAATTAACTGATCGCGCGGCCCCACTCTTCGCAATCTTCAAATCGCTTTGTATCAATTTGAGTTCAGCAACTAAATTGCTTGTTTAAAACCAACACAGGTCGTGTAGTTAAGTCTCGATGTATGTATAAAGTATATAGATTCGTTATAAAAGTTTCGCGCTCATTACGCAGCGGGCTTGCCGATTAACTTCTATTGATTTAGAACGAAAATAGTCTCTCGATGAAGAACAATAGTTTTATTTTTGCAAATTTACACATAAAACGCTCGACGAGTAATGTATATATGTAGTACATTTTTTTGGTAGTTTTATAAAACAGACATGGTGGCGCCGGCGGGATTCAGTGCGCGAAACGAGAGTAAAATACGAGCCGAAGGGGTTGGGGCATATTGCCAAATGCGTTTCTAAGAAAAACTTAACAAATTAAAAATCTACTTTCTATTTGTATAAACTATAAAGTAACAGAATTATTTCGCTTATAGAGTATAATCTAGAGTAGCGCTACGTCATCTCGCGTATTTAACGACTCATTTAACTAATGAAAACACAAAAAAGAATACAATTTTATTAAATTTATTCTGAATTATATCAAAAGTAATTGTCGGCTCTAAATAAATATAAGTAATCATGTTATAGCATAAAATATATGTGACGGTTACTATATCCATGAAAGATGCATGCAAGAGTATGAAAAATGTATTCGACGTGAGTGGATTTTTTCAGGTCAAATTTTACGATTTTCATAATGGATCGCCACGTTTCTGTCAAATCGCCAGTTTTTTTACGAGGCAGGAAAAAAATACAGTTTTTTACGGAAATCGTCTAATAAATCAGTTTAAGTGTAAATCCACTAATTTAACAAACTTTTCAAAATTCATAAGTATTTAGTAATAGTTTAATGGTACGTTAAAATATTATCATTTTTTCAAATAAGTCAACGACCATAATTTATATTTATTACTTTATATATTAGCATTTAATATGACGGTTGTATATTTTTTTAATATTTTTAAAATAATCACATACATTTGGCGCTTTAAATATAAAAACAGACATTAGCTTAAAATTTAATTAAAATTCATTTTATATAATAATTTTTACAATAATACTATTTTATTGTAACTTTACTTACTTACTGATACATATCACTTTAGTATTTAATTAAAACAGGGTTTAGTTTTCGCTTTCAGA
Source organism: Plectrocnemia conspersa (assembly GCF_051122295.1). Taxonomy (NCBI): domain Eukaryota; kingdom Metazoa; phylum Arthropoda; class Insecta; order Trichoptera; family Polycentropodidae; genus Plectrocnemia; species Plectrocnemia conspersa. Next base: position 16,430,658 of record NW_028277178.1, read on the forward strand.
AACGAACAACGTTTGACGCTTTTCTATAATCACACAGTATTCGATCTTCCAAGTATTCTACTAAAGCTCATTTTTTTATTTTGGTAAAACATATCTTCAACAATCTTCCATTCTAACAACACATCATATTAATTTACTCCTTTAAGCTCTGAATATATATAAAGGTGCATTTCAATGCATAATTATTCTTTTTGTTTGCATCTTGATTTTTTTTTACATAAAGCGTTTTTATTATTATCGTCTTATAGCGCACCATATTACACGAATAAATTTTCTACATCATATACATGAATTACTTATACACTAGTATTGTACTCGTTATAAAATTAACAGAGAGTACATAAAAGTAGTATATTTAATAGATTCTGTATATAATCTACCATTATTCCAAATATTGACGATTTATAAAGACCGTTTATTATTTTATACACTGTACTGTATGTTCACATACTATGAGCCAACGTTAAAATTGCTTATTTGTTAAACTGCTGTAATTCTTGTGTCAGGTCCGAAGAAGACCAGATATCGGTCGTGTTTTATATGTATGCACCTCTTGACCTATTAGTCGATCCTATTTGTTTGAGACCATTCGAAAAAAACAATTAAATATGTGTTTTTTAATGGTTTCTCAGCCTTTCTAAGGTTCCGGTTCTATGATATACACCAAGCTTTGCTAATAAGTCGATCTAGAAAAAATCGGTTGATCGCCAAACAATGTTTTGACATGTTCACAATCAGTTTTGTAGTCAAAGAAGTGTGAATTTAAAGCCAAATAAGTGCCGGAAAAGCTATAAATAAGCACATATGAAAATAAATGTAGATGTCGCTATCAGAAAATGGAGTTGAAATAATAGGTATTGGAACTCAGAGCGTCTTTGTGGCGTGTCAAGTTATATTATTTTGGCTACGAGTTAAGATATATTTTCGTGATGCTCTATGTACGATCCAAAGATGTTTCTCGTGTCAATGCAGTTTTCTAGCTCGTCTCTGTTTGTCTCTTTGACTGATTTCACATAAAAATTAAGTTTGTTCAATTTTAATTTACAAGGTAAAAATAGCACCACCCGAGATTTACCTACTGTCATTTTTGCGTTTAAAAGACAGTTTTAGTAATGATCAAATATCTCAGGGATAAACGTTTTGATAGATTTGTGAACATTAGGGACTATTTAAAATAAATACTTGCCATCAATTTAACGCAAAATATTACATGTCCAAATATATAATGGAACGTCCTATGAGATTTTAAAAAAGATTTAATAATCTTAGAAAAATGGAAATTAAGAATATCAATTTATTATCAATCTATCAAAGGATGGCGTGAATATTTATTCAGATGCAAATAAATTTGTAAAGCTATTTAATTTTAATAATATAGCGCTTTAAATAAAATTAATACTTTGAAATGAGATATTTCTTTGAAAGCTAGGTCTTTGAGGAAATATTTTTGCAAATATACACAAATTTAAGAAATGCTGTGAATATTTAAATTCGTATTTTAGATCTACGTACTTATGTATGTGAATCAGAATTTTTGTATCTTAAAAAGATGAAACTTAAAAATTGGGTGAGTATGACGAATGGTTACATGGAAGATTCTTTAACATTAACGTTAACCAATTTTTCTCTTGATTTTCTTACTTTGTCGGAAGAAATGAAATCTCAATTTTTCCATCTAATATGTATTGCTTATGTATATTTCATTTGTACTATAACGTGATAAATGTAGTAAAAATATTAAAATAGTGTTTAATTTATCTATTTCAAGAAAAAACTATTTAAATCCTAAAAGTCGATCGCAATGTCAGAAAAAATAAAGTCGACCGCAATCTTGAATAAGTTAGCCTTCCCTGATATACACTGTATATCATATAAGTATATTATAGAGCATACATAGGCTCTCTGCATATAACCTTTATTTTTTTAAATAATTTATAAATATACATATATTATAATATATCATTTTGACAGTCAGCTATGGAAAGAAGAACACAATTTCGTGTTTCTAAATTTGTCGCGCTTGATGGTGCATTATTATATCTAATATCATCAAGTGTTGAATGATATTATGCGCTATATAATAATGAAAAAATACATATTCAATGGCTCATGTTTTTTAATTCAATTTATAAGCAAATAAATGTGACGTGTTATTGATTCAAGGCGTCACGTTATTTTTTTTATACTAAAATAACAATGAAGATTACTTTTTTAAATGTCAATTATTTATTTTCTGACAAGCTGCATCACCCATCATTCTATAATTTTCCAGCGAAACAGTTTACGACGCTCACCCTGATACATGATTCATTCCCCAATTGTCCGTATTACGCGCGTCTCTCTATTCATACATTATGATTCAAATGCGCAAAATTAACCATCGGATACATATTGCACGGATCTGGGGCGCAGATACGGTCAGGCGCGTAGATTGGCCGCACCCGGGCCAGACATTGTCACCTTGGCCGTAAATTGACAATGGCCGCAATAAATTAACGGCGTTATCGTTGTAATTCAGCCGGCGGCGACGCGTTGAATATAATCTTGGACGATGTCCACCCTCGGCCCACCAGCCACCACCCCCAGCCGTGGTGGTTCGGTGACGATGTGTAATAACTGCAAAAATGGCATACGCGGTGCATACAAAGCGCGGGGGCCGGCGGCATTAACAAGCCTCTGATAATTACTATTCAAGCCGGCTCTTCTGCTCCGGTACCGTACGTGCCGCTTGTCGCGGCTCAGTGGCGCCCAAACTTTGGGCATTCAATTAATTAGCCGTTACCGTGTCTGGACGCGCCGTTACAAGCGAGAGGCGTCTGGGCCGGATCGACAATATAACACATTCTTGGGGCGCTACGTTCGGATTTACCTGGGTAAACGTGTTGCGTTAGAAGCCAGCTTCTAATGTAATTTTCTTACCATTTATATGTTCATAAATTCTGCAATCAGTACACTGGTCAGTTGTTTATCATATTGTTCGTGACCTTTGACTAACATTAATTTCCTCAATCAGATATATAGTGTTTATATTAATTTTAATAATCATTCAAATGGCGATTCCTAACATATGGAAAAGGAAATACCAATTCGCTTCGACAAAAGGTTATAAATAGAAGAGATAACTCAGTGCTAGATAATTGTGTAATAATCGAACGATTTGGCAGACTAGTTGTTAGCACATCCGTCCCGAGGCGTTAATCACTTGTAAGCACCCGGAAAAACAACCATTTTGTCTGTAAAAGATGCCGATAGATAATGCATTAATCTTGCGCAAAAATCTCTATTGATATCTGCCATTTGTATTAACAATCTTCATAACTGCCCACCTTACGATTTCACTTCAAGGCATAAACATATTTCGATGGTGGAACTATTAAATGATGCAACTGTCTCATCAACATCCACATCTGTGATTCGCCAGAGCTGTTTTGAATCAATAATAAAATAGTTTATTTTTATTTATTTTGCGACACAAAATTGCATAGAAAAAAGCATATGATAACTTTATTCTTGCACATTAAGCAACTGTTTGAAAATTATTTGAATGTCACCTTATATAAAAAAAATCTCTATAAATCAAAATGAATCCTAAAAAAACATTCCAGGTTTCGTTCCCTCGATCACTCGCCACAACCAGTCGTTTAAGTATATATTGAAATTTTTTGGATCTGCGTTCTTCAGCAGCAAATTTGTTAGTAGTTTTTAATGCCAAATATTCATTTGAAATAATGGGACTTAATAATGCATTTTGGTTTCTCAATGTTCTTAATTTTTCGAAAAATGAGAATTCGGATTTTCTTAATATTTAAAAAAAAGTGTATGTATCCAAAAAAATAATACAATATAATAATAAAAATACATTTATATTATTGAAGAACAAAGACCTGGATGATTGATAAAGAGAATGATGATTATTATAAGGGATGCGACAATGTAGTTCCATTATTACTGAATCAAATATAAGGCCGATCAGAATAGTAGAGTAGAAAATCGTACACAATTTTTTGCCATTAAAATACTTTCAGCCTCTTCCAAAAGCCTAAAAGAAACCATGTTTATTTTCAAACATCTAGTACAAACTATTTCTTATGCAACGGTTTAAACAAATGCAGCCATTTATTTTTTCACAAAAATAGACACTAAAATTCTTGACAAATCGGCAAATTTAGCATTTTTTTAAGTTTCTTTTTTTGCTAAATAATATCGAAAATTCTGCTAAATAATATACATTTTAAGTATTAATAAAAACATAGCGTAAAGGCAACGAATTTTAACATAAAATGTCAAAATCAATGTTATCTAATAAATAGAAATTTTTAATTACTAATTAATGTTTCTACGGATTTATCACTTTATTTATTGGATCTAACTATCTTATTTATTCGCAAATTATGACAAAAAAAGCTTTTTATTTCCTATGTAATAAAATGTTAATTTACGAGAAAGCATTTTATTGCGCAACTTTATCCAAATGGCAATAAATAAACATGCATTTTTTATTGTAACCTATAAAAACATTTTGACAAAAACCGCCCCTAGCAACACAAAAGCATGAAAAGAGCGACCCACGTTTTGAGAAACGGCGTTAGCCGGCTAACCAGTACTATTTCATGCCCGCCTATAAACCGAGTCCTCATACCAGACGACATCCGACTCGCAGTAATTTGGCTCCTCTTCACTCTGCCTTTATGTGGGGTATGATGATGTTTACACAAAAAACACTCCAGCACACTGCTTACTCCTTTCATCCGTTTCCTTCTCACTTTCACGCCTCAGATCTTCTCGGTCTATCGTTTAGCATAATTAAAGCCTGATAGACTTCGAATGATAATAATTCAAAGTCTCTTACGCATCGATACCGATTATTTTGAAGTGTATAATAGTAAATTCATATCAATTGTATGTTTAGGCTCATAATATACAACAAATCATACTATTTAGCATAAAATTAATAAATAACATTCGTATTGTGTCATACCTGATTTTAATATTTATAATTATTTCATGGTAAATAGAATAGACCCCATAGTTGTTATACATTTTTTTATGTTGAACTTTCTCACAGTGCCGCAAAAATGGGGTGGAACACTTTTCTCAGAATCGTTGCATACAGCACAGTGAGTCATATTGCAAAAATGCAACACAAAAATACAGTGCGTACCATATCATGTTTTTCGCAATTATGAAGGGAACGCTCCCAGTTGGTTTGAGATTAAAGGGCCTCACCTGTCATTATATGCACGCTACCAAAACCACGTGCTGATTATTATCGTCATCGCGGACAGGTGTGTATTTTTTTTACCGTGTGGCATAATTGCGTATTTGCGTATGCGTCTACGCACGTGTGTATTTGCATATGTTGTTAATTTTTTATCAGATGTGTAATGTGCAAGTGGTTGTATAATAATTCATTTTGTCGTAATTTACTTGATACTGCACTGGGAACGGTTGTGCTTTTACTGTATAATATATTATTAAGTGCAATCTGATGCGAAATTGTATGCTAAAGTCAATAATTTCGCATTAATTTATACGATTAATGGGCTGTGGCATGGTTTGTGAATATATAATTATATCGTGGCTTCAGAGTAATACAATGTAAGTAATCCTTTCAAATCTTATATTGCCTATTTAAGGTAAAGATTTTTTGTATTAATCAAATTAATAAAGTATTATAGATATATATTTAATTATTATCGAGTATTTAAACACTTGAAAATCAATCTTAAGTATTTAATAAAGGAAAAACTTTTTGAGGACATGCAGCTGAGATGTTACAAAGTGTTTATTATTTAGGGAAACAACATTTATGTTTGGGCGTTTTAAATGTAGCAGATATTTATAAAGTTTGTTAATTAAACAATCTATAATTTAAAACAGCATATTATTTTTATATTAAAATTAGCGCAAATGTACTTCGGGCTCGGTTTAAGTTAAACTGTTTCTCAGAGATTGACTAAATATGCAATAAGATTATTTTTTTAGACCTTTTAAAATAATCAATTTGTCATAAACCGTTAAACGTTTGCCCTTTATTATCGGAAAGTATCATACTGTGTCATTTTCTTGTTTCCGTTCGCCATCAGATTATTCCTACGATCTCAGTGGGAACATTTTGTCTATAGTACACTTAAACGACGTCTGTGATAAATCTTCCAAGATGCTTGGCTTTGCCATAACATAACCTTTGATATTGAATAGCATCTTTTTGATTAAAATGAAGTATTTAATGATTGGGAAATAAAATTAAGTATTTAATGAAATGCGTTCCTTATAAGAAACGCATATCACTTTGCTATCTATAATTTGTATTCCCCGAATAATTAAATACTACTTTTTAATCGAAAAAATATAGAAAAGATTCTTAAATTACTTTTATAAAATAATATTTTGTTATTATCTTTTGTATCTCAGCGCCTTTTAGGAGCGTTAGAGTACGATTGAGCTCTGGCATGAATCTTTAAATTACTAAAAAGTGCTTGTCGGCAAACAATCTATTCTCGAGAAATTCTAGTTTTGGGTTCCGGAATGTCTCCGACAATTACAATCACTAACTCTTTTGATGTCTGTTAGAGCCATGAAGTCCGCACTAGCCGACGCGACTATGGCTATCGCCATCTGGCTCCTTAATACGCTGGCATTGCACATTTTTCGGTTTAATGTCAGCTACGGGGAGCTGGTCCGTTCCAAATCATTTCATTTTAATATTTTATATGTTTTTCTTTTCTGCTATGTACTATTTTTATTTTACTTTTAACAATACTATGTATTGTTTTATCATCATGACGCATTGGGATAACCCTGTCACAATAATTTTAATTTAAGTTTAATAAATAAATATGTACGCACTTAAAAACTGTTTAGTTAGCAATATTGTTTAATTGTATATTGGTTATGTCAAAATTAATGATCACTAAATCGTAGGCAGTTAATTTAATATTGGTATTTATTAGTCCTAACCATTAGTTAGTTATTGTTACGTAAGTGCATACAATAAAACATAACCTTATTATGTTGCACATAACTTATTGTGGCCTTTAACCAACCAGAGGTTTTATATCCTTGATATAAAACAATACTTATACGTATTTGAGTTTGCTAAAATTAATTTCAGCAAACTCAAATATGTACCATATTTTGCTTAAATTATAATTAATAGTTTATTGTTAACACGATTTTAAAATATTCAGAATACTTTTCAACTAAATTTTCTGTCAGAAAATTTCAAGTTTCTCTTACTTTATTTTAAACATAATTTTTAAATCGCCAACGAACGACTCGCCGTTATTACAACTCGAAGTGTGGCTAAAAGTTGATCCTGGCAAAATCTTCTCGCCACTATGGCGCAAGTGCTAACAACTTTATCCCCGGCACAGGTTGTAAGCAAAAATGTTTGCATTGTAACAGGAGCATGTGTTATTCGGCCAAGTTTTTCCTTATTGAAAAAGTTGGTTAAGTTAAGAGAAAAAGATTTTCGGCATGAGCGTTAACGGCGAGCAAAATATTTGTCTGGCGCAGCGGGCGCCCCTCGAATTAAACTCACACCCCTGCACGGCGGGAGGATTATTAAAAATAAAATTTCAAAAAAATTAACCAGCTGTTATAACAATAAAGACACGGCTTTTCAGCGTGCGGCTGGGAAAATAGTTTAAGTTGAATATATCGCTTTAAAAATTGGCTTAGTTTAGATTGTAAAAATGTTAATTAGCGCAACTGCGGAACTCCCGCAGCGCCCGTTGCTCCTCCAGGTCTATCCCTATCGTTGAAATATTTCACGAGAATTTTTTCGCCAAGCAAGTAATTTATTGTAATTTTAATTACTCACAACAACCCCGGCAAATATTTGCAAGAGCGTCGCCGTTCACGGGTTCCCTTCCATTAAACGCAAATATAATTATAATTTTCCCTCGGACCTAATTCGTTTCGCATAATTCGGGCCTGCGTAATTTTTCGCTTTAATAAAACGCGTAATCCTCGTTGACACATTCGACGTGATATATCCGTATATCAAAATCATTTTTGATAAACATCTCCGCCTGGATGTGATAAACGACGCGTCCTCGCGGGTGTCGTGTGTATCACAAAGTTATTCAGTTACTTCACATATTAAACTTTTCGCTTTACACCTAGCGGACGAAGACGAATGCCAAAAGAATTTAGTAGCTTGTGATCGAGTAAATCGTTTTCAATGATATGCAATTCTTTATATAAGATACCTGCTTTAGACGATAAAAGATTCACTAGTAAAAGTTAATGTACTAGGATATTGATAGTTTTTTTTTATCTTATATTAGAGATATTTTTTTCAGCAAATTATTTTATATTTATGCATCTTATAAAAAAATTATTGTTATAAAAAAAGTAAAGCACTTTTTCGAACATGTTTTGATTTAAAGTTTGACTTAGATTTTGCCTTAAGGTATCTATGATATTGGCTGAATGATTAATATAGTAACTTAAAAAACAATATCAATATTAATAACTATATTATAATTTATAAATCTGATCTCTTTAGTATATTGTGAGCTGTATATTAATTGTTAAATATTCATACACACCAAATATAAAAAAAGAGATATTTATTAATAAAAAAATTCTCTTTTTTACTTAAATCATCGTTTGGTAAAGAAACTTAGCAAGGAACCTTTTTATATTATGAAAAACATAACGAAATTTATATATTTATTCGGCACATTTAAGGGATAAAATAAGATTAAAAATTCCATAATTTTATTTAAAGAAAATATCTATATTTTTTAGGTAATTTGAAATACAAATAAGGGTCTAAAAAATACTACTTAAAAAAAGTTCTGCGTGTTAATCGATACAAGTTTTTTTTTGTTCTTGAATTACCACTAAGATATTTTTAATTTTAACAATTAAGTTTAAATAGTTTATTATATTAGTAATTATTAATAATAAAGAGTTGTTATATTCCATAACAAGGCTTACCATACGTCCCGGCTTCTAACATCGGTCCCGGTTAAACAAGAAAAAAAAATTCCCGGTAAAAAAAACGAAATGACCTTTTTTAAGCTGTCCCAGTTTAGAGCTTAATAATTATGATAAGCCTATTCATAACATATCTATATTTTCGTATAAAATATATATAACTGATTAAATTGAATACTGTGTATACGAATCCTTAGGGCACTCAATGTCAGTAAACTAACCAAAACCTAATTCAATATAACTTTAATCTAGGTTGAGATCCAATCTTTGTCTTGTGTCTTATTCAATTAATTCATTATCTTAAATGCCGTTTCTAAAAATTAAATTAATAAAAATACTGTCAGTACAATATTTTTATTTATTATTTCAATCTTAAATTTAAAATCCCAGCATATTTTCTTCGAATTGTTTACCTTATTTGACCTGAATTTTAATGAAATGTTTGGAAAATATAGTCCTAGAAATGTATATCTATAAGATAAAATATTAAAGCAACGAACATATAATTTTGTAAATATTACAGTATATTTATTAGATTATCGTATAAAAAATAATGCATAAATAATGAGACAAGATGATGATTACAATTTAAGTATTCATAAAAATACAAAGCTTTTAAAACTTACATTTAGTTTAAGCTTTTCCTATATTCTCCGATAATTTTACTTATATAAACAATAGCGTATGTGTACATAAGAGTTTTTAAATATTTGTTGTTTAGTTATAAATAATCGAAAAATATAGTGTAAATAATAAATACAAATTCGTGCATATTTGTGTGCTATAAAGAAACAGCAAAAAATATTAAGACCTTGAATAATATTTTTATTACTGTTTTTTAATATCCACCTATCTTTGAAAGCAATAAACCAACCTTTGTTTTTTAAACGGGCAACATACCTACATAACTCGAATAGATAAAAAAAACTCATTTTTAACTGCGTTTAATTTGTTCGACAATTGTAAAGATTTAGTAAAGATAGTCACGTCCTGATAAGAAAATATCACTTATATTAACATAGAGCAATAATTACTATTTTAATTTTTTTCATAAGGTTGTATTTATAAAATTTTAAGACTCAAATACTTAGTTATTTACATTAATTATACTAGGACTATAATTGGACTTCATCAAAATTTAAAATTCTTATAAGGTGAAGGTTTGCATGTTTAATTATTTTGTGAATTGTTCGTGATATTTAGAAATCTGTTAAATAATAAAGCCTAAAATATTGGATCATAACTAATCCTTTATTTTAATGCAGAAACATTACTAATTAAATCACAATTAAAGCACACAGCGAATTTTGATATTCTCCTGTTTCTTTATTCTTTTTCTCCATTTGTGATATTTTTTTTTTCTACAAGGAAATGAATGTTTTCGTCTAACAAATCTAGAAATCTTTGCAAAGACTTGCTTTGACTTAATCAGCTCTCATCTGTGTGTAAAATAAAGTAGAGTTATTTTTCCTCTAATTTAATTTAAAAAGGTCGTCTTGGAAAAAAGTTTCTTCTAGTAATATCCATTAAACTTTTTGTATTAAATCTCATGCTAGATAAAACTAGTAAATGAAAAAAACACTATAATTATATTAATCAATATAATGTGTGATATACATAATGGCCGCGGGAAAAGCAAACTGAAAGCAAGCTGATTCTCTTTCCACTTTCCTAACAAGCACTTTTCTTTATCACTTTCCCGCTGCACTCGCAATAGCGACAATATAACTAACGTCAAAAACAAGACTTTTTAGCCCAGAAGAGACTTATATATAACATTAATTTTCGAACATTTTTTTAAGTAATAGAAAATTAAAGCAAAAATATAGTAAAAACTCTGTTTACGAGCATAATTCGTTCTAGAAACATGTTTGTATTTTAAAACACATGTATATGAAAGCAAATTTTCCCATAATAAATAATGAAACTTAAGTTGATTCGTTCCAAAACTTGAAAATATTTATATAAAAATGAGTAATTAATTAATATTTTATTCTTAAATTTTTTCATAAAATATTTTATTAAACTGATTACTTACATCAGGGTCATTGCTGTTTATCACCGATAGCTTATAGAAATATGTTTATTTTTGTGAATCCTTAGTAACCTATCTAATCACACTGGCTACCTCAAGTTAATTGAGGATTTGGCAAAAATGTGTCATTAAATAATTTTATCGCTCGCACTCAGGTGGTGTTTTTTCACGAAATTTTACACTGTTTCTCACATTTTACCAATATCCCTAATCGTATTTGAAGTGAGTTTCTCAGCCTCTTTATCCTCCTCTTAGATAAGATTTTCTCTGTAGCCTTCTCGTGCTGTTGCTCATCATACGAATATATTTTTGACCAGCTTCTTGGCCATGTTCCTCCATCAAATTTTAAATATCGTCCTTTCAATAATCACATGTTCTTTCCAATGACACAATTCTATTGAAAATTGGCGGCTCAAGTTCATAAGCAAACCCGTCAATGAAATTAAAAGAAAAATAGAGTGGAATAATCGGCTCAGTAGAGTTGAAATTGACTCAATACGTGGAAATAATATAATATAAATAAATCATATCTCAATCACATATATACATATTTCAATAATATTAATAAGTTTTATAAAAAAAAGATGTCGCATTTTAATGTTATATTATCTACGCACTTTTTATCATTAGGTTTTTTCTGATAATCATAACTGATAAAAAAATAATAAGTAATATAGAATAATTTATTGCAATAAATTTGGTGATTTAGTACTAGTAGACAACATAAAGAATCGGTTTTTAGAAGTACCTGAATATATGGAGGAGTGTTTTAAAACTTTTTATTGTTTAAAAGATGAAATATGCATAAATAGACAGACGGATATTTGGTCATAAATGTTGGCATCTTACATCGAAATTTGATTGCTAATTATTTTATATTTTTATTTCTATGAGCTGTATTAGTTCATTATTAGAGAATTTTTAATACTAGGTATATACGACCTAGTTAGATTTTAATTCATCATCTTGATATTTATCCGTGAGATTAAAGACATCTAGGTAAACTTTATTTGTGATAATCGATCGGAATTATATGTATATATTAGTCATTTACTCCGATCATCCAGACATGGTAGACATTTGAAAACACTAAGGTCCGTATGGGTTTCGAATCCAGGTCTTTCAGAGACTTATACCACTTGTCTATCGTCTTTATTAAAGATTTAATATAGACTCTATATTATATTTTCCTGAAATAAGAAAAATAAAGACTACAATAGAAACTACATTTGTATTAAATATATTCGTATAAAATGTTCAAAGACTCTTAAATCCTTGGATTTTTTCGCATAACTTGCAAGCATGTATCAACATTTAACAATATATCACAGCATTAATAAAGCATTTAGTTCAAATTTAAATGAATGGATCTATTAGATATGCTAATTAAACAATATTTAAAGATACATCATAAAAAAACAGTTTATAATTAAATGAAAAATGTATAAAAAAGAATGAAATATTGCTACAATTTGGTTATTCGATATATCAAAACAATAATTGCTAAGATATTCGAATGTTTGTGTTTTGCTAATTACTAAATATAGTACTCAAAATATTTTGTTTGCGGTAATCGAAATAATACTAGGAATATCAGTATTGATGTTTTATATCTCAGTAGTACTGGTATTATTGTAATCCCTATTCATTAGGCTGATAATACTGATATGAAGTCGCTGTACACGTTTGAATTTTTCTTTCGATGGCAAATAGTAAGATATGTTTCTCTTGTAACTAGGCATAAAATTATCTATTCCTTATAAAATAACAAATAAATTTGTATTGAAGGACTAAAGATTAAGCCTTTTAGCTTAAAAACCGGTACACAAAATATAGGCACAAAAAAACTGACTGACGCTAGTAATAGTGTCACCAAGCTGAAATGACAATGAGCAAAGGTTTTGTGAGCGAGACGAATTCCTTAAATTTTCAAGCTTATTTTTAGTTTTCTGTAGTTAAAACACTACTAGTTTATTTATTATTAGACACAAGGAACGCAAATTGAAAATGGTTTTTATTTAGCAGTAGGGATCTTGAGGTTGACAAAGAATTTAAGCTGTCTGCTATCAGATATAGAAGACAGAGTAAGACGATTAGAAGTGTCTCAGTTGTCAGAATAGATAAAAGGTCAACCCGTTAATCGACATATTTGCTCTGATTGTTTGGCTTTAGGCGCCATAGGCGTCGCTCTCGGCCGCGATAAGGGTATCATATGATCGGCGCGACTGGTTTTCCGCGTCGGTGACGTATGCGGCGCTGTGTTGGGGTAGAGCGTCGGAAGCGGAAGAAGGCCGGCCGACGGGGGGCTGGGGGCGGAGGCGTCGCCGGCGGGGCCGAGGGGCGCCGGAGACAGCCGAATCCGACCGACGACCAAAGCCGCCCTCGGCCATATGGCCGCCTTCTGTGAGGCCCAGTAGGTCCGTGTCCTCTCGGCTGACCGCATGCCTTGGTGTCTCGCTTCGTCGCTATTCTTGTCTCTGTAACTTTGCGAAACGCTAAACACTAGCCCCCGCTAGCCCCTGCCGACCCTCGAGGCTGCTTCGATCCCCCGCTTCTCGGAAACCGCCACGCTTCTTTGGCAAAAAATAAAAACTTTGAAAACTTTTTGCGAAAGAAAAACAGTCGCGAGTTTGGATCTAGTACGTCCTCCGCACCTCAGCGGTCATCGCGAGTGACTTTTCCCGTACTACGGTGACGACGGTGAAGTGACTACGAGTTTTCCGCGACGCGAGTTTTCCCGCCGACGAAGACGGGCAAGCGACCAGTCAGCTGTTCAGGCTCTCGGATCTAGCTGCGACGGTTATCAGGTATCTTCTCTACACCAATAATAAAATAAAAATCCCACATAAAAGTATATTTTCTTAATAAAAATACAATAAAGTATTATCGACAAAATCATGGTTCTTGATAATAATTAAAATACTTTTTAATAATAAAAAATATATCATATGTATATATGAATATATTTATAGCTTAAATATTTATATCACATTTTAATTAATAATCTTTAACTTAAATACATTTTAATCCTAGCGAAATAACAAAGAAAGATGATTCAAAAGGTCACCATTTTTGTGACGTCATCATGCATTCTTTCTTTGTTCTACCAAATGGATCTTTCTTATCCAAGTGATCAATTCTCTAGTTCTAAATTTTAAATTTAAATACTATTTATACTTAAAGTCATTATTTTTATTATTAAAATTTGATTTATAGTATTGTACATCATTAAAAAATTCAACATCATTTTAAAAATATTTATATTAAAACAAAAGAGAAGCTTTCATATAAAAGCTCTGTACGTCAACTGTGTTTGACGCGTCTTTATTCGCGTGACGTAGGTCATGGAATGATGTATTACTCGTGGCGCTTTAATCGATTCAACTTATAAAAATTTAAAATATTAATAAATATGTATTGTAAAACATTTTAAATAATTTTTCATAAATCAAGATTATATGTATTTTAAAAGTGTATCATCATTAAAAATTTATAAAGTTATTAATTTAATACATATATAGTGTGATTGCGGTAGTATACACGGTATAATATTTCACGTGTCTCACGTTATAGACGCGAATCGCCAAAGTTTGACGTTAACTAGTTGAAAACTTTCAAATTGCTGTATATGGTATAATGTTTAGAGAATCTCGTTACTTTTATTAGTTTACAGAAATTGAACAGTTTATTATGCCTTTTATTACAATAATCGCCGACCGCTACAAGTCGTAAAAGCTACAAAATTATACAGCGCAATGTTTGACGCATCGACAAAGTTTAAAATTAAAATTTTAAAACATATATGTGGGTACTCGTACGTACAAGTTCTGTTTAGATTTATAGAGGTAGCGTTTATGTACACGGCAGCGAAATCCCGCTGTGTTATTTAATTCGGTGTATTTTACAAATTTGTACAATCGCATGCCCCGAAAGATGGGCGGCCCTCGGCTATGAATAGGAAAAGGGGCGCAGTCCTAAGCCGGTTACACGGTCCAAAATAGCGGATAAGCCTTGCAAATGGTCTCCCATGGGTTTCGGAGCCGGTCCTCCTTCCGCTCGCTGGATCTGGACTATATTTTTCCGCAAATGGGCTGAGCGTTCTTTGCTCGGGTGAAGGTCGCTCCAAATTCGAGATTGGCAAACGCCAAAACGAGCACGGTCTGATACTATCGGGAAGAGTTTTCTTAAAACGATCTATTTTTCATTTTTCTACCAAGAATTACGTAGAAAAATATGAGCAGTCGGGTATAAACTTTGGCGCCGTAAAATATAACTTTTCACGAGAATTTTTATATATTTATTTCCAAATATTTAGAAATATTTAAAAAAACATTTTAATTATTGAATAATTTTTAAATTAAATATATAAAAAAAAACTAAATTTTAATTTTACTAAAATCTCTCTTTCTTAATTGTAAATTATTTTAAAATAATATTAAGAATATTCTTAGAAAATATTTTATAATAATATATATATATATTCATTAAATTATTCTACAATTCATTGGAATAATCTAAAACGATTATTTATATATCAAAAAAAAATTTTTTTAAATAAATTAAAAATAATTAAGTATTTCTTTTGAATAATATTTTTAGTAATATAAGTAATATAAAAACTTATTATTCAAGATTGAAAAATTAATCATTTTAATTATAATATCAGGTTGTTCTATAAGTCTGCGTTTTTTTTACATAATTTGCAAACATGTATATATTGAAAATTACAAAATAGCCTTTTGAGCGATATCGCCGTACATGTACGGTAGTCGATCTTTCACTGTTTTGAGGTATCCCAGATAGTTATATATTTACATATATAACTGAGATATAATAAATAAAAAATATTACATATAAATAATGTTTATACTTTTTTATTTAATTTATCAATTTTCAAATAATATTCATAAATCATTTACATTATAAAGATCTTTTTTTTTTTAATTTACTTTATAATGAAAATGATTTTATAAAAAAAAATATTAATCTAAACAAAAGTACAAAAAAATAACCATAACAAAAAATATGTTACATTAATTTTATGAAAAAAATATTAAGGGCCCCTCAATAGATATAAAAAAATCCACAAAAGCTAAAAAATCATAAAAAATATGTAAGATAAATTACCGAAATACAATAATAGAAAAGCGTTAAAATTATATATTAAAGCAGTATGTTTTCATATATAATTTTAACTTAAATTATAAATGCAATATAAAATTATAATAAATAAATTTCAAACAAATAATAATGCAAAAATACGTTAAATGACCCATTCCTAGATGTATGTATTATAACTCACCACTCGAAGGGTTATTAGTAGTCTTATCAATGATGATACTCTTTGGTAATTGGTTATTTTTTGTTCAGATATTTTCAACCCTGAATGAACAATATTAGTAGTGATAAAATAATCACACTTAATCTATATTACGCTTTATAAGTTTTAAATTTTGCATAATGTTACAATAGCAGTTTAAAATATCTGCAATGTAATGGACAGGGATGACATTAAATTTAGAAAATGTCGAATGTAACTCAAAACATTTCATTCCGAGAATTTTGACATTGAAGATTAATGTAAAGACAGGTGGTTCTTTGGGGCTGGTAGTGAGAATATTAGGGATGCCCGATATTAATGCTATGGGAACTAGAACAATAGCTCAACGTGTCGCCTACGTTCGTTTAGACATCTAAATAAAAATAGGAAAGGCGTAAATTCGCGCAGCGTATCTTAATATGTCAATCATTAGTAATTCCATAATATAAAGATTTATTTTTGTGTAGTGTTGTTGCTAGAAATGAAAATAGATCCTTTATGTTCACACTAGATGGACGCCAATCAACCCTAATTTCAAAAATATATTGTTATGGATTTGGTGAAATATGAATATCATAATTTATTAGGAATTATTGGATTATGGTGCTTAGCTTATTCATTTGAAAGCTGCTTTGAGCATACCAACAAGATAGCGCTCGCCCTCATTTGTCGGAGAAAATGAATTTTCTTGGGAACTTTTTCCTAATCCACCATATTCTTCAGACATTGATTCAAACTTTAGGTCTAAAAAAATATCTTACGAATAAAAAAAGACATTAAAGAATTTATTGTTTTCAAAAATGCATTATTTTTCGGATCAGGTATAAAAAATTGATTAACTTGTAAAGAATAATTATAAAATAATTATAGATAATATATAATTTATTGTAATTATTACACATTTAATTTATTGACTCGTTTTAAGCCTTATAAAATTAATTGCTGTGTGTTACAGTACCAACAATCATTGTCTTTCTTTTGTAGGCATATTTTTTTTTATACTAAAAATAGTTTATAATATGAAACTATAATAGTTATAGTAATTATTTGTGTAATTTTGATGCTGCGAAATTTAAATATTATCACTT
This sequence comes from Plectrocnemia conspersa, assembly GCF_051122295.1. Classification (NCBI taxonomy): domain Eukaryota; kingdom Metazoa; phylum Arthropoda; class Insecta; order Trichoptera; family Polycentropodidae; genus Plectrocnemia; species Plectrocnemia conspersa. The sequence continues at coordinate 16,448,053 of NW_028277178.1, forward strand.
GGGTTGAAAATCCATGACTCTACCGATGCACATCTTTAGTTAACCTTTAGATCAGTTTATTATACATATGTATATTGATAATGATGTTTGATATAATTTATTAAAAAAAATATTATTTGTGTTTTTTTAAGTTTAAAAAAAACATCTAAAATATTATTAGTATGAATAACAAAATATAATAAATAATTTATTATAATTAATATGATTTTATTTATTAATTCAATACAATAAATATTTTATTATAATTGGTATGATTTAAATAATTAATTCAAAACAATAAATATTCTATTAAAATTGATATGATTTTATTAATCAATTGAAAGAAATTTAAAGCTTGTCAATTTTATAGAGAATTCAAATGATTTTTTGATGAAGTTTCACCAAAAGACTAAAATATTATCTTACAAGTTTAAACTTCTCTAATTTTTATAATGTTGGCCTAAAGTGTAAAATTCCTAAAGCAAAAATATTTACCATGTGTTCAAGCATATGATTTGCTTCAACTTAAAAAAAATATCTTACTGTTAGTATGACCTTAAAAAATTTTCTGTTTTTTTTTTATAAACAAATTTTCTATCATTTATCTATGTACGTCACAAACTGTGGATTTATTTTTGATATTTTTCTTTGATATCAATGTTTTAAGAAAAAAGTTTGAACACCCTTTTCATAATTTATTCTTTTTACATATATGGTTTTTGTAGCATATATTTAAGGCTTTTTGGCAGTAAATTAAACTACAAAGAGATTTTCACACAAAGGTGTAAATTTAGATAAGTTTTTTTATTGGAACTTATTAATTTGTAGATTTAAGATTTTTATATAATTTGTATCAGAATAATACATCTGATCAAAGAATTCCCAAAAGTGTTCCCAAATTTAATTATTATCATAGCTATTTAGTTGCAAGTTATTTATAATATTATTTTATTATTCAACTTTTTAAATATATAAATATTTAACTTTCAACTCTAAACGCGTATTTTTAATTTAATTTGAAATAAATGTATGTATTATTAAGTTATACATATATTAATAAAATACATGTTAAATCATTATTTTATAAATTGTAAAATGTAAAGAAATACTGATAATTAAGTGCACAGGAACTTTACTTCATAATGTACTTCTGATATAAATCCTAGAATTATGCTTTGGTCAAATCAATAGTTTAGGGTTTAAATTATTACTAATTGCTTATTTGAAAAATATATATTTTTTGTTTTTTAGTGCATTGCAATGTTTAATTGTATATGTGTTATAATAAAAAAATTAACACTAACGCTTAGAGTTTAAAAATAAAAGGAATTTGAAACGTTAGCCAGACCATCAGCGACACAATTGAACCATAGTCGGCTTAGTAAAATGCATCGCATGTTACAGTCGAGCTGTGCGGTTCAAAACTCGATTGCCAATTTAAATTTTCGACTCGAGTTCCATCATACTGTACATATATAAACATAGTGCATTCCAAAAAAAATTTGAGCACTTTAAAAACTTGAGTCCGCGAAGCGTACGGAAGTCTATAATCGATATACAATTTTCGTACGAAATTATACGAATCGCACCGAAAATATTTGAACGCGAGTGATGAAATCGCATTCGAGAGCGAAATTAATATTTACCGATGGTATTTTCCCAAAAATTGGATTGCGCCTCGTTCGATTCATAACGTGTCGACGCGATGAAAATCACTTGAAACTCAACAATGGAAGCACAATCATAAAAAGGTGACCAAATATTAACACTTTGTTGGTGATTAGCTCTGTTTGATTTGGCAAGCGCGTTTGCGTCCAATGATTGAATTTTTGGTCAGCCGTGTGTGGACTCTAGGTAAATTAAAACGTGATAATATGCTATAGAAAATAAAGCGCCTATTACCGATATAATATTTTATCAGCACTAAATATGATATTTATATAAAAAAATAATTGAAATGATTTTTTTCTATACATATCCTTTAATCATAAATCGTTCCATTAATATTAAATTTATTAGTGCTTGAGGAAAATTATATTTTGATTTTAAATACAACTTCAAATAATACGCTAAATATTTATAAGCATATACTGGTATTTTTCATATTAGAGGAATTTATTTTTATGCTCATCTGCTAATACATATAATTGCATCATGTATACGCGCCCGAGATGAATAGCGACGGATATAAATTTTCCACTCCTACTTTTCGTCCATATCATAGGCGCACTTCTTAAAACAGTGTTGGCATGATGCGATCCTACAGCTGGCTAATAGTTAATCATCTCGAGTGCATGCTGCAACTTGATGCAAATAGCCTAAGTGCAAGGTGCAAAGCGAACGCGTTTGATTTATGCGCAACGCTCAATTTCCACCTACACAAATGAGATGGATCCTCTCTCACCTTTGACGAACTATTCAATTATATCTTCATCTCTCTCACTTTAATACAAATCTGATATTACGATGTATTTAAGCCGATTACAATATAAAATGTTCGGATCAGTGAGCTGCATATGAAGAAATGTATCCCCTGCGATACTAAAGTAAAAAAAAAACATAACACTCGCTTACACACCCTCGCGCTCGCTGTCTCAGTAAATAATAGATTTATACGCAAAATAAATTTGTTAAATAAATTTGGACCCGTAAGTACCGGGGCCTAATATTTTGGGAACGCAAGCAGAATTTATAGTCAAACAAACTTAATATATAAAAGTGTCAGCGAAGTGATTCATTGCCGCGAAAGTTTTTCATAAAACTCGTACAGAGGTCTTAAATTACGAAATTACACATATATAATAAAAAAATCACACGACCTGAGTGTTGCGTATGTGTAAAGCGAAAAAAGGTAATACAATAAGGATATGAACACGCGCATGTGCTACATATCTACATACATATAATTATATGTAATGAAATGGAATAAAAAAATGTATTACGTCACAATTAAAAATATGTAATATTATTGAAAAAAATAATAATCTATTTTTTAATTTTTTATAAAAATTAATAAATGTATAAATTATTGATTGGTAGTTTTTAAATTGAAAATTTTAAATTAAATTAATCTATTATCATTTAATTCGACATGAAAACAGTGAAACATAACTTAATAATTATATTTATGGCTTAAAGAAAATTAAAAACTGCACTTGTAAATGAGATTAGTAATGCATTTTTTTCGTACATATGCTATAAAATGATATTGCATCTTTAAAATTGCAAGTAGTTATAAGAAATTGGCACAAAAAATTATACAACACCATCGTCACTCTTAACTACATATTTAAAAAAAAATTGTAAAAGTCCAAATTTTGTTCACACGACTGTTGAAAATTAATTGTTCATAAATTAACTTTTTTCCTTAAGAAAAAAATACCAGAAACATCTGAAATATAGCATTGTTTCTTGAATGCAATGAATTTAAGTAGATCACATAATTTTGTCAGTTCTTATAAGGATGACACTTATGAAAATCAATTTGATAATAGAAAAAAATAATTCAAATTTTTTTTTCCAAAATAATGTTTTCCATGAATTGTGTCTATGAATGTACATATGTACAATCATTGTCAAAAGTTCATTTTTTATCTTCTCAAATAAATAAATAAGACTTTCCCTTTTTTATTTTTATTATATTATTTTCTATTTTAAGTCCAACACTAAAATTATACGTACTTTATACATTGTACGTTATAAAAAAGGGATGTAAAAAAATATTGTATTATTCATTTTAAATTATTTTTATCGATAAAATAACATGAAAATTATCCCGGGACTGGTCCCGGGATCCCGGGATCGACTAATTGCAATACCGAAATCCCGGGATCAAAATTTTGGCCCGGGATTGGAATCCCTACCTGAGATAGATTCTAACTCATTATTATTTTCATTAAAATTAATTTTACTCATAATATTATTACAAATGTATTTTAATACTTGACTAAATACAATATTTGTCTATTATATTCATATATTATAATACATATGTATTATAATATACATTATGGAATTATTTATTCTGAATATATATTAAATGTTATATTTTTTTAGAAGCAATTAATCAAATTAATATAGTCATAACTTACATTAATTATTATTAATATTAATTACGTCACGTTCACAATTTAAATTTCGACAAATAATGAAATTAATAATGGCAAGCACAACAACGCAATTTTCTCTCATTTTCCAACAACGCACACTAATAAAGTTTCTTTTTTATGGGCAGCTCTGAGGCGTACAAACATCGTAATTTACCATTTAATCGAGTGTATGAGAACTTCGGAAATTTACATAGTGCATCTAGGCGTTTCCTATGGGAGTTCGACGTCCAAGGGGGTGCGCCCAACCAAACGGCGAGGTCAATATTGACCTCTCCTCATAATAAAATTAATGGCCCGACATTACTGGCACGTAACGTTTCCTGTAAATTGGCGATCAAACATCCGTGGTCCAATAATTTATGTACGGCGAATAATTGATGGACCTGTTGCCCCAGCGCGGCCGAGTACGCACACATACACGTCAATGTATTTTTTTATTTAATAAACGTCCTCGATGATCGATGCCCAGGGCGTCGCTTTTCACCCCGAAGCCGTAAATACGGCAATGGGCGACAAGTCCATTATTGTTTTTATTTAGCCCCATTTGATTTAGGGGTGGCGGAAAAGCGTAGCGTGTAAATTTCAGATTTTTTGCCCTCTCAATATACGCACAATTATGTATGTGAAAAAATGTAGGCTTTCAATAAATATAGTTTTTATACAGAAGCGTAAAAAACTTCTTCACATTTTTAAAAAATATACAGTTCAAATCAAAAAAAATTTGATAGTATAGATTCAAGGACAATATTTTTTTACTAGGATTTTTTTACACTGGTTTTTCATTTAGGATCTGATCTGGATAATTATATTTTAATGATTTATAAAAAAATACTTTAAGTCTGTTTTAAATTTAAGAAATATATATTTTATCAATCAATAAAAATAAGATTATAGCTGCAATCTACAAACATTGTTCAGATTTTTTTTATACAACTTTGTATTGGTATTTATGGCAATATTGCTCCGATTTCATTACAAATATTGTTCTCATTTTATTAAAATATTTCTGGCTTATTCGTACATTTTTCTTCAACAGCCCAAAGTCTAGTGCGATTAGGTCAGGAGATCTTAATTTATAGGTGAAATCAGCAAAACTTAAAATTTAACGACCAATAAACATATCCTTCACAGTTCGAAATAAGTATTATTAGATAAATGTTTTAAAGTTTTGAGTTATCTCTGGTAATTTCACACTTCTGCTAGACAAACTTAATTGTGTAGCACGTTTCAGAAATTTATTCAATACTGTCGATTATACTTGCAATATTTTATTGGTATGTATTTGTCCATAATGAAATTTTTATTTCTGCTCTAAAAAACATTAAAAATTAAACTGACGTAAAAAAAACAAAAAAGTAACTTTATATTCAATGTTTCTAATTTTTCGAAAATTAAAAAAAAAATGGGCATTTGAAAAATATATGAAAAATAAAGTATGTATTTATTTTAGTATATAGAAAATATTTTCACTGATTTTATTAAATAAAATGTTATTTATTTACGCATGTAAATTATAGTCTAGTTAATAATTAAAATATTATATAAACGTACACAAAAAACATATCAGTTAATAAGTATTATATTGTTTACTTTTTTAAATTCGTATACAAGAGATTATTATAATTGTTTTTATTAAATGTTTAATTAACGGTAAATTTATATTTAATGATATTTTACATATACATATATACATGAATCATAGCATATATATTTATAAAAATATTTACCTATATTTAATTTAGCCGGCAAACCTTGTCAAAGAAAAGTCATTCATAAGCCATTGATTCTCACTCTATTTTTTTATCCGTAAAATGCTTGTTAATCGTTATTCCTAGCAACAGTCATAAGTCTTATATAATTAAACATTATTTTTAGAGTATAAATCTGAAATCTTTGTCCTATTCTGTACTACTTGCTTTGAATATGAAGCAGTTATAAATCGTTTAAAAATATTTGTAAAAAATTATTTTTCAACATAAAAAAAACAATAGTGACATTTTTTACACTTGTAAATACATATTACAACCAGCACGATAGTCTAGTGGTAATAAGGTCACAAATACCCGAAATATCTTGATTAAAATCCCATATAAACATTAATGTTTTTAAATTTATATCGTGTCTGATAGATTAAAATTAGTGAAATTTAATATCGGTTTTATTGAAATTAACTAATACAATTTAGATTCTCATATATTTTTATAAATTTACGAATAAATATAGTAATTTAATAATATTGAAATAAATCGAGCTAGGTCGTGCATAGTATATGTTAATTTTAATCTGTTATAATAGTTAAGCTACAAATTTACCGACATTGATTTTAGACTGATATTTCACTTAATAGTTACTACTTGTGTTTATTCTGTTAAAACGCATTATCTTAACGACTGACATGTTGCAATAAAAGATTTATAATAGATTAATGTTAAAAAATCGTTCTTATTTGGCAATGTAATTAATTGAATTTTTATTATTCTTAAATTCATTATTACTATTTGATCATTAAGAAAACTTTTATAGGGAAGCTTAAAAATCTATTCCATCTTGTTGATAACTTCCAAGTATCGCTTCAGGTCCTTGACTGCACAAAACATTTCTTTGTCTGTCATTTAAATCTATAGGCATATGTTTCGCAATCATAACGTCTTCTTCCGATAATTTTTTAACCTTAAATTTTTCTCATTATTAAGGTATGAAGAAGCTCATTTTTTGGTTTTTGAATTATGTATCCAAGGTACTTCGTCTTTCTCCTTTTGATGACTTAAAGAAGTTCTATCGTTTAAGAACTAGCTTCTAAAAATGTCAATCCAAGCTTTAAACTCTGTCTGGGTCCATTTCATTATTTACTTCACTACCAAGGTATTTTAAATACTTCACCCTCTTAATTCTAGCTCCGTTTAATACTTATCAGTCCCACAGAGAGCTTGCTTACGAATATTAATTTTTATTTACGATGTTTATTCGTAGACTTTTTTAAACAATCTTTATTTTTACTATTTAAGGATTTTTGCCAATATTGCCGTGTCATCAGCATAACGAATATGGTTAATTGTGTCCCCGCCGATTTTTTTTTGTCAGTGATGCGCTTATTTAAATTTGGTTTTGAAGTATAAATTAAAAATATAGGAGAGAGAATATATTTCTGTCTGACACCAATTGTATTGGAATATTTTTGGTTAGAAAGTCACGTATCCAACATTTAAAATTTATATATAATATTTCATTTAAAAAAAAATAGCAAGCGGAATGGATCTAATATTATGTCATAAAAAACATTAGAACCAATTTTAGTATAAAATAATATATTACAATTTCCTGCACCAATCTTATTCATCTCTTTGTGTCTTGGGTTTAATTAAATTAATTATAGATTATGTGTTTACTAATATAATCTAAAAATATTCAACCCCAAAATATGATTTATAAATAATATCTCCAATGTCGTATATCTCACGAATTTAATGTTTATCTATATTTTAATTTAATAACTTTATACTTGAATCGGCCAAAGTTGCTTTAGTAAATCAATTCAGATTTTTTCAAAATATAAAAAAATTCTCGCTGCGTTCATAATAGAAACGCGAATTTTGCAGGGCCGATCTCGGTTCGAGGGCCCCTCCCCAAGGACGGTCCATCCTGGGAAATAAAAAGCGGCTGGCGGGCGTGCGGGCATACCGGTTTTATTTTCCAATATGGGGGCGAAGCGCCGCCTAAGTGAATTAGGAATTACTTATTCATTTAACTACTGAGCCGCCCCCTTTACGACCGTCCGAAGTGGTTTGTTCCCGCTACTTGCTCTGGAAATACCAATCGAGGGTCGTAACACCGCACAGGTTGACCAACAAACTAACGCAAATTATTTACGACGCTTAATTGGATTGTTACTATTGTAATTGGGCGAGTGTTTGGTGTATGTTTTAAAAAAAAAAGTATTAATATTTATTTTCATTTTACGATTACGAATGCAACATTATTATTCAATACTATTTTTTGATTTTATTTTTTAAATTTGCATAAAAATTATGACTTACTTTTACTTGCCGTATTTCACCTTGTAGGCATCGTATGTTACATAATCAAAAACTTAGTGCTGCCTAAATGCATGTCGCTGTTATATGACAACACAAATCTGTATATGCATTAAGATTATTTGACACTGGAAAATTCAAGTGGGAAGTAATGAAACATCCCTTTTATAACTTCAACCTTGCTCTTGGTTTGACGCCTTTAAATAACACCTTATATGAATAGCTTTTCTTATGGTGACGAGGTAAAAATGATGTCAAAACTTGGTTCCGGTACTAACAATTAAAAATAAAAGTACCAATGCGAATGTCAATTAAAGTGTCTTAATATATTTTCAATATTTCTTATAATGCATTTATAATACATTAAAATTTCAAAGGAGTAATCAAACCTCAACGGTGATGCATACATACATACATAAATATTACAGGCTATTGTTCGCAATTTTACACGCCTATCGCGACATTTTTATTAAGTCGCGTTGACGTCGTTTCCACATGCGAAATTTATAAAATCAAAAGGAATAAGAAACGCTTCAGATGCGAAGTGGAAAATGTATTTTACCGGTGCCGGTTCATCTCGACACAGAGAAAGAGAGGCTGTGTAGCGCATAAGCGAAATAAGGCGATAACACAATAAAAGTTTATCCCGTTCCGACAGTATAAAGATGGCAAGAAAAATTTTACTGCAAAACTTTTATTCGAAGCCGCTCAGCTCACTCACCTGTTCCGAGGACATTATGCGACGGATAGAACTCTTTTGAAACATACGTGACTGGCACCCCTGTCACCTACGTGACGACACCTTTATTTACATACGCATACACATAGGCGTATTATATGAAATACAATTTCAATAAATCGTAAATAGCGCCGAATCGAAATACAGCGGCAACTGTTGGAATAAGGTTTATATTATTTTATTATTATTATTGTGCTATTTTATCTACATTTGTAGGTATAGTATGATTTGTATCGACAATGTAAATCACAATTACTTAAATGAATTATCAAGTTTTTTTATCGTGGTAAGTTTAATACTTAAGACAAGTTAGTTAAAATTTGTTTATGTATTATTTGTATTTATAATGATTACCGCGCTGTTTCTATTAAATTACTGTCTAAGAGCCGCAGTAGCGGCAAGTCATAAAAATCTAAGATTTAACTACGTATTGTTAAAATAATTAACTATTTAATTTGTATTTATTCAAATTTTTTACCTTTCGAAATATTTGTTAGTTTTTTATGTGATTTGTCGAATCTGTCGAATTACTATCAGAGTCATAGTAAATCACTATAGTTTTTTTATTAAGATCTTGAGCACAAAAAAGCTAAAAAATATTTAGCAATCACTTTTTATATGTAAGAGAGATCGTAGATAGTGTTCAAGCTAAAATAAAACATTGTTATTTTTTATATTTGTTCGCTGGATAATTGAAAACTCATCTTTAGTTGGTTTTCATTGACTTTTTAAAAGTCAAATAATTCACATAGAAAAGAATAATCAATTATTTCAATGTTCTTATTCCCCGAAATACCTTTTAAAGATTTAATTTCAAAATATTTTTTTAACATTATTTTAATAAAATATGTTATAGCCCATTGTAAATAAAAAAATGTTTTTAGATAGTAAACTTGTGTTTTTCACCCGTTAGATATCTTACATTATATCTCCGATATAAAAGCGTGTGACGTTGAATTTCATTCGTTTCGAATGTTGCTCAGTTGCACCATAGGATACTGGAAAAATATATTAAATAATTTATTTATTTAAATCAAAATCTATGTGACCCACAATGCGCTACGATGGCCAACAATAATAGAAAGCATATAAGAAAAATTCTTTACTAAAAATTGTATGTATTTTCATAATATTTACATATACAGTGACAAAAAATTGTATGTACGCCAAAAAAAAATACACTTCAATTGTAAATTAAAAATCAAAAATAAACTTTTAAAACATCTATTTCTTTTTGGCTTAGCAGAATTGCCGTAAACTATGTGCTAGCACAACTACACCAACCAATTAACTTTTAACTGAAAAATTAAAGTTGAACGAACTCTAAATAAACAGGTATTAAATGTCGGTCGAATAAAATAAAAAATAAACTTTTAAAATAACCAATTTTTTTAACATAGCATTACTGCTGTAAAATATGTTCTAGATTTCTATAGATGATAGAAAAAGAGATCAGAAAAAATTTATTCACTGAAGCCCATCTTCATAGAGAATCTAAATCACTCTTTAGATAAAAACAGTCCGCAACAAAGCAAATGCATTTAAATAATCTTAAATTATCAGCATAAAAAAATGGAATGTGTAAGTGCCTCTTATTTCTGTAACTTCCTCCCCAGCATTAGTATTTTGTATTTGTGTATATTATTATATACTTTATTTTATAATGCTTAAAGTTAGTATCATTAAATAAATTATATTATCCAGTTGATCTTCATTAGTATGACTATTATGTATTAAATTGAAAAATAAAATAAGCACATGAGTGTCGCGCAAAGCTCGATGCTTTACGATGCACTTGGCTATAATTTTGGTGTCCAAATTGACTTTTATGATAGTTGACGATGTTTGGATTGGCAACAGTATGCCGATATACCGCGTCATAATTGCGATTATAATTGGAAACAAATGAGCATTTATTAGTTTATGTGTTGCGGTGCGGTCAGACAATGGCCAGGCCGTCCCGCGAGGGTGTCTCATAAAGCGCCGACCTAAATACAGGATAAACGCAATAAACCGGCCGCAGGGGGGCGGACGCCCCACCCACGGCGCCCCCGCGACTCTTAATGTCGCAATTATGCCACTTTAACAGCCCGCTTCGGCGCCATGCGAGTAAGTGAACATTTAAAATTGGTTAATTGACGCTCGTATTAATGATGACGAGCCCTTCCGAAGGTGGGCAACTTTACGAGCGGACGACATTTGAGACTCTTTAATACGGCATACTCCGGAAGATATAACCGCGCCTAGGGGTAATGCATTTAATTTAGTGGAAAGCTTTATGTGAGTAATAAGCTCAGTTTTGAAAATATGCCTGTCCTGTGCGCGCGCGCCTTACTGGGAAAATGTAACGTGAGAACGATGGAAATATATGTGGCGTTTATATTATAAATATATTTTATTAAACGTTTATCTTTTATAGTACATTAACATATACATACATTATCTAAGAATGTCGCTCTTTTGATTTTGGACCCTCATTGAATATATTCAGAGTTTTTACAGTCCTGTCTAGACCTCGGCCATATCCAATAATATCCTCCACTTAATGTTATGCATTGAAAAGCCTCTCTTTGTTCGATCTATTCAACTCAATCTGCTCGCAAAGTTACTCGCAAGCTAACCGCTTTGCAGCCTTCGAGTGGCTCACGCAGAATAGATGTCCAGGCCACTTAAACCGTTATATTTTTATTTATTAGATACAGCTCATTGAATTCGTTGTTAACTTGACGCCAACAAATAATAATTTAGAACGATTTACTTACTGTATTTTATAAATGTATTGAGCTGAACATTTGAATGGGCTATAATGCTTAATTAACAGTAGAAAGAAGAAAAAAATAAACATTTTAGGTGCAACGCATCTAGATTTTATATTTGAAAATAATTTTCTATTAACTTATCATTAAATTACACACAACAAAAATCAGCATCATCAGTGCTACAGTCTGGGTAAAATCTTTATTTAATATTATCCGTATTTAAGATTATTTCTCTTAGGCCACACAAGTTTCTTATGTTATGCCTTCAGTAATCTCTTCATATTTCATCCAACCAACTTATTTGTAATTTATCTGAGCTCTTCGCATGTAAGCCGCTTTGCAGGTTTCGAATTGTCCATGTGAAACAGATGTCCAGTCTCAATATGGTGTTTTATTTTTCATCGCAAATAAATCCAAAAATTTTCTTCATTAATTTTTACTCAAAAACCTTCAACTTTACAAAATATTTATAGCGAACACTTAAAATAGATGAGCAACATTTCTCATATTTTTTTATAGCTCTTCATATCTATCGCTGAAAACATCCTTGTGTTTGCCGAGCTCGTTGAGCTGTTAGATAAAAGCGTTCTCAAGCGCTGATGTTCTGACTTTGCGGACAGAAATAAGTAACGCGATCGCGACTCTAGGGCACTCTAAAGCTAGCAACCCAAATTCACCGACCATTGACAGGTTGTCAATGCCGCCTTTAAAAAGAGCTTTATTAAGTAAATACATATTTGGATTTTGTGTTTATTGTGTTTTGGAGATCATAATTAAAACAGATAATTATGATCTCCAAAACACAATAAAGATTTAAACTCATAACTTAAAAATAAATAGGGGATTACTTGTATTAATTTATTCGTCTTGTAAAATTATATAAATAAAATTTTAATATATAGTATCAAATAAGTATATATGAATTTGCAATTAGTCTGAGTAATAAAATAAAATATTTTTTAATCATAATATTCCAATGATTACTGTATATTTTTCATTAAAAAAGATCTACAGATTTACATAAAACAATATCACTATATTAAAAAAAAATTAGCTTATTTTTGCTCAAATCAAACATGTTTTTTTAAAGACAAAATAAATGGAAAAACACTACGTTGTAATTATTTTGTCATTCGCTTAAAAGTATACGTTATTGTTTTATTATACATGTACTGTTAGTACATTGTAAAATTAAAATTAAAAATATTATATTTTTATTTTAAATTATTTTTAAAATACTGATGCTAGAAATTAGAATAGAGTTATTTATAATAATAATAACAAAAGCTTATACAGTTGCAAAACAGATATTAAAACTAAATTTACAGAAAAAACTTATGTAATATGTTTTAGTTATATAAAAGCTTTCAATTTAAAAATTGAAACTTCATTGTAAATCTAATAAATCACGAAAATATGTGTATAGAGACATTTACAATTTTATTTTCCAAATGCTTAAGATATTATTTACTCTCTTATTATTGCTACTTTAAATAACTATGCAAAATAGACTGTTTTATGTATTTTATATGTATTGAAAGTTTTACAATATATACACGCTTGATCAATCGAATTTATATTGACATATTTGCGCTAAAAGGTTATATCGAATATATGAAAAATTTCTATCGAAGTTCATGTTATAAAAATTCCGTTCAATGTAAAGTACCTAGGTTCTCCTCTCCGCATTCGTATCGGTGTGTACTACGTACGCCCTTTCGCGCACTTCAGTGTTCTCCGTCCAAATTGCTTTCTTTATTTCGACCGTGAATTCATAATTTGAGAATTTTCTTTTGTAGTGGGGACAGAAATTTTCCCCATACTAGCTTTACAGCTGCGGGTGAGATGGAATGGCCCTCGTGCTAGGGCTGAAAGCACCATTCTTGCTTTTCATTATGTGTCGTACGCCCGTGGATTGATACCCTCAATTGCCCCTATGTTTTCCTTTTTTTGCCTTTCTTTTTTCCTCTCTCCGTAAAACAAAATTTCGCGCAGAACGGCGGCCAATCACACTTCACGGCAGATTTGCCAGATTAAACTTTGCAATTTCACTCGCATACTTTTGCCACCCTATCGCATATCGCGCTTTCGATGCATTCGTAGCGTGAAATATATCCTTTTCAATATACAACGCATTGCAAATTATTTTATAAACATAGCATCATGCTTGAAATCCAATTTTCCAGGCCGCAATCATAGTCGTCCTGGTTGGAGGGCAGCAGATGGATTTTGTGGGTGGTTGGGGTGCTTTCAATTTTACATATTGTACTCCATTTTTGCACGGATCCGTATTCACTATGCGGAAATATGATACTGCATAAGCTGAAAAAATCGATATTTCAAAAATCACGTACCAGTCTACTTACATACGTGCTATAATAATTTTTGTGTTGTATTATATTTTTTGAGGTATTAAATCTGAACTGAGTTTTATGGCATCATTTATGTCTTGTCCCTCGGGCGTGCCATTATCGGATTCAATGATTTGACTTTTTTTATAGGGTGGTAAAAAATTGATGTATTGCTCTGTCAGCATGAATAAATTTGGTTGTCAATTGTATACGAATTGGCCAATATCGCGATCGGGTTAAATCGTTACGAGGTTTGGGATTATTTTTAGAATGTACACCAGCATTTTAAAAGCGGTAATTCCTATTGTTCTAAGTTATTTTAGCTAAAATTATAAAAAAAATATAAATATTTCACCCTAGATTATAAAAAACATGTGTTGTTTTAAAAATTGTTAAATAAGTCAAAAATATATTTTTTATTTCAGTCAAATGGGCTCCGTTTGATTTTAGGTATGACAAAAAAGTTTCTATGATTTTTTTTCAAAATTTATGTATATGTTTGAAGTTAGTGGCGTATAAATATTATTATTATATACGTTATGAAAGTAATTGTATACATTGCTCTTTCTGGTCGTTGCCAAATAAAACGTCAGAAAAGGACGGTTCAGTTGGCTACCCAGAGAGTCTCTCGTGTTTGGCAGACCGTTATATTGGAATTGGTGGAATGAAGAGCCAGGATATATAGCGGGCCAACGCTGGGGAGACAATAAGATCGGAGAGAGATTATTAAAAATATTGCCTGTTATTATTACGGCCAAAACCCGAACAACGGGGGAGTGTAATAGGAAATCAAAACCCGGCAACGCGGGACGACCGTATCGAGCTCGGGTCTAACTATTAACCGAAAGGTCAAGCACCACTCTGTTAATTGACTAAGATAACCATCGTGCGTGAAGCTCTTTCTCTACTCTTTCGATCGTTTTCGTCGCCGGAAAAATATTATTTATCCTATAGGGCTGTTTATTACACCAATTGAATATTAATATCGGTCACAGTGTGTATTAAATGATTCTGTCATTTTTATAAAAATATAACTTACCTAATAGTAGAAAGCTTTAATATTAATAAATACTAAGCAAAAACGTGTCGTTTTTATCATAATATATATATATATTATTTTTTTATAGCATATCAATAATACAGAAAAAAATGGATAGCCCGCATTTAACTAATTGTTTAGAACAGCATGGGTGCTATTGTCGCTTTTTGCTTATACGACATTTACAAAAATATTTTTGAAATAATAATATATACGCAAGAAAATATTTTAGTATTGACATCTTTGTCGTATACTTATTATATGTGTATGATTTATTTTTAAATCTCTAGTTTAATGATAAATATTAATTTATTACGAATTATCGTCTGTAGCTGATTGTTCCTTCTCGCGATGGTGGTTATGTTTGCAGCCAAATTCAAAAAGCAGTAAAGGCAGGTCGATGGTTTCGTGACGTCTTCTCACGATCTAAAGACGATGTGTCCGCGTCGACATCAGAGAGAGGCAGTGTCTTTAGTTACCGGGTCAGAAATAGCATTGACCCCAAAGTCAGGATCGTCCATTGGCGTCGACTTATTTTAAATTAACTATTAACATGCTCTTAGCTCAAATGTATCCTTCTATAGTTAGTATATGCCGTATGTCAGTTGTCCATGTTAGCAGAGTAATGGTATATTTGGTGTAAATCAAATCAGCTGACTCCCGAGGTCGGTCGACGAGAAGATTAGTTTCCCGTCAAAGTCCGGATCAAAAGCCAGTTCTTGAATTATAAGTTTGTGAGCTGCAGAACGATTAAGTATGCACCTTCACATAAAAGACTTTTATCAATATTATTAAAAAATCTTATCTTACTTTAATGATTTTGGCTCCCAAGCAATATTGCAATTCTGGTAACTCTGTAGGTGAAAGATTGTATAGAAAAAAAATAATTGCGTTTCATTGCCATATTTGCGTGAGATTCTCGGTTCAAATATTTTTTTGCCAATGGCTAGTTTTGACATTAATTTTTAATCGATTTTGTACAGCTACTATCTTTCTTTGTAACACATAATTAACAGATAAAGAACAAGTTCATTTAATATGGGAAAATGTATTTTTCACGCATTTTAATATCATTATATCACAGTGCTTCTAACTATTATATGTACAAAAATTGCTACTGTTTGTATAATGTCTTCCAGAATATCTCTTAATTATTTTATTATTGGTTGTTTGATTGAATTATTTTATTAGTTATCTTCTCTAAGACTTTTACTATATGTAGACATTGCAATAATATACATTTAGCCGATTTAAATTAAGGTGATAAACCTTATGGTTTATTATATCAGATAATCGTTTTAAAATATATGTATGTTATTTTGTAGAAAATCTTTAAGAACATAACATTGAATTTGGGTTCATTTTATTTATGCGGCCGTATCTTTTTGGTATTTCATATCGATATTTATACCTTCCTCCCTACTACGAAACCCACTCTCGCGCGAATTGAGATAAACTCAGACCGTAAATACAAGCAATGATTTGCTTACTAGATTTTCCGGTCAGGTCTTTTGGAAATAGTTTAGTGTATCCGTTAAAACGGCCCGGCCTGAAGTTTTTTTTTTGACCCAGATAACGCTGGCAGATTTATGCCAGCAGTTATTTTTTTATCGCCCGTAGAGGACCCTAGACACTCAAATATGTCAATTTTAAATTCATAAATCCGGTACTGCGGATAAACGACGCGATTTCACGCGGATCAACCCTCGGCGTAGCACAGCGCCTACGTTTTCCACTTGTGATAAGTGTAAGAACGACCTTACCCTTAAGTAAATACTCGCTGCTTTTTATGGTCTCGACTTATGTTCCGAACACCCCTAACGACCGTTCTAAAAATGTTTGAACATTGATAAGGTCGTACAATATGTAAGAGGCGCTTTTGGGTTTTTCATTGTTGTACAATTCGCTCGGTGTAGACCTTAACACGTTATGGCTGGAAATCGCGCTTTGAATATGTGCTTTATGTTGAAATAACACTTTTCATTTAATATCTTAATTATATTTTTATATACGATTTTTATTTAAATTTAATACTGGTATATAATATGATTGTGAGCTATGCTTATATGATTTATCTTTGAAATTCCGATTAGCACTTCCTGCATATATATGTGTAAATACCGCTGGATCTTTGCCAAGTCGCATATTACTAAAATTGATGAATTAAACATGGAATTTTGGTGACATGACGAGCTATTCTCGATATTAAAAGATACTCACCCTAACATATTTTATGTAAATTTTAACAATGGAACTAGATAGCCAAAGAATGTCTATCTGCATTTTTAATCAAACATTTTTTGTGTTCTACGCAACACTTTTGATGCTTAATGTATATTATTTAAATATTCCTTAGCAACTTTTAAAAGGCAAGGTTAAATTTTATACTAATTTTGCTGTTTACTCAATATAAACTTAATACGCGATTCTAATTTATACATTGTTTTATTATTTAACATTACTTTCATCGCATTATGATAATGCTACCTAGAATCAGTGGAAATTCATTGCGGTTTCCATAATTCAGAGCGCTGCTGCCGCCGCAACAAAGTTTCTCAAAAGGAAACTTTTCATAATTAACTTGCAATACGTTTTATTATGGTAATTAGTAGAAGCAGAGGGTTCCGCAGGGCCCCATGGTCGAATTCGTCTTGGCCCTTTGGCCATCCCTAGACGTTGAGATGAGACATTTTTCTCGACGCCCACGGAAGGAAAATTCGTGATATTAAATTTGGATAAGTTAACATTTATTTATATATGTGTATAAATATAAAAGGGAAAAAAGACCGAGGTAAAGATTAAACGCGGATTTTAAATATGCCCTTGTTCGCTTACAACATCCATATTTATTATATTATATATATACACACACGACGTTTTGAGTCGTTTAAGCCGATAGGAATTTTATGAATTAAACATACCGTCAGAGAATAAATGTTGACTCTGTCGTGGGGGAAAGAAAACCGCTGTGCTCATTATACGATGAAAATATTGAAATTTGGGACGTTCGATTTAATCGTATTAACGAAACGAATATACTAATAATATATTTATTTCTGACCTATTTTTGATCCCCTTTTGTGTTATTTTTAGAAATAAAATGAAAAATATCATTAAATAATATATGTTTATGCATCAATATTATTTAAATTTAATTATTTTGTATTAAATATATTTTCACTACAACTCATTTAAGCTTTAACTTCGCGTTAATTAAAATATTATATTTTATTAAATACACCGTAAAATAAAATTAACTTGCCTGTGTTTTTCTAGATGATCATTTGGTACATCACTTGCTACAATAACGTAGACTTTTTTGCTAATGTAAACATTCGTTTAATTAAAATTAGTATTTCTTTCAAGTTGTTACACACTGTTTAGTTGTGTTTATACTTCCCTTACCACAGAATTATTTTCTCATGTAATGTTTCATTAGCATTTCTTCTAACCATTCTCAAAGTTATTATTATAACAATAGTGGGCTTTTTTGTATTAATGTATTTAATAAAGAGAAAGCCATTCGATGTTCGTAAAAATAAATATTTTATGTAGAGGTCCCAAAAATATATCTAATGCATCACAAAAGATAAAATGCTGTTAAAATTTAAATTATTTTTGTACTCGATTACTTGTAACATTGCTGTTTCCGTTAGGATCCGCGCGACTAAGCATTCCATTTCTTTGTGTTTTTCATTTCTTCTTAAATAAGAATTTATAAATATAAAATATTTCTAATATATAGTACAGTATATCATTGTATTATTGATCAACATAAAACTGTACGATCGTTCAAAAAAATAAACTTTTATAGCATGATGACCAGAGTGGATTGTTATACTTTGATTGATTACAGAGCGTCAAGTAACAAGGAAAATTCTCAATAAAAACCTTTCTGGATTATTAAAAAGATGAGATTTATGTTCACCTACAAGAAAATGTTATGGTGTATCTCAGTGAAATGTCCCTATATATCTCTGTAATCTGTCTTTTTCTAGTTTCTACTTATCTGATTATTAATGTAGTGTTCCGATTACCAAAGCAAAGATAAGGCTGATTAGAATAGTTGAGAACATCGAAATTATTTTTTTGCCATTTAAATACTTTTGAGTAATAAAAGCATTCATATTTTAAAACATCTGGTATGGATCTACCCTTTCTTATGCAGCGGTATAAATAATGCAGCTGCTGTAAAACATTAAAAAATATTTAAACAAATTTAATTTATAACATAAAAGGATTTATGAAAATTCTTGCTTTTGCATTATTCTCGTGAAATTGTTAATTTATAATTCTCAAAAATAAACACTACGCGTGACGTACGTGCCTTTGATATTAAGCCTGCAACCTATATTTAAAATGTTTGCATTAATTTCTAATCTCGCTAAGTACGTCTCTTCTGTGCGAAAGAGAAATCTTATTTTTAGTAATTGCAATGACGTTATGAATAGGCCAAATTTGAGTAAGAGTTATTGATTAAGTAAGGATTTTTAGTTACATAGTTAAGTTATTTATGATCACTGTTACAGTTAAATATTAATTATTAAATTACATAAATACATCTACATAGCAATAACGCAAGTTCTATATGAATAATATTGCACAATATTGCTTAAAACAATTAATGAAAGATTTGTTAGTGCACCATCGAGCGCAAGGAATTTTAAAACACAAAATAACGGCTATTCTTTTAAAACCATTAAATAAGATTTGTTGATTTTTTTATTCTAAAATAGAAAGCTTTCACGCACATCGTTTCACTTTAAACACGAAAATAGCTATTTGATTTTTAAAGATAAATTTAATTCTTAACTATTTTCTTTATTATCGGAAAAGAAAAAATAAAACGTTGAGAAAATAGACTACAGAAGTCAAACCTTCAGAGTGCCTCAGGTTTTTTCTTGCTTAATAAACTTCTTATGAAAACTTAATCACACCCCAGGATATATATTCCGTTCCAGATTATGATTCAGGCAATCTTCAATAAAATTCAAAGATTCGATAAACTACTAATATCAATACAGGCATTTAACAATTGCTGAACTTTATTAAAAATTCACGTTTCATAAAAGAACAGACTCAAAGTTGACATAAAGCAACTCGCTTTTAGACTATCTCTATATATTTGAGATCCATAGTGACAATATTAAAAAAAATACAATAATAAAAGTGTTCTATCGATCAATCATAAAGTGTTTCGGAATATTTTATAAACCTTGTATCTTTTTCGGGTTTTGAGACTAAAGAAGTGTGATTTTAAAGTTAAGCTGTTAACAGTTTATTTAAAAAGCATAAATATTTTTTTTACATATATTAATAAATATAGATGCCACTTTCAGGCGGTGGTGAAGTTTAAATGGCAGGTCTTAAAAGTCAGAGCGCTGGCGTGTTGAATGGTATTATTGTCGGCTGTGATTTCGTGGAGCAGTTGTGTTTCAGTTGTGATACTGGATGAACCACTGATGTGTCTTGTGTCCATGCAGTGCTCTGGCTCATCTCTGCTGGTATTAGTTGGTCCTTGAAATATTTCCAATTAATAACTCTATTGTTTAGTCACGAAATTTTGTTTTCATTGCTGTGTTGCTGTAAAAATATTGTATAAATAGTCGTTAAAATGACCTCTAAATTATAAAAAAATGTTCAGGTAGTTAAAACTCCTACACGTTACATTAATACATCTTTTTCGTATTAGTGATAAAGAATAAAAAAGGTTAGATTGAAAATAAATATATAATGTAATGATTAATAAAAAACAGCTAAATAGCTATCAAATACAATAACTGTTTGCAATGTTTAAAAATATCACTTTAAGAAGAGCTGATAGTGTTCATGTAATTAAACACCAAGGGGATTATATATATTTTAACTTTAAAACATATTTTCAGACCAAAAAAATAAGTTTATAATTGTTTATAAACATGATATCAAAGAGTACTGTATGTATTCTCTAATAGAAACGACAGTTTTAAACCGAACAAACACAGACATCGCTTAATCATAATTTAAACAAATTGACCTCGGTTGTAATACATAATATCCTTATCCTAATTATTCGCGAGCTTAATAAGCGTGCAAAAGGGACGAGGAGAGCGCGACAAATCCTTTGTCTTGTCGAGCGCGGGGCAAAACACCGCGGGGCGAGTTTCGGGGCGATAATTTGATTAGAAAACTTTTTGCGTTTAATTTGTCAGCGGCCGTCAACCGTTGGAAAGTTGTCGAGCCGCTGACGTATCTAATCAAATTTGAAATTACCTAATGCCGCCCCTGGTGCGTCACGCCGCGTCGGTGCCCGTCCGTGCTCGTTGCCAGAATTATTACGCTGACATAGATTTCAAATAGCAACTAATAAACATGTCATAGACGTCATAACTTTTCGCGCGCCTTTCAAAAGGTTAAATAAATGGCAGTCGAAAACCGCCACCCAATTTTAGCTTATTAACTTTTTTACAGCTCAATGCTGCCTTTGAAAAAAAATTACGTTATTTCTTTGCTGCCATTAAATGAATCCTTATAAAATAAATGTCGATAAAGTAATATCTTAATGATAAAAATATTTATTTTATTGTTTGATATATTCGCCCCCGTAGCGACTTCAAATGTACACAAATTTCAAAACCAATGTTTTCTATTTTATTTACTTTAATATACATTGCATATACATATATATTGTTGAAATCATTCCACTATTTATACAAATATATTGTCAGTAATATAAACATAATATAATCAGCTACTTTAGTTTAAGTTTAAGCGTGCATAAAGAAATAAAATATTTTTTTAATAAATATGACGCCAGTTTTATTGTGTATGAACATTTAAAGGGGTCCATAATATTCCGACCTTTTTTAAAAATAGACATACTCGTATTTCAAGTTTTATCTTTCGTATTTTAGTGCAAACCCTTTCTAGTTACATACATTCAAGATCTTTTCAACTTAAAAATGTATGTAAACTATATCAATTTTATTTCAAAAAAAATATCATAAAAGTAAGATAATGTATAATAAAAGTATAAGTGAAATAATGTAATAAGTAGCTCTGAACACTAAGTATATTATTAAGTCAATGTATTAAATAAATAACAAAAATAATGATTATTATTTTTGGTAAATAGCTATACAATACAATACGATATATTTATTTTTATTTTCTTGAATGAAAATCTATTTTAAATCTTATAAAGTATAATATGTATCAATATCTATAAGCTACATTTGGCTTCTTGTTTAGAAAATGTTTACTTATATACACTATTTTTTTTCTGATTCGATACTGATTCTCAAAATTAAGATAATATTTTGATTACAAATAATATTTTATAATCATTAGAATCAAAAACATTGTGGTTCATGAAGGATTCGAACTATTTTTATATGTCTTTTTCGTTTTCTGTTTAGTTTGGTGAATAATAGAGTTATTAAGTGTTTGCCTTATAGTAAAAATCAATCATGTGTTTCAAAATATTAAGGGCCAACCATATTTATGAATCTAATCTTCATTCATCAAGATCAGCTATTGAATGGTGTTAGATGAAAAATATACATTTTGTATCGGATTTAAAATTTTAAGTATTTTTTTATACATAGATATTCACCCCGCGATATTTTATAAGTATATTTTTATTATTCTAAAATATAATTCTTACTATCTTACTCTTCATCATTTAAGGAATATTATTAAAAAATAAATTAAAAAATTACAAATCTGAGCATCTTAAAATTTTTTTCAAGATGCTCGGATTTTTAATAAATAATAAATATCTTAATTAGATAACACGCGTTCTTTATAAGAAATGCTTTTCATTTCATTTATATCCTCTATCACGTTTGTAGTTTGCATTCTCAAATCAAGATCTATAAGTTTAAGCTGTAAGTAACTAAATACTTGTAATCTAAAAGGGTTGGTAAAGGTTTTAAAGACATCTTTATATGAGGATATTTGTCTATTATATGCTCTTGTATATCAGCGCATTTCTTTTAAGAGCGTTGGGATAAGATTTTCTGAGTTCTCGCAGAATACTGTATGTCGCTAAGCATTTCTATAAACTACTGAAGAGTGCTGTTGACATTTTAACTATTCTCAAGGAATTTCAGTTTTGGGTCTCGAAACCCCTTTGAGTGTCATGATTGTGTATTCTTCTGATAGCTATTAAAGCCAGGACGTCTATATTTGCCAACTCGCCTTTGGCTATCGCCCTCCAGCTCCTTCATACGCTGGCATTGTACATTGATATATTTAAAGCTACTATTGTAGATGCCGGTCCGACTCTTTTAATTTAATTTAAATTTATTAAGACTTTTTCCTTCACTTTTTTATATATGTATTATTTTCACCCTTTTATATATATTTTTTATGATTGTATTTAAATGAAAATAAATATTAAAATAATAAATCAATTGTCTAAATTACATATTTTTTATAAAAAATTGATTTATTTTTAATTATAATTAATATTTATATTTAATTTGATAATTGTATTTTGAAGATAAATGTATCCTGTCCCTATCGACACTACTGTCGCGTGTGACGGCTTGATGTCCGAATTTTGGTTGTTGTTTGCTTAAAGAAAGCCATCAGTTGTGTGGTTAGAGAAGGGTAGTTAAGCTACCACGTCTCGCCAGTCATATTTCATGGAGCTTACCCGTCCTCCGGTACTTTTCCCGCTCCACTTTGATATCTGAGGAATCCCCGAGCTCTTCTCGTTACTTGATATTATATGTAAAATTTTCCGACCTATTCACATATCTGAATATTAATGCGAAAAAAATATTAGACAAACTCGCATTCGACGCACGTAAAAATAAATGTAATATATTTATGAAATATATATTTATACGGCTTTAACAGGCGTAAAGATACGTCATATTGTGTATCATCCCGGGTCGGATCTGGGATATTCGATAACTACACGCTAGGATGATGTAGTGTTATCAGGGCAGGATACGCGGACTTACTGCTAACGCGCAGATAATAATGATATTTAGCCACTCGCCACCCCTAGTTCGCCCGACGTCTTAGCAACCCCCTGCCGAAACCGACCCACACCCGCTCCACGGCCACATATCATTTTTGTGAGTTGATAAATGTCTTGCGAGGATAATTCGTGAGGCTGGAGAGCGTAGATACGGAGGAAGGGTTGTTGCCCCCGACGGGCGGGGGCAGGCGCCGATATTAACACTTTGGTGAAAAGTTTCACGGCCGCCGCATTCGAAGGCTTTTAATCGAACTGCCTCCATAAATTACATCGTTTTGTTTTACAAAAGATCCGATTTCGACTTAAGCGCTTGTTATTATTACAAATATTATATTCGCTAATTTATCGTTGCAGGTCACGAGATCAAGTCGTTAGCAAATCAAGGTAAGATTCGAGTACCGAATTTAATTTTACCACACATAATTTACACCATTTTAAAAATATTTCGGGTTGAAAATATCAAAAAAGGCATTTTGAATTTAGGAAAAAATAACATTAAAATTACTAAATGTATGGAATACATAATTCTTAAGTAAGCGCTCTATTGTTCTAAATAAAATAAATAAATGCACTCCTTTCTTGTCGGGAATTTAATATATATTTATTTAGATGTTTTAGCAAAAAACATCTTTATCTGATTTCTATATTGAGCGTATAAAGTAAAAAAAAGCGTTCTTGATTTTAGAAGCGGTGAATATGGTCTACATGGGATTCCAACCCAGATCTTTCAGGTCATAATTCAGCGACCTATTCACTCGTCTTTTGTGCTAGTTGATAAATAATAAACCTTATAACTATTATCATACTAAACCTAGCAACTATTTTATTAATAAACTCAATAACTACTACATTTTGTTGTTTAATTAGTAACTCTGCGAGTGGCAATTTAATTATCGAATTTACTTTACTTAATAATTTAAGTAATATTAGTTTACCCAAAGTTTTTTCAAAGCAATCGGCTAACATTTTTTTATAAACCGCTTTTAGTTAGGTGGTTACATTACTTTTTTATATCCAAAATTGTTTTTCTTTAAAACATTTTTAATTTTAAGAAAGATAAAAGTTTGATAATGAAAGTTCAGGTCAATAAAGTGAACATAAATTCTCATAATTAATGTTTTAAAAATAAATGCAGTATTAAGAGTCATTCTATAAAAAAAAGCGTTTTCGTATGTGTGATTTATATTATTGTCTTCTTGTTGCTGTACAACATATGTACGTTAATCAAACAATATTTTTTTACATTTTTTTATTGACAGAAAGTGTTGCATCGATCAAATTAAATAGTAGCCCTAAGGAGCAAGGTTTAAAGAATAAGGCGGACGAGATAAAACCTTCCAGCCAATCTCTTTGATTTTATCGAGAGTCAATTTCAATTATTCAATTTTTGTTGCAAGTGCATGCCTTTTTTTACTTCTTCGTGTAAACGATCCAGCTGATCACAATAAAGGCTTACTGTTATTGTTTGTCCAGGCTAAATAGTTTCGTAGTGAACAATAAAATATATTTTTTATGGTGGTAGGTTTTTCTACTTGACCTTTAGATAAGCACTGTTTGAGTTAAACTACAGTTATTTAGGTACAACGCCTATTTATTATCTCCGCTTATCGAATGATCGAGAAAAGGAACAGTGTCAAATATGCGGATACAACCCGACCCTCATACCTTGTCTCCAAGTATTCTTAATCTTCTTGAATCACACTGGTTTAGTTTCTCGGCTAGTTGATGGATAGTTTAAGTAAGATTTGTTTTAATTTCTACAGCTAGGACATCATTGTATATTTTTGCTGATCTCCTACATCCAGGACTATCTCCAAAAAGATCAGGATTTTTTTAAACCATTTTTTCTATTTACGGATATATAATAAGCCTACTACTTCGTTAATGTTTTTAGCGCCCTGGTTGCTGGTGTTTTTTTTAAAGAAATTCATACAACATGCAATTTCTATAAATTATTTTTTTGCTAAGAAATTTGCCATTGTAATTTTGGGGCCTAATTTTTTTAAATATAAAGTACATTTTTGCATTGATATAAATATGACAAAATATGTGTTTAAATATTATCGGCCAAAACACAATTTACGATTAAAAAAGATGGCATTCGTTTCGGGATCAACTAATAGTATAATGACTATATGTTCTCTAAGTTTTAGTATAATTTAACGATATTCAGGTTCTAAATCTTTAATTTTAAAATTGAATTGCTAAATTTATGTTTTTGAGTAAAATATAGTTAAATTATTAAAAACAATCATAGTCAGGCTCATACGTAAAAATCTAAAACCAATAAATATTATTTAAAAGACCATATTTTCTACTACATATTACGTATTAAATATGTTATGAATAAACGACTTTTATGTGTGTACTATAATATAATATATATTTAACGTTGCTGATATTTTCTAATGTTAACGATAATGATTCAAATGCGACGCGACATATATTTTTCATATGTTAAAGATACATTACATGCGTTCTTATCAGCATTGCATAATAAAATGTAGCTGATAATCAACCCACAACGGTGCAATAAATATCGCGATCGATACAAATTGGCCACACGCGGTTTATTGTGGAGTTCATAAATGCGGACATATTGAAAATACCATAAATGTCGTCCGGGTCAAAGTAAAACTGTTGTCCACGTATAAGGAGGTCGTAAATGTCACACGAATGGCAAACGGTTAATAGTATTTTAACCCCTTTTTACTATAAGGCAGGAGGAGCTTTAAGAAATAACAATAACTATTGCCCGGATTTGTTTTAATTAGTTGTGTCTAAACTTGGTTGAACCGCGCTATTTAATTAAATTAAACCGCTGAATAAATATAGTATTTTAATTGAATCGTTAGTACAAAAAATGGCATTGTATTGGATATCTTATCATTGGCTTACTACAATGATAAAAAAATTATTTATATTAAAAATATATATTAAAAAACACACTATCAGGGTTTTTCTGTATGTTATTATATTCCTTCAAATCATTTGATCGCAGTATACTTTCATAGCTTTTGAGTTTTTTTAATAGCATATTAATCAGAATTATGGGACAACATTGGTATTATAACATCATTCTTATATTCAAATTGAATGTGCAATACGAAGCATAACGACTGCTTTATAATTTTAATGTCGCCCCCATAACGAGACAGCTACATATATGTATAATATGATATTTTACGATAATAACACTTTGTCATTCGCGGCTGTTACTCTCGCTAAAATATTCCCCGGGTTATTATATACATTCGGTTATCGCTACAGCCATCTCACCTTATACACCATCTTGGGCATCATTAGTTCCGCATGCGGGTCCCGGCGCTTGACTTAATATTCCCGGCGCACAAAAAGACCGTAAACTTTCGGCGAGACAACAAGGCGAAGGAGGAGAAAAAGAAGTCGAAATACAGCGTCGGCCAATAATGTAACTTATTTTCCAATAATCTTGTCATGTCGACGGCACTGGATCTCGCCCGGCCTAACAAATGGGCCCGCTTGCAAAAGTATCTAGTAAAAATTCTCGTCGCGACGCCACTGGAAGACGTACACGTCCCCGCAGCCCCCACACGCCGGCGACCCCGAGGCACACGTCTAACCCCCAGGAACTACTCAGGATTCTTGAGACGAACCAAATTTATCTTTCATCCCTGATGCTTTCTGTGTCGCATGCGAGCTCGACATGGGACAGGGCCTATAAACGAACTTATTTTTTTCGACCCATAACGGTATAATCTGCGGCGAAAAAACACTGGCAATGTTTGAAATTACATACCTAGGATATACTTGTTTTTGAAGGGGAGATGTAAAATCAATTTTATCGACATTTTTTAATGTATTGTTGGATAAAATACATATTAAGGTATTTGAATATTTAATTAACTTTTACAACACGTTGTTTAATGGCTGACACTCTAAGTAGGGCCTCATTCCGTAGTACAGCTTTGAAAGCTGCAGTCTCGGGGTCCTTCTCCAGGGCGCTGTTCCCTAAATTTCCAGAAAAATAATAAAATAATTTGAAACTTGAAAATGCATTAAATTCTAAATGTGTTTTCTATGTATACTATGTTAAAAATGATATCGCAAGTTTAAGAATAACATTACTTTAGATAATTATTTTTAGTGAAAAATATAAAGAGCTATTGCCTTAGCTAGATTTTATTTGCTGTTATCATAAAATCGACTGATTCGAATTTTGTTTTGAAGCTACCAACTATTTATCGGTAAATAGAAAAAATAAGCTGATTTAATTAAAAACGAGACGCTATTATTAAATATTTTTTTATAAAATTTATTTTTATTTGTAATAGCTTAAATTGCTGTTGATTTTCCTTGTGAATGTTCAGTCTTTTGGATCTAACGGTATCTCTATGATGGTTAATATCTATTCTATTCTATTGACAATAAATTGATACTCTGCAAGTAATCCTCTGGGTTTAAATTGATTAAACATTTTCGCCGGCGTCGGGCATGCCCGCCGTCAAAATAATGACAAGTTAGTATCGCATCGGGGATTAAGTTTGACGAGGCCGCGGTGTTTGCGGCAAACGCGGCTCTGAATCCCACCAGGGCCGCATCCGGACGCTGCGAAATATTTCGCTTGCAGTCGCCCCCTAACGAGTCGACTCGGGACAACTTCTAACTTGGTTAAAGCTAACTCCCGACACACGGGGAGGATTGGCCCGACGGAAAGTTGACCCCGGCCAATTGCCATAAAATAAGTCTACCTAAGTTTTTCCGGTTTTGTGTATATTTTTCCAACAATGGATATGCTAAACCTAGTACGTAGCATATGTGCATTGATGGATCACTTGATTATTAAAAACTTTACTGAACTTTTATTGTGTTTTCATAATCTACGTTCATTGATAGGGCTTAAAATATAATTTAAATAATACATATGAGATAAAAAATAAAAGTTTTTTTTCAAATAAGGCATTTAACGATGAAACATTTTTCTTATCTTCGTGTTAAATAATCTCACCGTAGAAGATATTCGTTCGCTTTCTGTTTAAGTATGCTTTATCGACTTATTAATTGTTATTAAATTATATAAAATTAAGAAAATGATTTTTGGGTTGATTTTAGTTTAAATTTTGGTACTCGAGATAGCGAAGAATCCGAAATTTTTGAGGATAAGTTCTTGGGTTGTATCGATACAGAATATTTACTAACAATCCTTCCCAATCTTTATGTCTTTGCACTGTTAAGTCAGACTAATTGAGTTTTCTCAGTCAGTTTAAATGAGTTTGTCTTCCATTTTATGCAGCTAAGATACAATTGTCAATCTTTAGATTTTAGTGGCCATTGTTGCCGAATTTAAAAAAAATAATTCATATAACGTGCGATTTCGTATAAATTGTTCACTTGGTACAAATTCTGTCATCATAAATTTTAATAAAACAACAACTATTTAATTTAATAAAAACGACAATTTTTCTCAGATTACATAATATATAACTTACATTAAAAATATATATTTAGTAGCATAAATGTGTTCTGACATTTATCTTTAGGGTCAAATGTAATTTGTATAATCTAAAATGACTTTAGGAGGATAAAAACGTGTTGTTCTGCTTTATAAAATACAAATTACAACTGTACTTAAATCCATTTTATTTACAACGTATATTTATTAAAAAAATATGTTTAAAAAACTATTTCATTTCTGAATCTGTAAATATTGATAATACTGTATTTTGATATTATCTATAATATGCTTTGCCTCTTTGATGGACTCAACTTTTTAAAGAATTAGATTATTTGATTGTTACAGTACACTTTATTTTTAAGATAACGCCATAAAATAAAAATTTAATTTAATTTCATATAAGTAGCTAGTTATCCATATAATAATTATAGATTACAATATAGATTCGATTGCGAAAGAAATAGATTTGCATTTATAGATTGAATGCGAATACATTAGGGATTAAATGTGTTAATACTCCATCATCGTTAAATTTTTTTACGTGTATTTTTTTCATCATACACCTAACACTGCATTGGCGAAAGCGGTTTCGATTCCAGCGAACGGCGGATTAATGATAGTTAATTTTAATGGCGTGCCACACAAGCCCGGTCGGGCCGTGCGTGATCGGAAACCAAAAGCCACCCCTTTGTGCGCCCGGGGGTGGCCGCCCCCTATTCCCGGCCACCCCACTGCAGACTGCACCCACTTTGTATGCAGAGCGTATTTATGGCGGAGCTTCTTACCTTTGTGGGTGCACTCGCGTATGGACGTCCGCGTCTGGCCAGCTTTCAGCCTCGCTGTCTGCGATCACCACATCTGATGCTCGCTTAATGCCAATGGTGCTGGTGCTCCTGGCTGCACGCTGCCTCTCATACCACCACTTAAAAATAAGATTGTATCATCCGGGGGGCGGTATGCATATTTGTACAGCATAAAGTGGCGGAGCGTCTTGCGCGCTTTGAAACTTTTCTTGCTGTGGAATTACACCGGGGATGAGACGGTCTGGCCGAATCGGATATTAAAGGATCGCCAATGGAGATGAATAGTCGTCCGATAAGACGAGAAGATGTGTAAAGTTTTACAAAGGCTCCGAATAGTGTTTTGATCTTGGGCTTAACTTAATATGAAAAAGAGTAATTATTTTGACATTTTGCTTAATTCAAAATCAGCTTATTCTGATCCTCTAATATAACTTTTAAAAATGTTAAAGTATCTCTTTGTTTATTTATTATAATGTATTGATATAAATAATTAAAAGAAGCAAGGTATAGAGAATGTGAGCGCCTCTTGTTAATTTGGCTAGTCTTTTAAAAAAGCGTTGTTCAATTGTATCAAATATTCACAACACGTTTCCTTTTAAGTTTGTGTAGTTGAAGTATCCAGACATTGCTTTTTAAAATAGATTTTATCTTTAAAAGCGCCAAATTAGACTTTTTATTGTATCAACTCTGTGTTGTATTAACTGTCACCTAAAATTAAAATATATAAAATAAAGTAATATGTTAACACCAATGGAAATCTCTTAAATGTTGAAAGAGTAGTGGATAAAAATGTTTAATAAAAATTGAATTCAAGCGAAACCACTTTTAAATTTGCAAATACCACTGTCATAACTACAAGACACCACTAAAAGTTTATAGATATTCATGAAAATTTATTGATGACATGATAGAGTTTTCATATATTCGTTATTTTTAACTATTGGAATATCGAATAGTAAACAATATTTTTTTTTTTTAATAATATATATTCGTTATTAAAAATCTAAAAATACTGTATCAATAATGAGTGCAAGTTCATAAATACATTATTTTATGCTTTTGATGTATGAGAGTTTAATTTAATTAGTTCAGATTTACCCAGTTGTAACGCATTGGGCTTACGTCTGTCAGATTATAATGAAAAAAATTAAAAAAGTGTTTGTAAAACCAATATAATAAAACCATTACAATATAATGCATATAACTCAGCGTGTGATTAGCTGACTTAATGTTTTGATTAACATTCTTACAATTTTAGAATTCAACTTTTTATTACCGTTATTTTTAGAGTGCCAGCCAAAAATATAATAAATATAGAATTCCAAATAACTACCGTTACACTGCTTTACAGTTAAAAAAGTCGCTTTTGATTATTTGCTGGTAAGATTAAGTCTAAATAAATAGTAATATGTTCCCTACTTATTTAGAGAGAAAATATCATAAAAGTATCATAAATAAAGCTTAATATTGATACATTGTAAGAATATTATTTATCGTCCGCGTATCTCGCAACTTTTGCTTTGTTTTTGGTTCACACTGCGCAAAGCAGAAACGTGTTATTTTCTTCGAGTTATTTTACTTTTACAAGAACCAAAGTGGACTTACTCGAAGCACACGCGGAGAGTGTGAATTTTTATTATAAACACACTCGTGTAAAAGAGAACAAAGCACACCGTACCATTGCAAGATCACGTAGCCGTTTAAGACATAGAGTTCGTATATCGATTTTTTAGAATTTTCGTCTTGGGATTTCGCACATGTGAAATTCTTCAATACTTTTTTATACACATACACTCGAGTTCGGCATCTGAAAATTTTAAATTCGCCAGCCACGCTTAGGAGCGCGGTCGGGGTATCAAAGTTTTCCCGGGAGGTTGCGGAAAATCCAACGAAAAACCGATGCGGGCATCTTTAGCTTGTCGCATCGGATTGTTGAAAACCGCATTAAACTAAACTTGCAGAGCGACAAGCCCAGACCGAGCTGAATTATTTAATGCGACTGCATTCCGATGCGGCACAAAGATCAATTTTAACGATTGAGATGCGCGACCAGACCATTTGGGGCAACTTTATGTTTCGCTGTGAATATCTGAAACGAGCTCGGTTAATAATTAAGAGCTCGACACCGTCTTAGAATAACTCGTGTGCTCTCTGAATAACCCATGCGCCATTATTCGCCTTGTCTTCTTTCTCTCGCACTTCTTTTCGTTTTTGCTAACAGCTTCCGCCCTCTGAACTTGAGTATTATCATCTTTGGAATATTTATTAGTCTCATAAAATAGAAGAGCCTACGTTCTGCAGAACGACGACGAAAAAGAGGTCTACACTCGAAACGACGTTATCATTTAGTTAACAAATATTTGATACCGTGTTTTTTTAACACTTGAACTATATTTGTTTTTATTAGGCAGATTCGCATTTACACTTTATTGGTAATTTATCGAAATAATTAAAAAAAAACATATTTTTTGTAGCTTCAACTTGTTCAATGACACTGATGAAACTAGCAAAAATCATAAAGTTTGACGCATAGACTGATCTTTCTCTTAAATAAAATCACCTAATTGGTTGTCTAATAAAAATGATAAATTATCTTATCGTTGTGTATCTATGTATTATATAATGAAATGGAGCTTAAAGCTGTTTGTAGATTTATCACATTAAGAAAATAAATATTATTTATGCTACATATTTTTTTAAAGTAATCTCTTTTTATATATTATCGCAATAATTAAAAGAGAATCTTACAGTTTAATGACCAGCACCAAACGATTTTTGTCATAAATTTAATTAAAAATGACATATTTTTTTTATTGTAAATATTTCTGGATTTTTTCATTCTCATAAAATAGACACGTTCATTTTTTATAGTACATGTAAATCTCGAATTGAAAGCATTTCTTTTCTCACATGTGCTTTATATATCACTTTCTATATACTTATATTCAAGAATGCACCGGTAAAATGTAAATAACGTAACTATCTCGCATGCAATTCCTTCTCGAACACACTCGGTATGATATTGTCAGATTTGAGGCGAGTTTGCCTCTAAAGCGCATACACATAAGAATATTGCCTTTTTGTGAATAATGTCAAAAACATACAATACGTCGCACGTGCAAATTGAAATGTTTTTCAACAATATGTATACAAAAGTGTGTATACGTACAGTCTATTGATGGACAAAGTTTTCTCAGGCTTGCGTATTATTATTCTGGGGATATAATGAAGCCGACTTGACCCGCCAACAATACTTTTAATCCGCTAAGGGTTGGGAGAGGCCCATCGTTCCGTCGTTCAATTTCTCGGAAACAAATAAAATAAACGGCTACCCTTGGCCGAGGGTGGCCACGGATCTGACCCCCTTAACCCGAAGGTTCTCAAATCAATCTTTGTTTTCGCGCGTTCTTTATTTAACATAGAAAACTTTTACCCCTAACGCTTTTATTGCTTCCCTTCTATTACAAATTGCGATCGCACTCTCAATCTTTGCCTTGTCTCGTCTTATATAATTTACTTTTTAGTGAATATAATCTGCGTTTCAAAAATAAATAAAAAATGCATTTTTTTCAAATAGTGCTTAGTGAGGTATTTTGCGTTCCTATCGCGGACTCTATAGCACGGAATTCTTTTGAGTACTTTTTAGAGATAAATGGCCGCACAATAGACATCCGTTTGTACCTTGGGCCGCCATTGTTGTGTGACGTCACCGTCAACACTTCCGCCATTTTGCAACGCCGCTTCCGTCTCAATACGCGTCCGCGAGCCGTGAATTCGAGCTGATCTGACTTTCATGACAGCACTTCAGCCACACAGATAAAAGTTAACATATTTTAAAAGCAACACAATTTACACAATGGTTAAATATTTCGTAAAATATTACATAAACCCTATTTATATTTAAGTATCAACTGCTTTAAATACCGATTTTTAATCTACATTTATTTCTTGATTTACGCAGCATTCGTTTTACGTTGTAAAAAAAATATATTTTTTAAATACTCCCAATCAAATACATTGGTTACACACTTGTAGCAAGGCGATATATAAACGCATGTATTTAAGGCTTACTTGACGTACGTCTGGAACCTCCGCCACTGTCCATGCAGTGCCCTGAGTTACTTTTTGCATGCATTAATGAAACGTTAAAAAAAGCATTTTATGGTTCAATTTACGCGATATTTTCTAGAACCTATATACTGCGTATATCAAGGAATAGGTGTATTCTATATATTTTTTCAAGTTTACTGATGTAAAAATGTTTTCCTACACTCTTATAATTTTTACAACTTTTATATATTATGACTTTTCAATTAAGGGTTATATATTTTTTTATTCAAAAGTAGGTCTAACTAAAAATATTAAAAACACTGCCATCTACCTTGACATATATACAAATATTTAGATAAAATCTATTCATAAAATAAAAATAAAAACTACAGAAAATATTTCTAAAGCATTGCATTTTAATTGTATAATTTTTATATTGTACAATATTTGTTGTCAGAAAATTAGGCATAAGTAATTTCTTTGCATATTTCTCTAAATCTAACAATAAAATCATTTTTATTCTAATATTGCAATTAAAATATTTTATTGATGTAAATATATAAACATACGTATTTATTTTGCTTACTATCTTTTACATTTATATGAATGATGCATATATAATTATTATTATATTAAAACGTATTTTCTTATTAGATTTTATATAATACAAAGACTTAATCTACCAAATTAAGTATGTATTTACTGTATAGTTTTTTTTAGCAAACAATGCATTCATCGAAAAAGTTGTTTTAAAGTTATAAAATCTTTTACAACAGTGGAAGTTCATTCATTTTTAATCAACATAAATTTAATGGTAGATAAAATCTCTCACTTTTCACAAAATTTCTGTCATTTTAATAATTGTTTTAAATATAATAAGCTCTTAGGTGAAGGTCCAACATTGATCATCACCATAATGACTAGATATTAGTTCTTTACAGCTATCTGATGAAGATAAATATAGTAAACCTGCTAAAAAATTATTGACACTGATTGACTTGATATAATACCATTTTATATGTTGATGTAAAAAAATACAAAATAAAATGGTATTATATCAAGGCAATCAGTGTCAATAAATTCATTCTCTCATCAGTGTCAGATATCCTTTGTTATGGATTTTCTTTCTTGTAGGTATCTCAGGGATATAAAACTGACCTGGCTCACTTTCAAGAGCTCCACGGGGCGCTCTAAGCCCCGCCAAGATGATACACGTGTTAAAATCGCTTTCCTGCGTGAAAGCCTTATCGCGAATGCCGATTTCGCATTGAATAGCTTACATCCGAACGCTTTTGCCGCTCGCATGTACCCACCCTTGTTGAAATCGGTCGGGTGGTTTTTCACCCACCCACAGTATCGCACCTGGCCATCACACTTACCTGGGCCGTCGAGACTGCCGGTGAAAATTGTTTACATGTTTCCACGTACGTCCTTTTATTAAAAAGGGACCCGCCCTTATGATATTCATTCGGCGCCTTTATCGTGCAAACAAAACACCCGAGAAATAATTCAATTTTCCCCCGTTGACTTTAACGAGTCGGCGAGCGGTGAATTATTCGAGAAATTTGGCGCTACTTTGCACACATAACGACTTGACCAATTTCCTTGGGGCGATTATTTCGTAAGCGAGATACCTCGTATATTACACAGAATTATATTTAGTAATTTACTACATATATTATATTTGAGTTAGGTGAATACTTAATTTTTGAACAGGAAATAAACTTGAACAGTTTTGGTATATTTTTACTAGAAATAATCTTTGATATAAATAAGGCTATAAAATTAATTAAATGACTCAAAAACAATATCAAATATACAGATTTTATTAACCATGTATACATTTACGATAATTTAAATATAAATTTTAAGTATAAGAAAAAGTAGTCTCTGTTTTTTAATTGCTAATATATTTAGAACGAAAAAACAGAATAGACAAAGCAGTTTTTTTTAATTTTATACAATCTTTGAAATGATAGATATAACTTTTTTTTAAATAGATTGGGTATAATAAATGCATTTGTTATAGTAAGAGTGTATAAAAAATACTTATAAAGGTTTGTTTAATACATATAAGAAACTTTATGAGCTAAAGTAGTTTATTTTTTATTAATTTTGATTTGTCATTACAATATTTATCCTTAATATTGCGAATATTTAAGTAAACCTAATCATTGATGATTGATCAGAATTATAATTATAAGTTTGCTCTCCCAGACACCCAGTATGTATATTGAATACGAACCCAAGTCTTTCAGGTCAATAGTCAGCGACTTATACTACTTCTCTATGGTACTATGAATTAGGTTATAGCGCAAAAAATATTAGTGTCTAGCATATTTTATATAAGTAAAACTATAATAAATGTTACGTTTTCATTTTTCATTAATTTATTATTGGCGAAATCTCTATTACAAAATATGAATGTTTTATATGCAATTAAAATAATAGTAAGGAAGTCAATATTATACTAGAACATCAACTTGAAATCTTGATAATTTTGTCAATTAAATAAATATTTTTCATGCAAGATTAAAACAAGTATTCGCGACATAATTATTGCTTTTCTCACTATTTTAATTGTAAAGGTCTGAGGACAAATTTTTGTTAATAATCATATAGAAATGTCACAATGAACCTGTTTTTTTAAAATAAAGTTATCAAAAATTACAAACAACGCAATCTCCAAACATACATCATCACAGTTTTTTCATGGATGAATTATGTAAGTTTACTAGTTCAACCCCTATGTAACTTTGTTGTCAACGTGCAAAGCTGTTACATATTCAAAGACTTTATATTGCATACTCAAACGTTTCTTTGTGGTCGAAACCATATTATGAAATTAACACAGACTTTTGATAATTACGGTACAATTTTAAGTATGGAAAAATGTGTTGGTGTTTATATAACATCTATAGTGTATTTGATAAAAAAATACTTAGTAAAATTATATGTATTTTTAACTCAGTATAAAAATAATATAACTAAAAGCCTTATATTAAAAAATAAAAATCATTATCTTCATCTTGTATATATTTTATTTTCAGTATTCAAAAGATTAAATAATATAAATATTTTTATCCTGAAAAGTAATTAAATATATAACAAAGATAAGAATAATACAATCACGTTTTACGCTCCCAGCGTGGCGTAACATTGCCTTGTAACTTTATCTACTTTAATGCCTCAAGACGTGTTTCATTCAGGAGCGCGTAACTTCGCAAAGAAAATCAAATGTGACCCTAATAAAACCTTCTAGGAGAAAACGAAGGTCGAGTTGATTTGTTCTTTATTCGATCATCAATATCGAAAAATGCGTTTCAAGACTAATATTTCATACGTTTTTTTAACGTGAAAATATATTTTTTTCTAGATAATCCAATTCGTGACTGGATTCAATTGAAAATTTTATTTTTTCTAAGTCGGAAAAATCCATTATTCGAGGGTGGCCAAATCTGAACTTGGCTTTTCGCGAACAATCGTCAACGACTCGAGCCGTTCCGTTCTGATTGCATTTTCCGCTCACCCAAAGAAAACTTCATAAAGCGACTGTGCCGTTTTCTTTCTATTCTATTAAGTCCGTTATCGGTTCGGCAAAATAGTGAGGTAATTTGACGCCACTTTTCTTATAAAATTCCGTAACATCATTTCAAAGTTTATAATGCATGAAACAGTCAATGAGCGGGTTATTTCCTTCATTGTGCGAACTGTGTGCATTATGCGGATCCGTACTAGGTAATATCCCGTAAAGCTTTAAGCGCTAGCCTTGTCGTAGCGCACGAGGAAAATGCTTTAGGCAAACAAGCTGCTTCGAGTGCTATCTGCATTAATACTTTTGCGAATTTCCCCCAAGCGCGGAAAGCTGTCTGTGAAGGAAGAGCTTTCTTTGCAAGTAGTTTTACCGAAAATCAAAATCAAATACCTCTATATTCTTGTAAAACTTGTGAGCACTGTTAATATTTTTTGCATGAATAGCATTAGCGATAAACGTCGAATCAATGTTAAATTTTAGGGGTGGAGTACAGATATCATGCGCTATTTGTTTATCATAATACAATGCAGATTTTCTAGATAGCTTAGGGGTTTATGCAAAACACAATCCTATTTGAAGATAAAGGCTCAGGTCTAGAGATCTCTCCGACAGATAAGAATTCACCTCAAATGAGGGGAAAACTTTCTATTCCACCTCGGCTTACTACGAAATCGCAGGGGAGGCAAAACGAATGAGCGAATTTTTAAATTATGCACGCTATATACACTTTAATGCATAAGGCATTCGAGCAATGAAACTAAGTACCTATATACTACGGAAAAATATATGTCAAGTTTATTTTATACATTTAAAACATAAGGAGACATAAAAATGCTCATTAAATCAGCTTTTATAAATCTAAGGAAAAGGGTTGTTAGGCTGAAGTTAAATAAAAAAACGGCTTTTTCAACTTCCGGTTAATTTGGTAAGCTCTTAGTAAGCGGATTGCAAACGCCCCTTCAGATTTTTTACCCTCGCGCAGTAACTCGGTCGGAGGGTTCCATCACCCCTTGACCGACTGAATCAGCTGAAAGACAATATTTAGACTGTCAAAAAAGAACGTATAAAAATATTTGAATCAAACCCAGATTTTCATATTAGATATAATATGAGCATATTTGATACACATAGCGTATTTCGCGTATAAACGTTTTAAATATTTAAGGATAGCACGTATGATTTGTGCTAGGACGTTTTCCGACTAGGATATCCCTCCCGCAATACGCTCCTGTACCCACAATGCAAATTGCATCAGTTAAATTTATTATACGCCCCTAAATGGGATTCCAGTTTCGTGAGACGAAACGGTTGCCCCACTTGAAAATTGGGAAACGCACACCAATTTACCGCCATGGAGCACAGTACCAAAAAAATATATACTAGAATTCGGCTCGCTGTTTAAAGCCAATGACATTTCTGGTAATGGATGGTCCAAATTACAGGTAATTGCACAACAATTGGGAGCGGTCGAGGAGAGCGCCTGTCGCAGGTGAACCCTCCCAGAAGATTTATTGGGCACCTCGGGTTAGGGTTTTATGCTTAGACTATCGCCATTCGTAACCTCAATTCTCCCATATATTACGTCAGGATATTTCTTACTTTCGCCAATGATCTATGAGTGTTATATAATCACTCTGGCGTTAAAGAATTTATTTTTTATTTTAAATTATATAATTAATAACTATTGAGTAATCCCAAAATAAATTTTGTTGTTTTTTTTTAATTTAATCTTTCTTTTGCCTTTGATATCTAAATACATATTTTCTTACATCTGTATTGGTGCACATCTAGAATTTTTACCAAGTGAGAAATTGCATATTATACATATTTATAAAAATATAGCAACTACGGCCACTAAAAATATAAACATTTGTAAAGTAGTAGGTGAGGTCATTAAATATCCGTAAATATAAAGTTGGTTTAAAAAAATTTGGACGGAAAATTACGATATTTAGAATAGACTTGGATGTGAAAGACCAGCAAGGATAGACTATGATTTTCTTGCTGCAGAAATGGAAGCAAATCCTACTCAAACCATTCATTAGTTAGCAAAAAACCAAATTGATCAGAAGGCTTATAGGCTGAATATCCAAAGAGTTTCTGGATCTTGAAGCTGGCCGCCTTTTCCTGACCGTTTGATAATCAAATTGTACGACAACAATCCTCGTAGCCGGCAATGATTATTCAAAGGTCAAGTAGCAAAACCTACCTCAAAGTTTGGTCTCTATGTAAGAAAAAATAGTTTGTGTGTATGGTAGGATTGCATTACGAAACTCTTAAACTTGGCCAAATAATAACATCCAAATAATCAGCTTAACAGTTGTGTACGAAAAAATATATAAAAGGCTTGCACTTGTCCAATTGCTTAACAACACAACAATGCATGTGCCTATGATCCGAAATAAACTTTCGATCATATTGAGGGCATTAGCTGTAAGGTTTTATCTCATTCATCTAATTTTCCACACCTTGCTTCTTCGGAGTACAACATATTTTGATCGGTACAACACTGCCTAGATGAAAAAAATCAAAATACAAACGATAGGAAATATATGGAAATA
This sequence comes from Plectrocnemia conspersa, assembly GCF_051122295.1. Taxonomy (NCBI): domain Eukaryota; kingdom Metazoa; phylum Arthropoda; class Insecta; order Trichoptera; family Polycentropodidae; genus Plectrocnemia; species Plectrocnemia conspersa. The sequence goes on from NW_028277178.1 coordinate 16,488,417, forward strand.
TTCTACATAAAATGTGGAATAATAATGGAATTTTAAAAAAATACCAAGGAGTGTGAGAAAATTATATATTTAGAATAAAATTATATTTTTATTAATAACCCTAGAAATAAAAATTTTAAAGAGATTTTTTGCTTCATTAAAAAATTATATTTATTTCGGGATTACCTGATATATACAATAAATTATCTCTACCGGCAACCATTGTCCTTGGCCGTTTTGTTATATTATATAAAGTAAGAAAATATACAATACAATATATAGATTTAATGATAATTAGTTTTGCAAACATCTTCTTATTATATTTAAATATTATTAACAAAACTTAAATATTTGGTTACATATTTTTTCATTTATATTGTCACTTATGAATAAATATTTATATTAGTATTTATTATTTATTTATTTATAAGTACCATAATATAGGGATTATAAGATGCACCTTTATTTCTTAATTAAAAAACAATTAATATGAATATCATTAAAGCATAGATCTCTTACCTGTAATAATACCATCATAGTAATTTTTTCAAACATTGTTTCATATTTTTCTAAATCATATTTTAACTGAAAAACTAATATCATCTTGGCTGTTATTATTTGAGTGGTCAGCATACATCTATATCGATGTTATGGTCAGCAAGTAGAACAATATTAATCAGCGAATATTGCCATATTAGGCAGCTCTTAATGTCTTTCTATAGTTAATTAAATAAATTTGCAGCGATATAATTAATAAAATAAAATTTTGTCAAGCTGTAAAATGTTTTTGGTTTGTTTTTTATTTATATAGTTTAATATTAAATTCAAGTACTCCCTATAACAAAACAATTATCTAATTACAATAATACATATCTAATATTTATATAACAATATAAATATCTAAATCACATATTATATATAAGGACTAGTCATGTTAAATATTTTATATCAATAATTATATATGTCTTTAATATGAATAATTTATATTACTTACCCAGTAAATATTATCCTTTTTAGTTGAATTGCTAAATTTATGTGATTTATTATATCATAAACGATATAACAGATAAGATGTTTTAAACACATAAAACTTTTAGAATTTATTTAAGTGATGTAAATTCAGGTAATAATTTTAAATGTAGTTAAATATTGATACCGTTTACATCGTAAATTCGAATCTTGCTGTACTTCTCGAAAATTCAATAATTTTATAACTCTAATGTACAAATCCTTCGAAAGCAGCATAGCGTTTAATAACCGGATACAAACATCGCGAGTGCCAACAATGGAGTGATTGATGATTTTCCACTTCAACAAAAGGCCGTTCAATGAACACTTCTTTTCACGTCCATTAGCCTCTTTGCACAAAACTCCCCTTCGTACCAACTTTAATAAAACATTTTAAAATCATCCGCAGATAAATGGATGTCGAAAAAGACGCTACTTTTAAAGTACGTCTCATAACTCTTTAATTATATACAAATACACACTGACAATTGATCGTATTTGAATTGAGTGAAAATCGTAGTATCTCTGGGGAAATCGCGCTTCTGCATTAAACGTCTCGAGTAACGTATCTCTTCCAGCTGTCAATTGAATCTAATCTATAACATAGCATAGTTTGTTTTAGATATATTTATTTCAAAGTCAAAGGGATTACGTTGAGGCTACAATTTTAACAAGAAAAGACGCGAGTTCAACGTTACGGGCGGCGGCTTCTTTGGCGAGGAAAAGAGGCGAGTCTCGCTGGGGGTAAAAAGAAGGCCACTGCATTATTTACAATGACAAAGCGAAATTCTGAATTCCATTTGTAAGATAAGGCCACGCAGCAGCGGAGCAGAGCCGGTTTTACGGCGGAAAAAACAACGTGCCCCCTCTGTGTAACAGTGAGAAGAGAAGCAGACAACTCTTTGAACGGCGGGGGTGTGAATGGATACGGCGTTGATAAAAATCTTCCTTGTCGAAATGTAATGCATTGCCTATAAATCAACGCTCGCCTTCGATTATGTTTCGAAATTTCATATTTTTCCAAGTTTTTTATTCTTCCTTTGAGGGGCGCGTAATACGCCTGAGAGCTTTTGACTTTAGCGGCTTTTTCGCTGAGCTGCGGTGTTGTTATGAATTTAGATACATTGTATAAATTTTTCTTTTACATATAAGAAGAATTTTTTTTAAATAGATAAAATCAAATATTTAAAAATTACTTAATCGAATTAAATCATTAAATGAAATGGTTTAATGTTATCTAAGGGGCTTAAATCTTTATTAACACTAATATATTTTTTAAATATTTTAAATATAAGTATGTGTAATTTATTTTATCTGACCATAGTTTAGGGGTGCTTTTGTGCTTTTATGTATTTATGTGCTTTTATTTCAAAATAATTAATATATTAACAAATAATTAAAAACCATATTGTTAAAAAAAATACTTACACTGATGATATAATGGTTAGTTAATAATTAAAAAAAAATAGTTTTTGATAAATTATGAAAAAAGCTCCAATATAATCCATTATTATTCGAAGTAAAATATATTTTTTTGGTACACAAATATTTGAAAGTCAATTATATGAAGCAATTTTGTCTAGAAATAGTATATTTTCGTCCTTTATTAAATTTTCAACATTTAATCAAGATATAATTAGCAATGAATTTTATAACACACCATATTATATTAAATAGTAATTAGCTATACAACCGACTCGATAAATGCAGGCCGTTATTTATTAATATTTATAAAAAATAGATTATTACAAAAATATAAATCGTCTAATATTATAATTGAGAACAAAAAGCAAATTTTAAAAACGGGAAATATACTGTGTGTGTTATTTTAATTTATCGCTATATTATTAATGTATCGATTTAATTTTTTCAAGCAACATTTTTACCAGTTACATATAGTATTTTATATATTTATTGTATTAAATGTAGATAAAATAAAGTCTAAATAAAAATCCTTAATTTGCTTACATTCTGTTTTAAAACAGTTTTAATTCTAGTAAATCAAATAAATCGATTACTTATTGACAAGAGCTTTCAGAGCCACGGTGTGTCCATTTTGAATTATGAAACTAACTAGAGCATGTCAAGTGATAAATACACGGGGAAATATTATAATAAAGTCCAGGTAGCATCTGGCGAGCATAGTTGTTAAGTACATTAATGTCTCGTAGCGGGTCGTGGGTGCAGCAAGTGTGATTGGAAGGGCGGGCCAAAGGGCATAAGGTTGTTGTGGAGGTCCGGCGGCCCCCGCAATTACCCCGACCTCTTCCGTCGCCGGTAATAGAGAAATATGACCGGCAAGAACAGCCATTTACGAGTGTTTGGCAAATGTTGGCCGGCCGATGTCCGTCCATGATATGCTGGGTACAACCGAGCTCGGTCGGCAAACGGATGAAAATTTTAATATACGTGTGTAACTGCTGAGATGCGACATATTTGTATAAAGTGTATTGTTCTTTCTATTTATGATATACTATTAAGTAATCATAATTTCTTTTTATTATTCATTCAATACTCATTACTAACAAATGTTTGGTTTTGTGTTAAACACTTATAAGCCAATTAAATATATTACATTATGTTTAATACCTTTAAATGATCTGATTAACTCGATTAAAAATAATTTTAATATATAGTTTTACTGTATATTAATTACAAAGTATATATTCAGGACTATAACTCATAGCATATATATTCTTTTAACATTTTCTGCGGCAAATTTGTAACATATTATCTTATTTAAAATTGATCAACTGCAAACATTATTAAATTTAAATTAGGTAAAGACAAAATTGCTTTACTTTACTTATTTGCTCGCTGCTTTAAGGTTAAAAAAATATTATTATTCTCATGATTAAAAATTTATGCAGTAAAAGTGGACATAGGGGTTTTTATTTGCAAAAATCGACTCGCTCAAAAGCGCCTTGGACGAGCGAACGAGCCGGCAGCATAGCAGGGGCGAATATTTATTCTTTCGTGAATATCGCAATTGTTTGAGATTATTAACAATTCAGGAAGCAATCGGGGGATTAGGGGCTGATTTACAGTGCATTTGCTGTCGAGGGTGGAACGAGACGGTGGTCGTATGACGTTACACAAAAGACGAGGATACGAATAGGCGGATTAATCTTCGGACGATGCTGTAAGCAAAATTTGTTTGAAAACATTCTCCTCCTGTCTGTACATTCGCTTTTTTTTCAATCTCGTACTATTCCGGCACTCGTTAAACTTTCACGAATGCACTCATCTTTGATTGGGCTCAATGGTGCCTGAGCGATTGTGCACACTCTCTGCAAAATTCTCCCGACGGCGGGGTTTTATAACGAGCGATGCGATTCAACGTTTATTTAAGAACTTTGCCAGTCAGTTCGTTCTTGTAAATCGACACCGTTATTTTTCTTTTATTACTGCTTTTTTACCGACGAGTTAAAGCGATATTTCACTATTTGCGTTGATAATTTACAAAAAGACTCCACAAAAAAAATGTATTACGATGAAAATATCGAAGTAAAAAGTTTTTATCCACAATAGCGCAGTGATTAAATGTTTTGTATAAGAGGTTTCAAACTTTAAAATAAAATAAGAAATAATAATATACTTAACATAAGAGACTATTAAAATTGTTATCGCATCCAAAACTTTCTTGATTTTTTTTTTAAATATACTTTAAAATTATGTATAATGTATTTTATTTTTACTTATTATTATAAGTTTTATTTAAAAAAATTTGGTATTTGCTACTAAACTTGCTATTTTAATAATATGAAAGCTCTTTACAAATATGTAGTTTTGGTAGCATATTTGCCAAAATATAAGCAATTAGGAATTTGAAATGTGAGTTTCGAATTTAAAATTCATAATTATAATCTAAATACAAAAATAACGTTTTATGGTATAAATTTGCCGTTTTAATTTAAATTTAATTATTGTATCATATAATATTTTAATCAATGATTTTTAAGTATTTTCTCAAAGCAGTGTCGAAAAAAACCCATGAATTTTGCAGAGATTTAATAAAAAAATAATGTTAGAATCAAAAAGTCAGAGGTATAGTTTTACATTAAAAATGGTACTATGGGGCAACAATAATATTCATATTTATAAATATAAGAGTAACATATTTCAATCTCAAAAAACTTATTTTTTTGTAAAACATTTATTTTACAAACGTACCATTATTTACTGATTATTAATTGCAACTTAAGAATATAAAATAAAACTTTAATAGCTATAATTTAAGGTTGGGGGGAAATAGAAAGCTTTTTACAAATTAGGTGAAAGAAAAAAATATATAAAACGTTTAAGATCTAAAGCAATTTATATAAATATTAGCATAATAAATATTTAAAGCATCGTTGCTAGATGGCATTTAATCCAGAAACCAAACCAAACACCCACTGTTCATTATTATATTCGTAAACTGCAATTAAGAAAATACTGTTAAAATCCATTTTTTAGTAAGCTTGTTGTGTTACTGCTACTGTTACACAGAAAGCTTACAAGAAAATGCAATTTAATTTAACTATTTAAATAATAATATAAAAAATAAATAAAAAATACCTTTGTATAATAGAGCGCTAAACTTCAAATTCCTTAATATTATATATTTAATCATTATAATATTTTTTTCATGAAATAAAAAAATAATATTCATAAAACTGCAATCAATGCGTAATTTACCATTTACTTTTAATTTCATTATATAATTATATTGTTTAATTACTCAATTAAAATATATTGAGGTGTATGGTATTTAAGAACAAATCTTGATATAGCTTGAAATTGGCTTGCATTTTGCTCACCCCTATTCTGTAAAGTGCAAAGTTCATCTCGTTCTCGCCCTCTTTCTGCTGGCGCGGCTTGCTCGACTGACGATGATTAGGAAATGTTATTTTTAACAAAAACTCATTATGATCTTCGCCAGCTCAAAAAGACAATCGAAAGAGCTCGGAACAAAAGTTCTAATTATGAAAACTCACAGTGCACGATGGCTACGGCCTCGTCTAGCTGGCTCCGGCTTTTAAGTGTCATAATGGAGCCTTTGTGACTCGGCAAAAAAGATTTTCATTTCACTTTAATCCCTCATAAAGAGCAGATATTTTAATGTGAAACAGATTTGAGATTTCTTTATTGAATATTCTATTTAAAAATATCTCACTAGCCATACATTCAATAACTTTCGCTTTGATTTTCATAATAAACACTTTTGACCTCGAAGCGTCTTTTATTATTAAGAACTTCATAAACAATTATCTCGATAGCACTCTAGGCAAATTTAATTTAAAACTTTTGTAGAATCGGCAGATAAATGCTTAATAGTTAAATTAGTTAAATTTTGAAACATATTTATCCGTAGTACTCGTTAAATAAAATCATAAATCACATTATGTCAAGTGTATTAATAAATTATGCGAGTGCAATTTATATTATAAAATAATATAATATCTACATACACCGAGTGCGATAAAAATATTAACAAAAACTTTTTCGCGTAGATATAAATCAAAGCGATTGTTCGAAACGATTCGCTCGGAAATAACAACCTAACGCGCACACGTATATTCTGTATCGCTTTAAAACTTTTCGCGTGATTTATTATTTTTGTTTTAAAAAATAAAGTTGGCAACCTATTGATACTGCATATATAATATCAATCGTTAAAAGCTGGTTCATAAGGATACCTGGATGAAGTCCAAGACGCAGGCGATATTCAGCTCAAGGACGACCGGTTCATTAAAAAGTGGTTCTTCATGAAATCGCTTTGAATTATTTGTTATGAGATTCGTTAAACAATCCGAACGAAGATATTCAGCGAGAGGTGATTGTGGTTGAGGATTAAAAAAAATACATTATTCTATTATATTTATGTATATATACCATCTCTTTCTTAACCATGTTATATATTTTATCACTATCGGTAGGCTTTAATGGACCAACAACACGGTTTTCGTGGTATGAGTATTGCAGATAGATCCAATTTTGTCCTGCTACTGTTCCTTCTCTTTATCAATGACCTATGAGAAAAACTATATGAATATTTATACAAATTTAGATTCAGCTTAATTATGGGCTTGAACTGTTATGGTCGATCAAAAACAAACTGCCTTTTAGAATCGCTGATATATACATACATAAAGTTAAAGCATTAAAATTGAGAACTTAGAAGTGTTGTTCAAGTGTAAGGATATTTAATACGCAGCATACAAAGTTTGCGATAGAGCGTCAAAGATGTTCAGTAACTTTGATAATTTATCAGTGATTTACGCTTTGTAAGATACGTTAATTAATAAAACTGCCAAATTACGAATAATGGTAATATTTTTAATATATAAATAAATATTGTTATGATTGAGTTGTTCTTTAAATAAGGTTGCGGTAAAAATATATCATAGACGAACTACAATAGTTCGATCAAAAGCATATCTCTATCATCAATCGCCCGTAAAACGAGGCCAACGGCGTATCATTGTCACGATGTCTCCTGACATATTTGGGTCGGAGTACAAAGGCTGTGTAAACGATCGATCAGATTTCGTGCATAGTATAATTCTAATTAAGTCACGATACATCCACACAAACAGAGCGAGCTTTCTTTCAGATCGGTCGTAAAAGCTCCCCGAGCATGCAAGTGCCGCTTCGAAAAACGCAATTGTTGCGTCAGCGCGATTTTATATTCTGTACGAAAATTTACAATACGTACCTATCGTCCGAGCCGAGAGTGTCGAAACAAGGAAACTTTTATTTTTATGCGCCCTCGGAGGTGTTCTGGGCCGTACCATAAAAGGATGGGATCGTTCTCGGCGCTACTGGAAGGAACGAATACCCGAATGGGTACGTCTGACCGGTCGTGTTTTATGAGAAGAATATCTTGAGTGGTCTAAGGCAGATAAACGTTGGACGTGCTTCCGAGATGAGATCTCTCTCGTCTCGTGTAATATTTGCCAAAGCTCCATTCGTATTTCGAAGGTGAACGCGCCTCTTTGACGGCCAATTTCAAAGCTAACAAGAAACTCTAATTTGCAAACAACGTTGTTAGACATAATAAAATTTAGCTAGTCGACATGTAAACATTTTACAGCGTCTGGTCACGAAAGTGTAGTGTACATTTTATACTTTCAATAAAATAAACATTTTCTGTTCCCATGATCTCATTAAAAATAAAATACAGTTAAATTTATTACAATCATAGTTAAAAGAGATCAGTAATAAGTTTATTTAGCAGACGATGTACAAGAGCAATAGCGCAATGAATAATCTATTTTGATATCAAACATGAGTTCTTTAATTTGATTATCGACGGTAAAGATTAAATAAAACTTAAAGCAATATATGTAGTATATAAAAATATTATTTTAATTATTAAAAATATCTGTAATTGTCATATTTCATTCCCGCACATTCAGTCATACGGTATTAAAAGCATTAAAATACAATATGCCTATCCATTTTTCAAAAAAATTATCTCACCACGCAAGTTTTTTAGAAAATAGATAAGCATAGTCAAGAATATATATTATAGATATTTTTATCTTATTGATGAACAGAGCTGGTTGATCGTTAAGAGAACACACTTCAATAGGATAATTATTTATTTTAATGAATGCAAATAATCGAAAACCCAAAACGTTTACTTCGATTGATTACAAAGCATCGAGTTACAAAATAATTTCGAGCTCCCATATTTACCCGAATCGTAGATAAAATTGTCAATAACAGATATTGCTATTTTACATTTTTCATATTTCGACTAATATAATATATATTATAGATTAAAAAAACATTGGATTAATGATAAAACATGTTTTAAGTTTGCCGACAGATAAATTATATGATGATCTGCAGATTCTAATAGTAACATAATTCTTAGATTACCAAAGCAAAGATAAGGCTGATTAGAGCCGTAAAGATTTTTTGGCCATTCAATTACTTCTGAACTCCATTAAAATCTTTTAAGAAAGCATGCATATTTTTAACATCTGGCACGGGCCCACATTTTATGCAGCGGTATAAAAAATGCATCAGTTATGAAGCATTTAAAAATATTTGTACAAATTTATTTTTTAACAAAAATAGGCCTTATGAAAATTATCGACAAATCAGAAAATTTCTCCAAAAATGAAGATTCTTGATTGAGCATTTTTTCGAAAAGCAACACTGCCTAAGTATATATCAGCGTTTCCCAACCTTTTTTGGCTCGCGTACCACTTGCTCGCGTACCACTTGGTATCACGCTTAATTGTACCACTTCGTAAAAATGATTGTATTTCGAGAAATTTGTTATTCTATTTGCATTATAAATGTTATAGGGTGACTATATTTCCCAGAACTCAATTTTTTTGAGTTTAAAAAAAATACCAAAGGTTTTATTTTTTCTGATATCAATGAGACATTTGAACTTTACATATCACAATGTTTTTTTTAAATAAAAGGTGCGCAAGCTCATTTCTTGTCGAAATTTAAAACCAAGTCATTTAAGGCATTTAAGTATTTTTTTAACAACTATTTTTTATTAAAAAAACTACATAGAATTATATTAAATTATTTGTATTAAAAAAAATTAAATGTGCCGAAGGCAATTTTTTTCCAAAAATTACCGATATTAATAAAAAAAAAATTGTATATAAAATTAATTAAGCACGGTAAATGTAAAAAAATTCTGATAAAAACGAGACAATTTACACTTTCATTTTTACAAATTTACAGTAGCGCCACAGGCGAAATTTTTCTTTTAAATATAATAATATTAATGAAATTTTATTTAAAAATATTTTTATTACCGAAATTTTCTATTTATTATCGGAAATAATAGTTATGAAAGTGTTGCTTAAGATTATAATACATTTTTATCGAGTTATAAGTTTAATTTTTAAACAAATTTTACGAAAATATAAGCACAATAATACAAGCAAAATAAATTTAATGAGGTCCTTGTGCTTGTTTCGAAGAACATAATTTTTTGAAATTTGGTTCAAAAGATGTGAGATATACCCTTAAATCTACACCTGCGTCCAATTTGTTTCGCTACTTATTTTTTAAAAAAACATGAAGAAAAAGCTCTTTCTACTAATTCCATACTAGTGAACGGTAATAAGAATTTGAGAGCTTTTTCAGAAAGTTCTTCATATTATTTATCGATGTTTAACTAAAAAATAATTTGATTGTTTCGTTCGAATTTTACTTGTATAGTTTTGTCATTTGATAAGTCTATTTTAATTTTCTTTATCTTTTATTGATAACGATGAAGCTTTTTCTAAATTTTCTGCATAAAAGGGGTTTGAAATCCAATTATTATCTTTGTTTTCGGATTTTGAAAAATACTCCATGAAAGACGATTTTAATCCTGTTAAATGAACTATTACATGTTCTCGTTAATCTTGAGACAAGCTAACCTTATTTTCAACCAAAAAAGTATGTTTAGTTTCGAATACTTCCATTTGATTGTTTTCGATACACTGTTTCCAAAAATCTAATTTCGTAACCATACTTTCATTTTTATCATTAACATTAAAGATCGTCATCGAGCTTTTCTGAAAAATTACATTTAGGAAAAATACAATAGCTTAAATGATATTTTATGACTGATTTTTTTACTTTTTATATCCGCCATTACTGATTATTTTTCGCGTACCACCAACTATCCACTCGCGTACCACCAGTGGTACGCGTACCACAGGTTGGGAACCGCTGGTATATATCATTTAAAAAAAATAGAAAAAAATCTTAATTCAAACACTTTTATCTATTCAAGTGTATGATTTCAAAATGATATCACCAGTATAAGTGAAAAAATTAGCAATCTGAGGGTTAATAGTCTGAAACGTTACGGATGGCGCTATTCCGACTTTGTTAATGAGTTATATATTTAAAATGATAAGCAATTATAGAGGAAAAATAGTCGCTAAAGCCTGTAGACAATGTCTCGTGAACTTATAGTGTTAAATAAATTACAATTAATAAGTTTTTATTTTTAATGAGACCTTTATGGTTTACTTTTATATAGCATTAAATTTACAATAACAATTCGTAAATCACTTTTAAAAAAATACTAATTAGAGATAAATTTACATTTAATAAATTAATTATGTTATTTAAAAATGTTACTTAATACATTTTCGCATTTTAACACATTAGGCGAACAATTTTGGGGCGCGAAAAGGGTCTCTCGCCTGAAAATTAACTAGGCGAGAGTAGTCCTTCCTTTGTGCTTGCTTCTGTTTGTTTAATTTTTTCATATTTCAAACTGCGCCTAATGTTTCCCGCGTGTGATTTATACAAAACAAAACCGCGCATAAATGTACAATTACAACTTTAAAGCAAAATTATTGTCCGCCACGGGACCCACGCCAAAAGTGGCGTCGTCTCGCCCCTTTTAAAGCGACGCCTCCGCCCACCGATCCTGGCCGAGGGGGCCCCCGTCTCATTTATCTGGGGTAACATAAAATTGTATCACCGCTCATTTGCGAGCAAAAAAAAGAACTTTCTCTACGGCGAACAATTCCGCCCGAAAAATAACATCAAAAATCCATTTTTCCATTCCATCGGCGAACGAAACGCTCGGTAATAACCCCACTCTGTCGGAGAAGTCTCGATGTCACGCCGGATTCTGGTAAGAAATGGGGGTCGGGGGTCGCTCGAGATCTCACCTGGATCTTTTGGCAAAATGTCATTTGTGTATCTGGTGGGTAGGGCGATGGAATCTGATTCGTATTGGCAAACGCCGGCATGTTTGGCGGAGGAAACCTGTAGACGTGGCAAAATGCTCCAGTCTCAATGAGCCTACTTGTATGTACATCCTCTTGAAATGATGACAATACAGCATCTTGAAAGCTCACTAGACGCAGCTGTCGTCAATACTAAAAAAAATGCACAGTCCAATATGGTTTTTATATTGATAGCAAATAAACAAATCCTTAAACAAAAAAATATCTATTATAAATTAAATTGTTTATAAAATATATATTCTATGATAGTTTAACTATTTTTTTTTGTAATATAATAATTTAAGTTATTTTATTTTTACTTCAATCTAGTCTATAGCTTAATATGTAATATAATTGTAACCTTAACTGATAAACCAAAATAATTATATCTTAGATTTCGCCCAATGATAGCAATAAAGTATTTAACTTGGGCCCACTTTTACTAGTACTTCAGACTAATTTACTAAATATGCTATACATTTTATATTTTATATAAAAGATATTTTGTAATTAAGCTATATACATACACACATCACAAAAATATTGCGATACAGTACAAGTAAATATTGTATATTATAAAAAAGTCTACTGGAGTTCATAATTAATATATTATGTAATCGTTATGTTTTAAAAATATAAAAATGACCGCAGAGTGCCGCGGTCTTCAACTTAAATTAATAATTAATATGAGAAACTGAGAAAAGACTTTATCAATATTTTCATTGGAAAAGTAATTTACTTTTTATTAAAAAAAGTACAAACATATCCATTCAACAAATTCGAATATTTTTATTAAATAGTAAATTTTAACTGGTTTCAATAAAATCAATTTTTTATTTTCTTGTAGAATAGATTTTAAATCGAAATACATTTTTTTCTGTAAATTCTACGGTTTATGGAATATGAAAAGTATACCTCTTTTCCAATGTGTAAAAATAAATTTGTCATTAAATTACAGTTAGTATTCTAAATGGTTTTAATTGGAATTTTTAGTGTTGGAAATTTCTTTATTTGTTGATGATTTAACTAACTTCAATTGACTTACTGGTCATTCGTTGCTTAAATTTAAAGTAAACAATAGAGCTAATAAGCTCACATTGTATTAAGATTCAACCTAAATATTTATTTATAGTTTTTTTTTAAGAATGCAAGCTGTTGATTAGTGTGTTTCAAAAAATATTTTTTAAATAGAAAAAAGTTAAACCTTTTTATATATTTTTATGGATTAACTCTACATTTGTTATTTAGATAGTGAACTATGAACCAAATTTTTATGTCATATGTTCAATGATTAATTTTAAAAATGAATCATATTATATTTATGGATATCGTTACATTATATTTTTTAATATAATGTAACGGTATCTAAGAGTCATACTGCAGAATATTATATCACGTCATTTGTAGTATATGAAGTCATCAAACATACAATTTTAGATTTTACTGTGAAAAAACGCGTCATTTTATCTCTGGGAAAGGTTAACTAATGCATATTTTACTAGAAGCGTTATGTATTGCAGTTTTCCTCGAATCATACGTATATGTGTAGTCCATATAAAAAGTCTGACGCGTAAACAAGACGATAAGGTTTCGGATTGTTAAAGCCGAAACACGGTGTCAGGGGGTGCGATTTTCATCTTTTATAAACCAAAATTACGCCGACGTCTCGTTTTTATATTTGGTTTAAGGTGTCGTAAACTTTTTGTTGTCGGTCTTTCGTTCCGTTTCAGCTGTAAACGCCAGCCGGGGACGTTCACAGTAAATATGAAGTCACTTTTTTCTCGACAGACGACCGGTAATCAAATCCGTACCGGGGAACGGATCCTCGCCAGCAATATTGCGGTCGCTGGAGATAATTCCTGATTGTCATAAAAAATTAAATTAGCCGAAGAAGTTGTAACAACGTAAACAAATTAGCCGCTCGCCGAGCAGATATTCCAGCTTCACCTACCCCACTTCTGCGAAGGCGGCTATCTTTCTCTTTCGCTCGCTATCTCCCGTTGCCGGGAACAAAAACTTTCCGGCCGAGGGAAAGCCCTATTTCATCCTTTCTTGTTTAATTGCTGCTCACTTGTTAGGCGACAGTCGTTGCCGTGACGCAATACATGCCTTCCAAACACAAAACGTTCACGGACTTTAACCGTTTTATACAATTGACTGGAATGCGATCCTATGGTTTCGTTTTTCATTTAAACGGAATCTCATGAATAATCATATAATTAATTCAACCCTGTTGCTTGTTTTATCAATTTCAACATTACTTTTCTAAAAGGATGTTGGAAGATGTTTGACGGTGGCGCTAGTGCAGAGACAAAGTGTTAAAACATTTGTTTAATAAATAAATATAAATATGCTATTGCTATCTTTTGATTTTTCGGGAAATTAAAATTATTATTTTCACATAAAAAATAAATGTTATATATTGAACATATGTGATTATAATAATAATATTACTGTAGATATTTTTATATTATATATGTTAAATATCTTCACTATTATTTTATTTCTTCAATGTTTTTTTGTAATGTAAATTATATTATTTATAGTTTTTAATATTATATATGAAAGAACTTATTAAAAAAATTGGCTATTTTTGTTATTTTTCTGTTAGGAAATATTCAATAATAAAAAAAAACTATGAAAAGCTCCCATACATTTTTGTAATTTGCCGATTCCCATGCAAAATGATTTTTATGGAGCGGAAAAAGCAAAGATAAGGCCGATAATAGTTAAAAATGTATATTCATTTTAATATTTCCGACCTCTATCAAAATCCAAGAAAGCATGAATATTTTTATACATTTTTATGCAGCGAAATAAAAAAATGTAGCGAGTACAAAACATTTAAAAATTTTAGTTAAAAATTGTTTTTTTAACAAAAAGTGGTTTTATATAATAATAGGATCTATCGTGTTATATGCTTAATCTAAATTTAATAATTTTTAATTTATACTTTTATTTATGCTGCAACCAAATCTTATACAATGTGATTTCTTATTTTAATTACAAATAAAAATAATATTTCACAAAATATCAATGGATAATGTAACAATTATTAAAAAAAGTGTTTTTAATAACTTTTTCTCACTCCTCCGCAGTGAAATTGGATCTGTATTTAGATTCTTCAAATTATGATAAGTCTAGTTAAAATTGCTGCTTCATTATCATAATATTAAATTTTTGTGTATGTGAAATATAAATAAAAAAACTCTTGCTTCTAAAATTGTCCCTGAAAATTAGGGATCAATTATTATTTTAATGTGAATGTTTCGATAATATTTTTTAAGTGAAAATACATAAGGTGTTAAATATATTTACCTTAATAAATTGTATCATAAAAAATTAATTAAAAATAAAAACAATCTTTACGTTCACAAAAATGTAGTGTAGAGATTTTAAAAATTCGCTATTTAAATAGTGAATATATTAGTAAATTTATAAATAATAGAAGCTTAAATAATAAATACAGTCATTATTTTTTTTGTGTTATATGCAAACAACAAAAATAATAATATGATTCAGTTTCCTTGAAAAATATAAGATCAGAAAATTTTGCAAATTTGAAATTAGCACGAAATTCTGTTTTGATTATTTTTGCATAAAAATACACCTTTTATCACTGTTTTTATGGACTTTATTATCAAAAATATGTTATATAAATATATATTTAAAGGTAATTTATCTAAATATTTATTAATTTCTTCAAAGATTTTTTGCAAAATTGTAACTATATTAATAACATTTAATATGGATAATGTTTTATTATATTAATTATAGCTTCGTCTTCTGTTAAACTTTTAAAACTTTCATTAGATTCGGAAATATTATTAGTTTGTTATAATTTTTGGCTCATATGTATTCCTATTTCAACACTTTCCTAATAAAAATAAGATATACCCTAATAAAAATAGCATAAAACGAAAACATTAAGTAATAAAATATATGGTTATCCGTCAGAATCAATATCTCAACACATCTTTTAACATTTTTAAAATTTCGATTTTTATACTTTTTTCTTAATATTTATAACTTTCTTAAGCGACTTGAAGAGATCGTAATTACACCTTATTTTATTTACTTAAACTTAACGCGTTTTAAATATATTGCAAAAAACACTAGATGTCTGTTTGTGTGATGTCATCCTAATCCGAATATAAATATTAGTCATTATGATCATTACAACGCAATAAAAAAGGATATGTATTCATCATCGTATGAATGTATAACTGGTATATACATATGTATAATATGATTTATTATTCGATCTAAAAGCTATTTTTAGCTTATAATCAATATTTATTTATACTATTTATAGTATTTTTTTTTGTTAAAAGATATTCTTCTCTAAAAATATTTTTTATATTTTATAAAAATATTTTCTTATTAATTTTTTCATAATTGTATTATACAATAGCACCTATGCACATCACCATATTTTATAATATATTAATCAAAAGTATATTTTTGTAATTCATATTATTTATGTATTATTAAAACATAGAGTACAATAGTATTTATCTATTTTTAATATCCATCTGATTTAATTAATCTGTTTTGCTTTGTACAATTATTTAATTAAACTTATATGTTGATTTTTGTTAGGAACTTCTATTTATTTCTTTATTCAATAATTCTTTAAATATTTTTGGTTAAAGATAATATATGCTTTGAATTTTTAACCAATTAATCTTTAGCTTGAATTCTAATTTAAAATTATTATTTATCATATATTTTTAATATCAACATCCCATATAAAAAAGCAATAAAAAAAACATATTGCACAAACCTTGTGTTGTGTTTACCATGACACAGAAGACTCGAAGGCATTACAAAGTTTTAGGCTTGAATGGTTTACTTTGAACTTATCAGTTTAAGTAAAAGGTTTTGCGTTGAAAATACAAGCTTCCGGGTCAGGGGGTTCTTATCATAATGTGAAAAACTTCTTTTATATTGACTTTGCATACACAAAAGCGCGAGGGACATTTTCTCGGTTACATCTGTATACATTTGCACATAGGCAAAGTTGTCCGCCTTGCCAGGTGAAGTTCCAGGGTTATAACAGGGGTGTTTTGAAGGCTCTGAACCGCCCCGGAGACGGTAATGGCACCTCCGGAATACATGATGGGCGACCCACCCCGTTGTCGTCGGACCCCTCTTATTGAGTTTAGATTATCTTACACAATCTGTAACAAGTTTGCCGGCGCCGAGCCGGTGATGATTATACTATTAACGAGTCGAAGGATTACCTTGCTTTGATCAAACTTTATTAGCCGTCTCCAATTTGAGCCGGCCCTGTGCCCTTGCATACAATGTACACTATAAGGTACACCACGATATCAAATTCGTACTATAATTTATTATTTTGCTTAAAGAATCTCGCTCTATGGCAATTAAATATTATTAAAATACTATAAATAATAATTTTATTTATATAAGGAATAACCAGTATTTATCAAAGTGAGAGTATAAATTTTCGAGAATTTTAAATGCATCAAGGATCATAATACCTATAAAATGATTTTTACGTGATTTTTTTCTTTGCAATTGTAGCATTTTTTTTATTTACGTTTGGCTAGAGATTGAGAGTCAGACTAGAGCAAATAACCGTTGGTAAATAGCACTAATAAAGTAGGTGTCTATCCCGTTCATGGGTTGGAACTGCAGTCTCGGTGCATACATTGCATTTTCCGAGGTGCACCTTTGAGAGCACCGCTAACGGAGGAATTCCGCGGCGAGCGTGAAAGGGAATTTCAAACTTCGCCTTTCACTGACGACGTATAATATGTATGCTAATTTTAATATTGCCAACAACGCTGATATATATTGAAATGTAGTACATAAATCGAGTACGAAGCCATTTAAAAACTTTGAAATAATATTAGGAATTCCAATTATATAATAGTAACACTTAAAAAACTCATACCATAAACTGTATAGAAAAAAAAAATATAATACATTTATTTTATATACAATTCAACTTTTTTGCTATAAAGTAGCTGTAAAATAACATGTTTTATCTCTTTACTAGTACAGTGGTATAATAAAAGCGCAGTGTTGTAAATGCGCACGCGAAAATAGTACAAGTAAAGAAACGTGCACATAAAAGGTTGAAGAAAATATTTATATAATAAAATTAACTACAATATTTATTTTAAGCAATAGTAAATCACACAAAGACAAGCTTATATTTTTATTTATTTTTAATTATCGCAACGCATATTTTTTTAAATATAACAAAATTCACTATTTTTTAGATTTATTAATTTTAATGTTTCTTGTATTTTGGAGCAAATTCTGTAAAAATTCAAGTAGGCAAATATTTAAAAACCGTTTTTAATAAAAACAAATAAAGTGTAGTAGTTAGTAAGTTAATATTTATCAAATATAAATGTAAATCTCTGATTGCGGTTTTTAACCCGTCATAGCTACAATAGCATAACAAATTTATTTTTTAATATCTACAAACTAAATATAGTGGATTTTATTTCTAACAAATGTTATGATTCTCTGTTAAAATAGCAAAATTTAGTTTAAATAAACTCAACCACCAAATTAAAAAAGAATTAATGGTTAGGTACTTTATAATAAAATAATAGCTGTTCAACAATTCACAATTGAACTACTAACCAATTTATTTATATACTGACGATTTTAAAAAATATTTTTAAGCAATTAAATAACATTAGTTTTAGAATTTATACATATTTAGAGATTGATATTATTGATTCTAAAGTGAAAAATATGTATTTTTTGTATAAAAATCACTATTAACAATTTCTTAAATTTGCCTAAAAAATAATTTATAAAATATGCTGATGTTTAGATACAAGTTATTAATAAAGTTAATTTTATAAAAAAATGTATTTTTTACTTTTTTTAATTAATACAAAAATTAAAATTAAACTAAATGCTATATTATTTTTTAAATTTAATTTAGTATTATAATTGTTTTTAAAATATGCAGTCATTATTGTAACTGTATTTTTCGTTTTTTTTATAACTTTAGAAATATATTCGAATATTTGATCATTTACTATTCGATATTTAAATAGGTAAAAATGATGAATATTCGGAGAATCTATAATGAGGTGCGTCAAGTTGTTTTCCCTGTGAATTTATACTAGTTTTTCTCATTTAAAAAACAAATACAGATTTTTAATCCTTCTTTAAAATTTATATACATATATATTTAATAAATATATATATATAGCACTTAGTTATTCAAATAAACTGTCAGTAGAATTGTGAAATGGTCAGCTGTTACATATTAATTACTTAAAAAAATATCTTTTATTTATATTATTTTTTTTGAAATACAAAAATATTTCACAAAATAAAAAAGTACCTAAGTTAATTATTTTTAATAATTATTAATAACTATTTACTTGGAGCTTTTTAAAATTAAATTACTGCTTCTAAAGCAAGCTATTCACTAATTTTGGAGTGGGTTAATGTGGCCTTTCATAATATTCCTATAGATGTATAATGTGTATTATTCATATAATTCATATAATAAAATTTTACTTAATGAAAAGTAGTATTTTTATTAATAAACTTTTTGCAAAAATTATACCATATGCTAAATTCAAATATTTTTAGTACAAAAGACAGTTAGTATTATAAAAAAAAAACAACAAAATATTGAAAACAATATTGATATAAAACGTTGTTGTATGAAATAAATATTAAAATAGTTTTTATGACACTCAAAGCAATATTAAATACATAATAAAGTAACATTTATTTTTTAGAAATGTTATATAAAATTCTCACTACTACACATCTAAGCATTTTTTTAAATGTTTGTATTATACTTCAGAAAAATAGGCCCCAGGGAAAAAATGTATGATGTTTTAATGACATTTTATTAATAATTCAAAATAGATGCCGGAAAAATCTAGTAATAGTTTATTCAATTAAGTTGTACAATTTACCAAATTGAAATAGTGTCTACTTGTAAATATTTTGTAGTGCTGGTAGAGAAGTTATGCGCTGAAGTCTCTCGTGTTTGTTGTTGTTTGCTATTATATTTTATACTTTTAACTTAAGTCGGTTCTGGCGAATCAGAGATGCATAAATTGGTTGGCTAATTGCATCGCTTGCATATTTAACCAAGAAAACGTGTTCACATCTTGAATAAGTAATATTTCAAAATGAATAGATTACAATAGCGGTTTTTACGCCAGATAGACGCATTGTTATTGCATTCTTTATACACAAAAATGTGGATTCTGAGGGGAGGTGAAATTTCCAAAAATGGTGGTATCTGTTTGTATCCGCGCAGCTGTGTGACATCCCACAATATAATTTATAATTGTAAATTGTTTTGTATACATGTGGACTTATTAGTTCTTCCCTGTGTTTTTAACGTAAATTAAGCTTATACGTTTGTGTTTGCTGCCCTTAACATTTTAATGTGGTTCCTCCCTCAACCATAATTTGAAGCAATTTTAAGGCCTTATAAATAACTAAAGCCGGCCCGAGTTTCCTCAAAGCGAATGATTAGCTAGAGTGAACGCGCGTCGAACGGATAACTGTTTGTTTTATTCGAAATCGTTGACGACCACTGCCCCTCGAACCATAATGCCCTCCGTCACGCAAAGCCTAGAGATAATACAAGAGCTACTCGCACGCCACCATACTGCCTAGGCCCAGCGAAGGGTCGTCGGTGCGACTAATTCGCGGGCGAGGCTCACCTTGGCGCAATTATCGCGCAACTAGGACCACTTAAGTCGCGTTGCGACATTATAAGCGAAAATAAACAGCACCCTGAGGGTTGAAAAAGCTCGAATGCACGGACGGAGCCTTGTCGCATTGTGACGTCAGCCACCCCGCGGGCTTTTTGCACCCCTTGTGTGCACCGAGACTTATTCAGTGAGATGCTTTGCTCACTTTTCTGCACGTCACGACCGAGATACCAACGAGCATAAGCAATTTTGTTTATACGGGATAACAAGAAGGCGTGCTTCAAATATTCTTTACTATGAAGGCGAAACATTGGCTTTGAGCGTGTGTGAACAAGCTCAACGGACGTGTTTATTTTTTATATATTTTGTAGTACATATTATACAAAGCTAGGTCAAGATTTCAAGCATCAAACACAGTGTTTTATATATACATATAATCGCAATCGCATGACGTGACTTGTGTTTCGATTGCATCAACGAACATGATCTGATACGTTTTCTAGCGCTATTGTATTATATTACGTGGCGTATGAGAAGTAGGTGCTTAAATATAATTTGTGATCAAATCGTTGATTTGACATACAAAATAGGTAAAAAAAGTGCAAAACTATAATATTCACAAATTTTGTTTGCTCGCCAGTCACCATACATTTATTTTAAGATAATACAGTGTACTCTGGATTATCTAAGTATAGATTATCCGCGCTTGAAATAAATTCAATTTTTTATATATTTTTTTTTTAATGGAAATAAAATAAATAGCGTCGTTTGTCACGCTTTGGTGTAAAATCTTTAAAGATTGCTTTAAAAAAATATTTTACTAAAAATATTAAATGATATTTTCACTAAACGTAACATACACTAAAATGTTTTTATTAGTTTTTCTGATAAAAAAGATTTTATTATTTAATAAAAATATATTTATATCTCAACTGATTTTTCGCTATATTTATTTATCAGAAAAACACGTTTTCAGTAGTAAAAATATAAAACACATTTTTGCTCTAAGCTATATGAACAAACACACAAAACTTCTAGTGAAAATTATACCTCTTTTTCGATAAATAAATGAGTTATTATGTTTTTATCTTCTTTAAATAATAATAAAATACTTAATTAAGAACACTAGGGAGCAACTACATAACACAAACTGCTGTGCATTCATATCCAATTACCGTCATATCCTGGCAAAGATTTAAACATTCTACAGTTTCCATGAATACCAATATGTTTAAATTTTAGTTAAGAAATTTAATATATTATATAATACATTAATATAATAATAATACAAAAGCTTTTTTATAAGTTTCTCTTGCGTTTATCCTAAGGTTTCATCCTTCCAGGAACCATCATACCCCTTATAATATTGCTGTTTATTTTTTATTTAAATAATATTTCTAAGAAGCAAATAATAGTAATATTATTATTTGATCATTTCACAAGATAATTAATACAATATTGAACTTGGGAACAAAGTATTTTCTAATCTACTTCATTCGTCCCCACAATCGCTTAACTTATCAAACATGGAAACATAATATCCTCAATAAGCCATTAGTGTCTTCGTCCAGACAAAGATTGTTTAGCAAATGTTGTGTGTTGTGTCGATGCGAATCTCTGGTCCGGAAGGATGATTTTCATACATAACGTCTAAAATTCGACTGCGGTACGAATCGGACTGTGCCATTTGCAACGTTAACGATGTCCAAACAAGTTACAACGGATTTCAGATTGTACAAACTTTCCGACGTCTCCAACGATTCGTCTAAATAATACAATAATAGTACTAACAACCGACGGCGGACGATTTAAACGGAGAAGGAGTGATTTTTTTCGAAAGGTTGATATTGATTTTCAATTACGCGTGTCCCCTGCTCTACAAGATGCGATATTGATGCTCAACATCCGGCGCAGCATCTCCCTCGGAATTCTGATAAGGCCTTCGGCTGGATCGATTCTTCGGCCTAGGGTTGCCATGCCGAATTCTACAACAATGATGCATAAATTACATGCTGCCAGTTGCAAGGCAGGATGTGTTCGAATTAACGATCGGCCTATTTGATATCCATAAGCGGTTTGCAAATTGACGCCAATATGCAAACGTCTGTAATGCAAACTATTACGGTTATGTGATGTAGTATTTTATCAGTATTTAAAACTGAAAATATGGAAATTGTCTATTTATGATTAACACATAATTTTAATTTTAAAATTGAAATAATGTATTATTTTATTTCAATTTTAATGATTACTTCAACGATATGCATAAACGCTTGTTTATAATATAATAAAGAAATAAGCTGTTCGCCAGACAGTTGATAGTATTTATCATACGAAAGTTATGATAGTAGTTAAGGGTTAATTTCCATAAACGTCGCTTTATAACGCTAAAGTGTGGAGATGTTTATCAGTGTTTATTATAACGTTAAGGTGCTTTTGTATATGAAATAGAATTATGATATTATATAATTATAAAATAAAACACTGTAAACTCTTTCAGACCAGGCTTAGATACACATTACAAACAACACTAAAAGAGCCATTGGAAGTATTTAACTTTTATTGAAAAATAAAACCATTAACGGAAATGTTTAGCCACGTCTGGTTTAAGCGATCGAGCACGAAATTTTGTTTTATGGCTTTCGAAACGGCCCCGGCAATACAAACCGACGGGAAACTATACGAAAACTTTAAATCTCCGAGCTTGCGTTTGTCTGATAATTGAATCTAGGCCAATATGTTCCTGGAAGTTCTATGTGCCGCAAAACACCAACCCTAGTGTAAGATATCGCGCAAAAACTATTATTATCGCCTCGCTACGTAAGCATGTATTTGCATAAATTAACCTAGACAAACATTTCACCATAAACCGTATCCATAGCGTATTCAAGTATTATCGATGAAACAATTACACTTGAGAGTTCATTTTAGTGCGGTGTGGCTTAATTGTCCCGTTCAAAACATCCCTCGTTTTGGACCACTTCATTAGAAAGAACTCTTCAAAGCCAAATTATCTATAATTGTCCAGAATTAAAATTAATTTCAGCGCGTTAATAACATACTATAAACTCTTATTTACTAATTACGTATAATATTTTAACCGAAATATTAAATTTATTGTTTGTATAAGATATTAGATCCGCATTAATTATACCCTAATGGCATGATAGAGCTTAATTAACCATATGAATTATTGGTATAATGGCTTTAAAATTGCGCTTAATAGTTAAATGGAAATTTGCGCGTAGAAATTGCATTCATATGAGTAAATAATACACATTATGAAAGTAGCTAAATTAACTGATTTAGAACATTCAATATTTTCATATAGTCATAAAACTACATTATAAATAAAATGTACTGTTTTAAATCACGAGACAATTTTTGCCCTAAGAAACCTAAATAAAATTATTTTAATTATTTAAAAAAACTGTGTATATTTACAGCTCAATTTTTGGCAAATATTATTGCCAAAGACAACTATAGTTATACCAGTATGATAGAAAGTAGTATAATTCATTATCTTTATTACCTTAATTCAATATAAGCCTTAGTGTTTTTAAACTTCTATCGTAACTGAAAAATTGGAATGAGAAATTATTATAAAATAATGATTCCGATCGATCATCCTAGAATAATATTTCCTACATATTCTTAATCTCGTCAATAAAATTGAGCCAGTGTTTAGTTACATCTATTGATTGTAAACTGTAATACTAGTTCATAATACACAAAATATTAGGGATGTTTTTCTCAATATAACTCAATTTTTTTTATCTTTATTATATTATTATATCTTAGATTTGTTTATCTACATAATATAATTTTCATTGTTTTAGATAACCCTATTCTACTTTTTTATTACATTACTATTGCTCTTTTACTAATACATTTATGGTTTAGAATAAAAATAATTAAAAATAACCGATTTCAATTCTTATAGTTATATTTTTTATAATTTTTAAATATTAATAGTAGTATTTTTCTCTTTCAAAAATTGTTTCATTCAAAAAATTGAGTGGTAGTCAGAAGGGGCTAAGTCCGGTGAATATAGAAACTACAATAAGACTTAAAGAATATTTTTTTACTATCCACTTGATGTTAAAAGTTTACTATATACTTCTGCCATCACTGTTTACCTGTCTCACTATACCAAAATAAAAACACTTTTGAGATGTAATCGTTCTTTCTGCATTATATAGCAACTGTTTTTCTCAGTCACGTTTGAACAAATACCGCATTTTTTTGTCCTAAGTGATCTGATTTTAGAGAAATGGCTGTTATTGTTATTTTTCCGCAAAAACACCCCCATTTCAAAGCTATTGCCAATATTTTTAAACATATTTGGGTAGTAGACTAAGAAGTACGGAACTTGTTAATTTTTATTCGATGGTATGACTATTTAATCCCCTAAGTTGTGTGGCACACTTCAAATCTCATTCATAAAATTAAGAACAGCAAATAATTATAATTAACCTTTTCGTTCATTGTCTGACATCGATTATATTGCCATAAATTGCACAAACATTTTTTACAGCAGCTGTTTCTTTTATTTTCATATGAAATTCTTACAATGTGCAACTCCAGAAGAATTTGTTAAAGACCAAATTTTTAATATTATTCCCCAATAAGGTATAAGTGTTTTTTATGTCATTAAGCAAAAATTAACAAGAGCTACAACATAAAAACTTAAAAATACATGTTAACATTTAACTATTTTCAAAACCTGTATGTTGAAAAACGTCATTATTTTTGGTTACTCTTATATTAATATGTATCTGATTTACCGACTTTCATTATGTTTATCACTTCTTACTAACTAGTAGTTTCAAAATTTGTTGCAAATAAAAATATGTTTTATGAGATGTATACAAAAAACCATCAGCATAGTGAAAATTAGTGAAAATAGCTAGAATTAATATGTAAGATATTCCTAAATCTTTACATTTCAAAACCTTATTCCTATATCATATCCGATAAATTATCACGCGAGCAAAACGATTACATCGTAATCCTTGTTAACGTGACCCGCCCCCCGATTTGACGGACACAATTTAAACTCGGGTCATTACGACGTTGATGGACGCTTACAACACGTTCGTCGAGCGTCGCTCGTTTTTTATCGCTAGCATTGATGAAATTTCAACCTGTTGGGGTCGCTGCGACCCCCCACCTAGTCATAATTCAAAACGTCTGACCCGCGAAGCGAGAACCGATCGGCGATTATTCAAAAACCGGCACCGATTATTGCCAACCAACGTCCGCCAATAGCTACCCACCCACCCTCACCCCCAAATGGCACATCCCCACCACTCGAAACAAAATGGCGGTTTGGACGTGTCGTGCATTTCGAAAAAAAAATACAACAACCAGTTTCAAATTTGATTGATAACATTAGCGTGAACGTTTTTGTATTTTTGTTCCATTTTAATACATTTTTCTTTAAACCGCATGTTTAATTTTTTTTAAATATACCATTTAAATTACGCGGTAATTTTTCACGTTGCGTGCCGTATGCATACGTGATGTAATTATTATATTTTTCCGTATCGAATAATCACCGTTAATGGGGCGTGATATTTTAGCGTTTAAAACGTTCATTTAGTAATGGGTTTAACGGGTCAGGTAAAATTATAAAATTGTTTTTTAAGTTTCTATATTATCTTATGTTTTTGAATACGATTTTTAACATGCAATGTTATTAATTAACATTTTTCAGTAATCTGATATCCGTATTTATTGTTTTGTTAGTAATAGCGGAATGTAAAGATACTAGACTAGTATAAATTAAAGCAAAATATTTTATGTACACTAAAAACCTGCCGCTGAAAGTAAACACCAACTTTTTTATTTATATTATAAACAAGCAAAATGTAGCAAAATAATGTTTGAAATTAAAAGTAAGAAAAAGTAAGGCATATGATAAGAAAATGTTCGTTTTAACTGATAAACTCTTAAAATAAATATTTTTCAGTAAGTGTTACTTTGAGTCTTTTTGTAAATATTTTTTTTGCCAGTAGAGTTTTTTTTGATCTGGGTGAAAATTAACTAATTAGAAAAATTTTCAATTAACACATCAGAAATGCGTTTGATAGGAACTAAAAATTCTGTTCAAATTGTAATTTTCTTTTAATGTTCGACTTTGATATTAGAAACGCGTTTCACTTTCATAATCCATCAGCGATTTACGTTTTTTTATAACACTTCAATCCATAACCTGTGTGAGAGCAAATATTATTTTAAAACTGCAAAAATCCAAATAAAATCTGATATTTATTTATTTGTATTAAAGTAAAACCATCGTGAGCAATATAAAAAACTACCACAAGTATATGTTAGATATATTACATATTAAGCGATTTTTGATAAATCATACACCACTAAAAATCTGTAGCTTGTTGTGAAAATTCTAAAAAATAAATCGAGAAATGAAAATTCTCGACATTTTTCCCCAAGTAATTCTCGAGAAACAGTTTCGAGAAAAAACACTAATTGTGAATTTTAGCTGATGAAAATCTTATTTTAATAAATAAATATTAAAATGAAGTGCAAAAACAATGTCAAAATGTATCCAAAACTGTTTCATATTATAATTTTAATATTCCTCTTACCATATGTAAATAACAAAATTGATACTGAATTTGAGATTACTCACTTCTTGACCAAATACACCTTGGCAATTAAAACGATAATATATTTTCAAAAGCTATCAAAAAGACATTTATATAAAACATTTATTAAATTTGTCGGCTTGTAATATAAATTTTAAATATATTTCAAAGCTGTTAAACCATTTAATTGATTATATATTATACAAATATAAATTTCATATTTAATCAAAACAATCTGTCAGAAAAATAAATAGATTAAATATCTATATTTAATCAGATAATTAAGTCACGCATTATTGCAATTCGATTATTTAATAGGCATTGAGTTATAACTATGCGTAAATAGTATGACATGATTTATATTATAATAATATTGAGATAGCATGCTATGAATTAAAACAAATATTTTTTTTTATTAATTTGTCCAAATATATTTTTAGATTCTATTTTTTTAAATTTAATTAATAACATCTATGATAAAAGTTTTGTAATGATTGTTTAATGTTGTACCTTAATTTATTTAAATACAAATTTGTTTTAAGAAAAGCTATATTGCATCCAGATAAATAAAGAGTAATAAAAGCTATATTTATACAAAAATTTTATAAATCATTATCATACATAGATTAACAAAAAATATGAATTTGTTATGTTTAATAATAATCTAAAGTGTGTAAATATACATTAGTTTTAATAACATTATTTATTCTTCTTATTTGAGTATTCAACGAGTGTCGTACTAAAATATTTATATACATAAATGTATATAAAAAAACAAAATGTGTTTAATTTTAAAAGTTACGCAAAATTATGCAAATAAAAATATGAATTATCAAATTAAACTATTATACGTATTGTCCGTTTGCAACCGAATTAACGGTGCTATGATAATTAAATTAGTCTGTAATTTATTCTCATCATTTTACGGGCGTTATTTAATTACATTAACGTTTAATACTTTTAAGCAAAAATTAGACGCCGATTGTCATCCGGGAAAGCGACGCTAATTGGCACGAAGTTTCCGCGGCACAAACAAGGCGCTGATTCGATTTTTTCACCACGGACAGTATAAATCCCGCTTTTGCAAATGTTAATTTCAATTAGCGGAATCGTTTTCGAAAGTCTTCGCCGGGGCGTAAACAACGTCCGCCGATTTTCCGGCCGCGCGGGGGGGCGCATGGTATGGCAGGAGAGGGCGAAGCCCCGGCGGAAGTTGAACAATATTTCCCGCCACCCACTTTGTTTCTTCAACTAAAACCGTTACAATACTTAATACAATTAATAAAGCGGCAGACTTTTCCTGTTCATAAACTGGGTAAGCGCTAATTAAAGCCATTAATTAATTGTATGGTGAGGGATACGCCCCCGTCGGGGTGCCCCCGCGACCGGGGCGCCTCGGCGGCAGCCCCCCTGCTTCGGCCCAAAGTTATCCCGAATGCGTGTCACGCTGATCGTGAACTTGCTGGGGGTAAGGTAAACAAACTTACATAATTTGTTATCTCCCCCTGCCGACATAAATATGTATTATACCTTGGCGTCTTCGGAGCCGGGCGAGACGTTGGCTGCCTTAATTGTAACGTCGAAAATTAAAAAATACACAGAGCGAGATAAACATTTATTTATTATATTAAACAAAGGATCAGATTGGACTTTAACTTAAATGACTATATATTATTACTGACAATCTAACGAACGACAAAAAATGTATTGTCGGTAAAAACATGACAGACACAACCTCATTAATGTAGATAGCTCACGCTAATTTATCTAATGTAATGTAAGAACAATGTAAGCTAAGGGGTAAATCTTATGATATATGTATATAGAAATTACTAATTAAGAGCTCTAAAAATTTTTATATATTATACATACATACATACATAAAATAATAATTTTATGTATGTATATAAAAAAAATTAATATATTTAATATAGTCTGTTTTTATCTAAATTAATTTGCAGTTAAATTTTGACAAAATCTAGATATATTTTAATACAGTGATAAACGTTTGTATTCTACTATAATTTAATATATATATAACATTTTTTAACTCTTCAATACTTTCACTTTCGGTAACTATTCAAATATTTTTTTTATTAATATATTTTACGTTATAAAGTTCATAAGCTCGTTTTAAAAAGTGAAATTTTAAATACGTCTTATAATTATGATTTTGGTGTACAAAACACACCTTTTGCTTTATCAAGTAATTCATTAAGGCAACACATTAAATAGTCTGAATTTAAACAAACTTCGTGTCAGAATAAATATCAAATCTTGGTTAGAATTTTAAATCGAACCGAACTACTAAGCAAATTAATACAGGTCTTTAAAAAATCATTATTATAATCAAGCCCAGAAATATTTCTATATATTTTTTTTCATTTAACAAATATAATAAAAATTGTAAGAGAATTTTACTACCATTTATTCACGAGCTGCAATAATTTTAATTAATAATGTGTTTAAAAAAGTCTAATTATATTTATAATAATAACAATTATTATAAGATTAAGAATCATTAAATTTTATGTAAGCTTTAAATGTTAAATGTGATTCAGTTCCTGTTTATGATGTATATATACATAATAGTATATTATAATAAATCCTAAAAATGCATTTAAAGAAGGTTAAAAAATTTTTTTTTCTTAATTTTACGAATAATAAAAAACAAGCTTATAAAATTACCTCATGATACAAAACTAATATCAACGTTTAATTTTGTTATAATGTATTTATGTCGAAAATCCTATTCTATACTATAATTGTGTCTCAACTATTATTATTTATATATTGCAATTTAGTAATAATAAAAAATATATGTTAAATAAATACATGTTTTCATTTATAAAGAGGGACAAAAGGAAATAACCCAAATCTCTTTCTTACGAATGAATATTGTTGGAAGAGATGTAAGGGATATCCGGAAAGCTAAGATACAAAGCCCTGAAAATATGTCTAAGGCATTATATTTTGCAATTGACGTATATCTTTAAAATACCCATTTATATTTTTTTTACCATAGTAGTCATTGATTCTATTCGGTATAGATTTATATGATGTTTGAATTAAAAACAATGTTCATAATTTAAACACCGCTGAAGTCTCGTACCTATTTACTTTTATTGCCTGTTAAAAAAACTGGTTCAAACGCTTTATGACATTGTTTTAATAAATCTAAGAATATAATTTATAGCTATATGACTCGTTAACTGGCATGATATACACTTACCGAATCGTATTTGAAACTACTCATTATATTAAAATAGCCTTAATCGCCAGCCTACAAAAACCACATAGCTCACAATTTCACGCAATTTCCTCGCGTAATCGCAAAACTTGCTCTTATAAAAAGTGTCACTTTCGACCACCTAGCCGAAATGGGTGCGCTATTAACGTGCGGCAAGCACGAAACTTTCGGCCGTTGAAGAAGGGCGCTTTCGTGGAAAAGTTCCGCAGCTAGGAAAATCCTCCACGAACGCGACACGTTCGCGTCTCATAATTTACGGGCGACAATAAAAAAGTATGTGAAATACGAGGCCGCATTATATTAGTTTGATAGTGGCCGCCCCGCGACAGCCAGTGGCAAGTTTTTGTTGTGTCCATACATACTGATAACCTGGCCGGTTCGTGACCGGGTTCGAAACACCTGGGGGTGGTTGCGACCGCCCTCATCCGGCGTCAGGGTCGTTTCTTGGCGGAATTTTCCACCCCAGCCCCCAACAGCGCCGTTTCGTTTCGCCTAAGCGCTCTGTCGCTAGATAGGGTCCCCCTGTAGAATTTTTATAACACGCATTACTACCGAAGCGTCACGGCCGCTTTACATGTGACTTTGATAACATTCTTCGGGCGAGATGGCTTCTCCGAAAAGGCTCACATCCAATCTTTAAACTGCGCTTTTATCGAAAGTGGTCGTTTGTACAGCTCGCATACCTACTTTTATTCGCCGTATTACAAGAATTATCCCTTACCGCGTTTCCTCCTAGTGCTCATCAAATATGACACGCTAAGAATACCCTGACCTTTTATCATACAGAGTAGACCAAAAGTTACTTATCTGTTTTATATGGACACTAAACACTAAAGGGTTTGTATCGTAAAAGATGCCTGAGTGGCAAGAATATGAAGGTTTTATGGTGCACTAGATAGATTTTATAACAAATAAATTTTGTATAATTAAATTAATATAAGTTATTTGTAAGGAAAGCTTAATATAACCTCCAGATAGATCAACGCCTATTTCTCCAGCGTAATGAAAATCTTCCGAGCGTATTCTACAATAGAACTCATGTCATTCGTTATAGCTAGCTAACTAAGACCTGCCTAATTAACCCTCTTACCACAGCTGGTATTTCTGCACGTCATTTCGCACCTTATATTAGTAGTAGGCACCTATTTATGCCATAAATTATATGAATATCATAGTTCAATGAATTAAACCATTTTTTATACTTCAATTATTTAAAATAACCATATTACAAGGCTCAAAAGTTAATGGCATCTTTTAATGCCCAGTGCGTATTAGTATTTTTTGATGGATTTTATAATATTTAGAAACTTGATTTTTTAAGCTACAGAATATGCATTTTAGTATAAAATTGTATGGAGTAGTACAAAATAGTAGTTGTTTATAAAAAAAATGTGAGTTTAAATATATTGAAATAGACACAAAGACTGGTAAGTGAAGTAAATTACTGTCGTAAGCATTGAAAAGCAAGAAAAGTATCACAACTATCAGTATATAAAATAAATTATGTATGTTTATTCAGCAAGACTTATGCAAAATTCGTACTAAATTATTTATATGTAGGTATGTATTTCAATAATAAATAATTAAATACCTACTTACATAATAATCGATTGAAGACTATTCATGAATTGTTAGTGAGACAGTCGAACTTTAAAAACTATGATATATAATAATTTTGATTGGTTGAATGACATCTTAAGTCATATTAGCATAATTACTTATTGAAATACCACATTTGTTGTTTTTCTATTACGTAAATATCTATTTTTTGTATCGATTTATAAACGAAAGTCAATTGCATATTGCTTAAATATAACTTAGCGTGTTTAAAACCATCATCTTAGATTTCTAGACCCAGAACAGAAAATAAATTACAAAGCTTGCAGTCCTTAGAAAAATATATGTTATTTGAAGCAAAGATTCACCACTTAATATATATTTACTGCAAGAATATTAAAAGTTATTTTTAGCAAACCTGTATATTCTTATCACCCTGAAAAATATACTCCGGCTATGAAAACATTGTTTGAAGTTTGACGACCTTCCAAGTACGAATCCACTCTGCCATTGAGGCATAAATCCTTCATACATTATGTGAGAACATTCTCAGGCGCCGCAAATTTTCTCCTCAAAAGCCATTACATACACACATACCGCTGTGCATTATTTTCGCCCTCTCGATATATGGTCTAAGGCTCGTAATAATACTGCGGTCTCCTTTAATGCCAGAAAAGCATTAAATTCTGCAACCCAGTTAGTAATACAGCCCGGGAACAATTTACAATGGGAGGCCGTTGTATTTATTGCGCTGAGGTGAGCTTCACCTTGTTACCAGTGAGAGCTTTCGGCATTATCCCAACGTGAAAGCTCTTGCGGTGGAAAGGGCGCCGAACCAATTTTCCGACAACTTACTCCCGACATGATTTGCTCGCGTTCACGTTGCGTTTGTTATTTCGCGGGTCGAAATGTTTACGTGTGCATTTTCATCTAATTACATAACTTCTTCGTTTCCGTCTTAAATATTTATAGGATTATGATAAACGCTGGCGCCGCTACGCCGAGAACCCGTTTTACAATTCACCCTGATTTATATATTCATCAGGTGTTGTTTATGGGGTATTGGGTTTGTCGTGGTCTCGGAGGGCTCCGACGAACCTGAAAATACCTTTGTAAAATACGGCACCGAGGAACATTTGCAATAGACACTCCATAAATTTCGCTTAGCGCAATTCTAAATCGACTTTTTTATTTAGCAATTAAAATAAACTCACAATATCTTTTACTAAATTTCGATTGTTTTATTTTTCAGATGCCAGTAAATCGTTAAAGGATTCAGCAAATTCTTATCAGAGTGAGTGCTTTATTTAATTACTCTAGTGCTATTATATATAGATAATTAGGTTAGTGTATTTGTAAATCAAATAAAGAATATAATTATATTCTTTATTTATATAAATTACTTTTAACTTAAAAAAATATTAATATAATAATTGGTTATTACTTTTAATTATTAGAACATATAATATAATATTTAGGATAATATTAATTAGACTATCATAGTGAAAATATAATTTAAATTTATAAGGCTTAAAGTATATATAATATATAATAATTATATTTTACATTGATCTATAATTTTCATTATTTAATTTATTACAAACAAGATAGCTTAAAATAAATGTTTTACTTTATATAATAATTAATTGACATTATTAATTATATACCTAAAATATCGTTAATTAAAATCGTCATTTTATATTTTAAAGATATCTTAATAATTTATATCTATGATACAATCGATTATAATGTGTTTTTGTCTCTTTGTGATCTCAGATATGCTTATAGATCTCTATATAATAGTAAAATACGCAGCACATGTAAAAAGTATTTTTTTTCTTAAATTATTTTTAAACCATATTGTACAGTGTGACTAAATAAAATCTAAAGTTTATGAAGGTGCGGTTAAAAGTGCACAATACGCTTAATATGATTTACCGCACAGTAGAAAAGAGGTTAAAGCTGCGGCGCGCTTTCATAAACGCTGCAATATATGTGTTTAAATGGTTTGAAATAAAAAAAAATAGATAAAATTGCGACAGGGGTATCATAAAGTGCATCCGGAGCTGGCATTCATTACGTGTCAGGCGCCGCGACGCCTATCCCGGGCCTCTACCTGTCCGTAGCACGGGACAGGTAGTCACGGACCATAATTAATGGCGTCATTCGCGACTCATCTATCACTGGCCTTTATAAATGGACTTGCAATTCAATATATGTGCAGAATGTGCAGCGCTTTTACATATATTTTTTCTATTTACTGCTGTATATTATGACAAATACAAAATTGAAGGGTTTTAGTAAATTTCGTTAACTATATATCACAACATAATATTTAATGTATTAGTGGATAATAATGACTTAAAATTATCTTGCAAATTGTAGAGAATAAATTACAATTCCATCATGGCAAAAATGTCATAGAATTAGCACTTAATAAAAAACGAGCATTTTGTAAATGATACATATTGTGAATTTTGATTTGATAGTTTTTTTATAAGATGCAAATTTAATCAGTATTTTTCTAACCCTTATAATATAATATCATGTAGTGTGCGTGATACTTTTTTTTTATACATATTTTATATAATGTATAGGGTCATAATGGCGTACCGCGTCGGGGAAACAATTCATCCCCGTTGCTTCTGTATCGCACTTTAATGTACATGCATTTTATGAAAATCGCATCTGCAACACGTGCAACGAAACGCTTTGTCGGTATAATCCCACATTTCAGGATGCTGGCGACGCCTGAAATGTCAGGCA
This sequence comes from Plectrocnemia conspersa, assembly GCF_051122295.1. Classification (NCBI taxonomy): domain Eukaryota; kingdom Metazoa; phylum Arthropoda; class Insecta; order Trichoptera; family Polycentropodidae; genus Plectrocnemia; species Plectrocnemia conspersa. The sequence continues at coordinate 16,522,975 of NW_028277178.1, forward strand.
GGATAATGACAGGCTGCTAGCGCCAGTCCAGCCCGATAAATAATATAAAACAGAGCTTAATTAATGGCAACCAATCATGGTACGAGTGGCCGAAATCGGGACAAATGTGTTCCCCCGATGAATGACAGCTTGATGGATGGACTAAGAAATTCCAAAAGAGGGGCTTTCGGAAGATATTCTCATCCATCAATCGATGGTCATGATAAAATAAAGAGTGCTTTAACTCAATTCGGTATGATTAGGTCAATGTATTTGAACATCCTTATTTTTTATGAAATTTAAATAAAAAAATATTAAGGTTTTTGTATTTAAGATGAGAAAAAATCTAGTGTGGTTTTTATATAAAAATCAAATTAAAAATTTTCAGGATTTTTTAAATAATGAAATAAAAAGTTTATAAATACCATTTTTATAAAACGTTTTATCTTTACAAGCGAAATAAATAACAAACTTAACTTTAATCTCATCCTTAATTTAAAATTGAATAAAAAATAAAAGATGATAGTCGGTTTTATAAATGACGGTATTTACCATACTTATATAGAAACTTTAATACAGGATGTGTATTATCTTGCGAAAATAAATCTAGACATTCTGGTTTCTCGATGTTTCTCATTTCTTGCAAAATGATAATTTTTATATCAACATCTAATTTTTTTTCTATATTTAAAAAATATATATGAAATATATTATATAGCATGTAAGAATATATATTAACATTATAATATTAATGAACAGAGAATTGGTTGACCGTTGAAAAAAGCAATATAATAGAATGATGATTTGTTATAATAATCTTAATATTAACAAATCATTTTATTTTATTTTTTAGAAAATTTAGAAAGCGCCAATTTGAAACTTCTAATTTTTATAACAACATTTTATCCCTCTCCTATAATAACTGATTGTAATTCTAAAGTAATTCTTGGTCAGATATATTTTTTAAACCTTATTCGTGCAGTTCTATATATTAGAATAATTTTTTTAAATATAACGTAAATCTGACGACATGCTTCAGTAGTCTTTAGTCCGAGTTTATACTTAAAGTAAGCAGTATTAAATTACGCTCGATTTAATTGCCATTTCAAAAGGATTAAAATTACAATTTGTGTAACATTGCTACAGCAAAGTACTCCAATTAACTAACGTTTATCTAGGTGTATATTGCAGGATAAAAATAAAAACATAAATTTCGACCTTATTTGTTTTATTAAGTAGGCTCTTTCTAGATTTTAATTATAGCTGCAACCGTTTTAAGTATGATTTTTTCGTTACATCTATAACTTTTCCTTTATCTCAATATGTAATTATCTTGTTAATCAGGCATTAAATTTTTTCAACTCAAATCAAAATCAAATATGGATAATTTTTTTAAGAACAAGATACCACTTTAGTTGGTATGTGTTTTTTAAAAATAATTTTTGAAAGTTTACTTACTAATATATTTTATTAATTAATAAATGCTTTTCCATTTTTTAAGTTCATTGATATTTTAATTACTATAAATAATATAATTTACATCTTTAAATATTAGAAAAAAAATATTAAAAAAATAAATACAGTAAACATTTTTTTACATATACAAAGATATCTACAATAATAAACATTATTATCATAATCACATACTATATAACACAATTTTTTTTTTAAAAGTAAAAATGAAAATTATTATATCTCGTAAAATAAAAACATTGAAATATCAGAATGCCTAATTAAAGTAGATTTGACTTTATCTACAACTTTTACTTTATCTCAATATGAAATTAGCAGTTATTTAAGAACACTTTTACATAAAAAAATCCAGTGACTGTGTGTGGTCAATCCGAAAAAAATCCTTGAATGCAAATAATAATTAAGTATTGATAAAAAGCTTAATCTTATATAAATCCTATTGTCGCAAGGACTGTATTTAAGTGGATTTTTACTTTGAGTTTTATGTACTTGTATTTATGGTTCTCTCTCACTTATATATACTATATTGTTAATTAGATATTATTTTCTGACGATTACTACAGCAATATTTTTGTTGATAATTTACAACTTATATTTACTTTCAACTTGAAAAAAAGTGCATATCAGTATTAAATTTTTTTTAATCACAACAAAAGTACATATTTTATTTTTATGCACGAATTCACAAAATGACCTATTTACGCTACTCTTCTTAATTAAAAGTACGTAATTGAGTTAAAATGTTAATGGGGTCCAGGTTAATAGTCTTCTTGTCTCGGCGGTCGTTTATTTTGTCCAACGTCTATTTGGGTATTCGGGAACGATTCAGCTTCACTCTGAAGAGTGTCCTCTGACGTTATCTCCAAGAATGCAGCAAGTAGCGTCGAGTATATTTATTCGTTTTAACATTTTTATTTTTACACATTTCAAGCGCGACACCGGGGATTACACAAGTTACAGCGGCTGTCAGACACTTTTTTCTCTCCTCGTTAGATGCCATTGCAAATTACGCGCACGTTCCATCCTCTTCTTTTTTCGCAGGTGTCTCGGCTTTGCTAATTTTAGAGATTTGAAGTTCGCCTCAGATTTTTGCCGGTGTGAAAAGTTTTTTTAATATAAATTTTAAAACAGATTTATTATCTTGAAGATTGAGAAATATTTTAATTATAATACAGGTGAGCCAATGAAGCTTGAACGACGTATAACCTTTGCAAATTATATTTTTTATATCATATTTGAATCATTATATAGTCGTAAAATCAATAAATCATCATCAATTTAATAAAAAATACATTACACCTTTTTCCCTGACGTTTTTATTGATTTCTTATATATTCTGAGTTCAAATTAATATGTTTTTAAAATTGACTTGTATAAATATACAGATTTATAGTTTTCATTTTATATTAGTGTTAATAAAACAAATTACTGCAATATACTGCACTATTTGCTAATGAAAATATGCTTCGGTATTGAAAGCGTTAATTAGCATGGTACTGTGAAAAACATGAACCTGCTATGAAAAGTTGCACGTACATATTTAAAAAAAAACTTTTAAAAGGGATCGAGTTAGCAACTAATAAATAAAAGTATATTTTAAAACCAAGCCTATAATCTCAATAAACTATATTTATTAACAATATTAATATTAAATCTTATGCAATAGTCTATATTGACTCATTTTATCGCGCTGTAGAAATATACTATCAATTTATAATTCTAACACGCTCGCTAAAATACTAATTAGAACATATTTCCTCAGAGCTTTTATATGAAATTTATATAAGCAACATAACTCACTTACTCTTAGAAGTCGCTGTTTATCATTTAACTGTCGTAATATTTCTTAAAAAGATCAGTTCAAAATGTATTTTTGCGACGGTCAAACGAAGCGTTCTTAGCGGTTCTCTCTGAAGTATTTCTTCTAAACCAAAGTAATAAAATTATGTTATATGTACATAAGCTAAAAAACATGATATGTCAAAATTAAATTAAACTTAGTTTTTGAACATAATAGTTTTAGATAATACAACTAAATAATTAAAATCTGCTTTGTGGTGTAATCTAGCGGCAGAGCCACGAAACTATAGGCACGTGAATTGTGCAAAGAAAATAACAGGTGTGTGCGATACAGCGCATACCTCTACAATATTAATAACTGGGATTAGTGCCATGGACCAAGCCAAATAAATTCGATGCAAGCAACCGACGCGATCTATTCTAAGCAATCGAATTGATGTAAACGGAATTCGTTACAATGTATGAAGACCGAAATAGAAAATTACTCAATCATTTCCATACGCGTCGCTGAAAATACGAACACGCATATTGAGTCCTCAATCATAGCACATACGCTAATTGGACACGTCTATAAATCATCGATCGAACACTAGAAACCTCATCCATCAAATACCTTGTCCATAGTCGTGTTCGAGCGCAAAAGCTTCATCATATGCACGTATGCGAAATTACACAGCGAATATTTATTTTACAAAACGTACGTACACAATAAAAATACGCCATTTAGAAATTCTTCTTTGCGTCATAGTCGAATAGTTGACACATGACAGATGGTTGACCGGTCCGCTATCCCCCGACTTTCATATTTCATGAATACGGATTTACCAAAAAATTTTCGTTTCATATTCTCGTCGGACGTTTAAATATTCACTCTCTCACAAAATAACGATTGTGTTTTATATTTTCGACCTTAAAAACGGACGCGATCTTGAATATATAAAAAAGGTAAAATAATTACAATGGTTTTTAGAATATGGTACATCAGATAACATTAACCGGCGACAGTTATAAGCAATTTCTGCTTTAATTCCAAGAGAAGTGAGGGCGGCAGAGCGTTACGGCCCGTAATTGTATTTTCCGTCGAGCTAATTTCAAATTTCAAAGTTTTCACCTTTACTTGGTGAGAAGTCACATTCTGCTACACAATGATGTACAATAATCCCTCCATTTACACGGATTCAGTTTAACGCGTACGTATTTTATATATCTATATAGTATTGTATTACAGTAATAATATTACAACCTAATAATAATTTAGGTTGAATACACCTACCGGTTTAGTCCCAAAATAGAGCGTTCCAAACCTTTCAAAATAAATGTATACAGGTACCAAAGGGGCAGCTTATACTTATGCCGAATGCTTATTTTCAACCAGGTGTTAATTGTTCGATTGTAATTAACAATTTCTCGTGAATATTGACTAAAACTTTTTTGCGCTCTCATGTTTGTTTATTATCATATTATCATTAAATATAGAAAATATAATAAGAAATTATACGATCATTTAATTTACAAATAAAAATTATAAATAGTTTGCATTCAGCAATTATAATTATATAGCTTTATAGTTTGATTTGGTTTACAAAATTAATATGTCATTACTTATAAATAAGGATTAATACATTTCTATCGTATCTGTAAGATCGGAATTAGTGATTATTATATAATAATAATTCTGATCGATCATTACATATTAGGCTCATCTAGATTGTCCTTATCTCATGAATGAATATCGTGATGATTAATTAAAATTGAGCTAGGTCGTACATATCTGGTTTTAAAAATTCTCTAATAATGAACTATTTTCAGCTCATAGAGAATATAAATGTATTCAAATAAATAAAAAAAAATCGTATGTAATAAATTAAAATTGAAAGTTAAAAATAGCACAGTTGATCTAAAATTAATAGCCAGAATGACATGTGCAAATGTCACGTCGCTACTGTTTACCAGTATATAATAAATGTTTCTGTCCACGCTGTGTTATGCCTTCTGTAAATCAACAAAAAAATAACTGATATTTTCAATGGTATGTCATACAAATAAAATCAATTGAATGTATCGATAACAAAGTAATGATTGCATATGTTGCGATTTTTTTGTATTTCTTTTTAGTATTTATTTTTGTGGCTGTGTGCATATTCAATATTGTAAATATATGCATATTTATTATTCTCAATATATTACAAGAAGAGATGCTCTATTATTTTTTATATGTATTTGAATAGTAATGTTTTAATGTATCTCATGTAAGTACCCTGACATATATCTGACATACGATGCATAATATGTTATATCAAAAAATGTAAATAGACAAAACACTTCTAGACACTTTTATATAAAATAATATAAAACCTTATTCAGCGCCCTGAGCATTTTCCAAGGTTACCTATCTCCTGGGCATAGCTCTGTATGCTTGCTTATATTTTTGCTCTATCTCCTGGCGAACGACTAAGGGAAGCAAGCTTCGCTGGTTTGGGATCACAAGTTCCGGCTGTACAAAAATGAAGGAAAATAAAAAGGTAACCAAACTGCGTCCAACTACTTCCGGCCATAGACTTTGTCCGAGAGCACACAATATGCTGCTGTGTCCCTGGATTGCGCTCACTTGACCCCAGCTAATTTTGCTTTATAACTGTTTGCGAACAGCTCGAGCTGACCCGTTGCTATATGTAATATAAACACAAAAACAAAATGAAAAACTGCCAGAAAAATGCGCTCCCTTATACAATATTGATTTTTACCTCTCTCGCATACGAAATTTTGACATCAATTCATACGTTGGGTGCCTTATAAATTATGTTGCTCGTACTTAGGTTCAACAAGTGCATTAATATCCATGTAGACTATTTTTTAAAAATAAATAAAGGGGTTTTCTGGACTTTGTATCTCTTTCCGAATGTACCTCGTAATATGTATTTTTAATGTAAAACGTATTCGCAATATTTTATCGGCCAAACGATGGATATTGTAAGGCGTCGTGCGTGATAATTGGCGTTATGAATAACACTGGGAGCAGTGCCACGAAGCAATTTGTGCGGTATTAAACGTCCGGGGAGCGAATCCCACCCCGACACTGGGAGCGCGCACTTATACAGGCACGCGCGAATATCGGGGCCCAACCCCGAAAGCAATTACGGCGAAATGGAATTGAGAGACAAACTTGCCGTAATATCACTTTCATTCCGGGCCAATATTAGGATAGTCGGTTTGTATGCGCAACGTACCCAAGAACGTTCGACCATGATCGTATTATCAATTCTGCAACGTTTCGCTATATACCGCGTATATCATACAATGATACGGTGGGCGGAATTTCGCGGTAAATTAATTATTTTCAGTGTCCCACAACGGTGATTATATTCAAGCCAGACCGTAAGTTGATGTGCATTTTAAGAAACAATTCTTAATCAGCCTTTTATTATATATTATTTAATTAATAATATTTAAAAGAGCATTAAAAATATTTGTGGTGTTGCTAATTTAAAGATAGAATAAACATAAAAATGAAATTACCCTTTTATTAAAAAATAGTGTTGTAAAAAACACCTATATTATAAGAATACTAATAATATAAAAACAGCACAGGCTTGACATAAAAATAATTAGAAAATTAAAAACTTCAATCGAATCAGAGTTTAACTAATATAAATATAATACATTTTTGTTTCATAACATAGATCTTTCCCGGCTTTTTCGCAAGATCCGACTCTTACTCTGACTCCGAATTTAAAAATTTCGATATATTAATCTTAAAATATTAAATTTATTTTTATGTAAATAATAACAAAGAAAAAATAATTAAAAAATCTTTCAAAAAATAATTAAATACATATTATTTCTAATATGTCATGTAAATATGACCAGTGCAGAAACATGACCCTAGATGTTATTCGTTTAGATTAGTGCCGCGCCATTGTATGTGTTGGCTGTTGGGTATTTGATTAAGTTCATAATAACCTTTGTTTACATCATATTACCGACTTAAAACGCATGACGCACGACGAACAATTAAACAAATATTGGTCGGGGTGAAAAGGGTTAAAAATGAGTTGAAGTCGATCGATTTTTTACGACTCCGACTCCGCTTAAAATGCTCCCTTTGACTCCAACTCCAAAGCCCTAGTTATGGCTATAACTAGTTTCGTTTTTCGTTTTTTAATGAATCTAAAATATCTCAATTAAATATTCATTTATATTTTAATGAATAAAAATATATTTTTCTTTTAAATATATAACCTCCCCACCTCTCAGTCATATTTTAATTCTATTAACGTAAAATGTTGGGGGCTATAATTCAAAATATTCTACGAAAAATTTCACATCGTCTGTATTTTGAATTTTTGTTGTTTTGTGTTTATTTTGAAGTGTTGCAGCAATCGAAATAAATTGTAATCGAAAGGAGCGAGGTCTGGAGAATAAAGCGGATGATATAAATCCTCACAACCAAATCCTTGATTTTTTCTAGTCAATTTCGCCACATGATGACGCGCATTAACATTCTATAGAACTATCTTACTTCTATTGACAATTACAAGTTTATTTTATTTACTTTCTGGTAAAAACAATTTAGCTGATCACAATATTAGCTTGCAGTTATGTTCAAAAATTTCATAACGCACAATCCCTCTGTAATACTAGCATACACACAAAATAACTTTTATTATAGTGAACCCGCGCTTCGAGGTAGGTTTTGCTATTTGACCTTTGGATAACCACTGCCTTTCACGACAATTGTTGTCGTACAACATTATCGGCTACCAAACGATCAAGAAAATGCGATTCAGCTTCAATATCCAGAAGCTCTCAGGATATGCGGATACGTGTCGATTTATATTCTTCACTCAATTTGTGTGATACCTTGTCTTCTTGTCTCTTCCTAATATTATTAATGTCTCTATGATGATGGACAGTTTGAGTAGGATTTGCTTCCATTTCTGCAGCCAAGACATCATCGCCTAACATTGCCGGTCTCCCACATTCAAAACTATTCTTGAAATCGTATTTTTTTAACCATCTTTTACATTTATAACTATCTAATAAATCACCTACCACTTTACAAATATTTTAAGTAGCCATAGTATTTTTTTTCAAAAAAATCTATTGATAAGAAAAATAAACATTTCTATTGATAAAAATTCTTTAGTTTTTTTTAAATATAAAAACATAGAGTCCAACTTTGCTCCAATATAGATATATGATAAGACGTACTCGTGTATCAATAAAAAAAAGCACGACTAACTGTTAAAACTTAAATTTCAAAAGATAACATTTATTTTGGCATTTACCTAATATGAATATAGTTGATAATTTAATTTGCTAATAGATTATACATTATGCATAGAATTTATCTAGTCTTTGGTATTTATAAACTGCTTACATATGTATGTATAAAAACAGATTATTATGGCGCTTGAGAATAATAAGTGTGCATAGCTACTCAAATATTAAGCTCAACATTAAGAGTGGCAGAATTTAGTTTGTTAATCACTTAAAAAATGGCTCAAAAATATCTAGCACGGACCCACTTTTTCCTATGCAGCGGTATAAAAAAATAGAGCCGTATTAAAATAGTTAAAAAAATTCATACAAATTTAATTTTCAACAAAAAAAGACTATGGGAATTTTCCCGAGAAATTTGCTGATATATGAGATGAAAATTCACAAAATACAAATTTATAACAAATAATTAAAAAAATTGTCAATAAAAAACAACTAATTTTAGCTTTTGTATAGTTTAAATAGATAGTTATCAATTCAACGATTTTAATTGTTGTATGTATGTAATTGATAATGATATGTAACAAATTAAGCGGCAACTTAATATTGCATTATAAAAAAATCTATGTACTATTGTATATTTTTTTTTTTCTCAAATAATTATTTATGGAATTTATTTAAAAAAAATAGTTATATAGTAATAAGTAATACTAATAAATATCACCGCACGACAATATTTTTGCACAAATATCTAATAATTAGTATAAATGCTCGGAAATTGACTCGCGACAATGTAAAAACGCATTGCTTATTCCCACTTCTTGCATTTGCCTTACATCTGTAACCTCTCCCACTGCCCATGCAGTATGTCCTGAGTTGGTTTTTGGTAAGCACGCCTGTCGATTCAGATTTTTCTCCTTTACTTCATAATTTAAGGAAACGTTAAAAAGTAAACAGTCTTATTACAATTTCTTTTTATGGCTCGTTTACGCAGTTTTGATTTACATGTGTGAATCAAGGGATGAGTGTAAATATATTCTTTGACATAAAAATGTAAATAATTTTTTTTTACTATGAATTATAATATATTATTAATCCATTTATTTATGTGCTTAAATTAAGTAGTTATTTTTAAAAAAAATATAAGTTATATGTATGTTTCTGTATTTAGAATTCTAAAATGTAGGCAACTATAAAAATAATAGGTATTAAGTAGGGAAGAGATTAAATTAATTTTAATTAAGAAATAGCAAATAATCTCATTTAATAAATACATGTTTTTGTCTACAAGGCGAGAAACAAGGAGCAAATTACCAGGAAACTCATTATGTGCCGTCTCCGCGCATTGGAAAACCACGTACAACCACATGCTACTACAGTATTAGAAAATTTTATGAAAGACAAGAGAAAATAATATCGAACATATTGGATTTTAACTACTTTCCACTTTTATTAAACTTTTAATATAAAGTTTAAAAAATCGCTATGACTTCTTAAAAAATAATAGCATTTAAGCAGAAAATACGCTGATGGTGCGAATTCTAAACTTGATCATGTCGCTCTTAATTTTCTTAGATGATAATAATTAGCCAGCGATGGCCAATTATTTTTTCGCAGATCAACTAATTGTATCCCAAAAACGCTACGTTCTCCATGCTCACAGCCCGAAAATCCTTTAAGACGCGATAACAATCCTTTCGTTCCGCTTCGGTATTTCACCCCTGTTCCCGGGGGAAATCGCTCCGGATGCTAAGCACTTTCAACTTTTTTCTTTAAATATTTTTTCAAATAACCCTTCCCTTCATAACCATTCTTGAAAAAATAATTAACTCACGGGTCGCTCTAATTCGTTCAATTTAGTTTTAACCCCTTTACCTTGACTCTTATCGCAATTTCTAAAAATAATAAATTATGTTGAATGCCTGCTCGCGTATATTTCCGTTCACTTTGGACTTCTAAATTTATATAAAAATTATGCGACCGCGTGACTGTGAATTATTACAAGTGTATTTATACACTCATACATGTGATGAGTGTGCATATTTCAGTATCCGGAACCGTAACGATAGCCAAAATACATTAGTTTTCGACTTGGCTTTGCATCATTGTGTCAGAACTATTTTTATTTATAATTGAAGACATAACGTAATAAAATAACTTGTAAGTAATCAACTATTGCATAACATTATATATTAAAAAGCAGTAGTTTTGGAATGTTCAACTGTTTTGCATTTTGAATACGCTTGGGGTATAATACAATTTCAGAAGGCTCCGGTAAGTTAACGGCGTTCGCGCGTTGCGACAGGCGCGGACCGCGACCCACCGTAAATAATAGTGAATAATCCCTGCGAGCACCTGCAACGCGTGTTGTTATAAATTTGAGCAAAGCTGCACCTAATTTGACTCAACCACAATATCACCGTTATCTTTGCAAAGTTTGCATTCGCTGGGTATAAAATACCCATATCATAAATTATTTCTTAACAGTTTACCGCCCGGTTTTTTTTTTGCTGAACTTTGCTTGGTGGCTGGACAATTTCGCAGAATAATGGCAAACAATTACATTTTATAGTCAATTTCCTATAACTTGTAAACGCCTAAACATATGGAGACATACCTTTTGAAAAATCATCTATTAGAGTATATGACACACCCCGAATTCAGAAATTCCAAACAGATAAAAAAATGCATTTTATAATCAAAGGAATGCAGTATATTTAATCTCTTCTGAACTATCGACCGAAACGTAGCGCGAAAATTATTCTTCTCTCAGTGATCTTTTCGATTATGATTTTAATTTTAAAACATATTTTCAATCACTGAAAAATGAACGAAAGAGATAAAATATTTTTGGAACAATTTTAAGACGCGTTGTCCAATGCCCCCAGTGATTGTAAATATAGTGATATGTGCAAAAGTGATTCTAATTCAAGTGTACGTGAACATAGATCGCGTGTGATGAATTTACTTCGTGATGTGATAGTGAAATTTCCCAGAAGATTTCAGTGAATATGATCCAACAAGCGATAATCAAGATTTGGAAGGTATTCCAGAGTAACAAATATTTCCCAATAATAGTGTAAACATCGAAGAAGTAGCCGATTTATTTATTGACGATGAATTTGGAAAAGAGATTTTAAAATGATATTTACTTTGCATAACAGCCAGATGATCGACACAGGAAAAATATCAGAAAATAAGCCTCAATGTATAATAGATTGTAACAAATATATGAGGTGTTAATCGAGCCGATCAATACATAGTTAAATATTTTTTCGAAAAACAATAGAATAAAAAAAAATATTCTATTGTTTTTTCAATGCGCATTGTTTTATTCGTTCAGTGTCTATCAAAATTCGAATCGTAACAGCAAAATTAAATTCAAAGATTTTCTTCTGAGTAAGGCTAAGGGATGGTTGCAGCATTTAGTGGAATCAATCGATTCTGAAAACATTTCATCAGTTTCTACGACATATTGCCGTGCCCTTGCTGTCGAGAGGCTTTCGGATGAGCTGAAAAACCATCAGCCAATAAAAATAAAAAGTGGAAAAAAATATGTGAGAAGAAAATGGTGTTTGTTCTGCACATGGAATAAGGAAAGATACAGCACATATATGCAGAAGTTGTGAAATTCATCTTCATATTGGCGAGTGTTTTTATACATATTAAAAAATGTGAATAGTGTTAATAAAAAAAGTGTAACAAATAAAAATAAATATAAATAGTGATATAGTGTGGTTCATAAGTGTAGTGATAAAAATAAATGTGTCTGTGACAGTTGTAAGCAGTAAAAGAACGCCGAAAAATTTGGTGAGTGAACTTATATTATATTATAAACGGATATTTCTATATAAATCACTTGTTTGTTGCCATTGCAACCATTTTCAATTTACACGAAATATTAGGAATGAAAAATACGTATTAATTCATTCATAATTTTATTTCTCAGATATTCTTTTAAGTGCAATAATATTATTTTTTTATATTATTTTACAATTAACTAATACGGCGATAATTTATCCAAATTGTAGCTTTTCCCCCCTGGTTTCTAAATCATTGCGATTTTCCAAATTGTGAAGAAATTTCAAAATAGCAAACACCTGGTAAAATGTTCGTAAGTGGATAAAACGGATGATATTTTTTAAAAGTTCTTTAATTACCGTGTTATCTAATTTATCTACATATCGTAACGATTTTACTTTTTAATTATATAATAACATACACAATTTTAGGCTAAAAAACTTTACTAATTTATGTACTATCAACTTGGATGTCTCGATTTCTGTTGATTGGATTGGTTTTATGTTTACCTAGCCAGACAGTTTGACCCTAAAATTTATTTCTGTTTAAGAAGTGTAACATAAAATAATATTTTTTATATGAAATAAATAGTTATGGTTCATACATTGCATTAAAAAAAATCACGTGCCCCAAAAAAGTGACGTCTCATTGCATTGCGTCGCAATGGGATAAGACGACTATTTTCAAAAAAATTTGAAGTAAATTTTTTACTTATATTTAAATTGAAGTTATTTTTTTGTATCTCTGATACATATTAGTGGGTTATTATAACTACGCAAAATATGTTTGTATTATTTTTTGATATGAATGTCTAGTGTAATTTGTATGCTCTTGAAATCTAACCTGACTATTCAGATATTTTTTTATTTTGCTGCAAACGTCCGTTTTTTTATTACTTAGCATTCTGATATTGTACCTAATAATATCTAACTAAAAATTCTCTAAAGTAATATCTAGTTCAAAAAAGACGTATATTTTATCTTCTTAATTTAAAAAATAATTGAAACTTTTACGCATTAAAAAATTAATGAAACACTACCGTAACCGACTAACTTTTGACACTAACTGAAACAATTTTAAAAACAACTTGGTGCGCACAGAAAATACCCATCTACAATATACACCAAAAGCGTTCATTTATGTTAGCATAGGCAAATATATGGAGAATTTTTACCACCGTCTTATTTTAATTTAATTTTAATAAATTATGCGCAGCGCGAGTTGATAAAAAAATTACAGTTTGATTCGCGATGACCTTATCGTTTTGTGTATATATATAAAAGTAGACTTTCGTTACAAAAATGATACATATTGTGTAGCTTATTATTTTTTATATACAGTCAATTATGTGCGTTATTATTATTAAGGTGTTTTCAATCGAAAACCAGCCCCCTCCCTATTGTCTACTCTGCAGTGTGATGACATTTAATTAGTATTGTAATTCAGCTTTCCCAGAAAAAGCGGGTAGAAATAATCCGCAATTGAAATTCAAAGCATGCTCGACATGACCAGGTTAAAAGCTCCGTGTTTTGCGCTTACGTGGCGCTTCCTGAATGAGCTTTTGCATTTGAAATAAAGTCACCGCAGACCGGCAATGAGTCACGGCCACAGTCAGTAGGGGAACGAGGATAAATAAAACACTGGAAAAAAATCTTATCTAATTTTGCAGTTTTACGACCTGGAGAACTCGTTAATTTGAGGACTGCGCACAGACGCCACATTATAAATATTAAACATACGGCCAGCTCTGTATTGTTTCGCAAATGAGTTTTCCTATATGTATGTAGATATATATTCATACTGCTATTATTCAGTGTCGTAACTCGACCCCTATAAAATTGTGGTCAACGAGATGATATTGTGACATGCTGTTTGATTTTCAGACATCTCATATTATCGATTCGTCTATAAAGTTGTGAAATTTAGTATTAGTACTAGATTGTACAACATGAAATCGCGCATTTGGTATTTGTTAATCGAAAATCTTTTCATTTAATTGAGCACAAATCAACTATTATGTTGTGTTCCAATCAAAATAATAATTTGTTTTTCTGCAACACATAATCACATTTCTATACATATTTTATTGTCTTAGAGAAATAAAATATTTATTACCTGTAAGAAATGGCAAATTTAATTATCTTGCTAAAATTACTTAATGCAGTCAATAAATATAATATACGTATATCTTGCTTATAAGGAAAATTTAAAGTAACAGAGCGCTTTTTAAATAATCATTTTAAACAATAATATACTATTGATTTTGAAAAGTAAATGTACGTTTCTTAAAGGCAGTTGCGGCAGCGTTGTGCAATGTGTGTTTTAAATGGCTGTGAAAATTCTTAATCCTGCTAAAAGCGATATCCATTTAGTACTTTGTTTTTTTCTGTATTCGTTTCACTTACTTGCTTCTGTTATGGCAATGATGCGTTGAATAGGCAAAATGCTCTCTAAAATTGTTATGTAAAATAGAACATATTAAAACAGGCGAATGACTAATATACCGTTAGAATCAGGAAACTCATTCTTTGGCTCACCAAATGCATTGAGGTCAATTGAGTATTAGTAAAAAAATAAAAATAAAAGTGTTCCAAATATATTATAAGTCACTCCCAAAATAAAAAGCTTTATAAATATTTTCTGGACTTTGTAGCTCTACTTCCCGAATATTTTCGTACATAGTTTTAATTTAGAACTATAAAATGCGCAATTTCAAATGGAACTAAAAATAAACCAAGTTATTTTCTATAACTTGATACTATTTTTAATAGAGCCGCTTTTTACTTGAGCTGAATGTGAGAATAATAAATATTCAATACCGTATGTTTATCACCAAAGCAATAAAAATATACTGAATTCCAAAACCAATCGTAAATTAGACCATTTATAAACTGTTTGTACTCGTATTTTTACTCGGAGAATTTATTGAACCATTCCAGATACCACGTGACTTTCCAATTATCTGAAGATTACGACGTGTTTTAAGTAATTTATGGTTTTCCTGTGAAGTTAAAGGTCCAAAATAACGATGATAAATTTTCTTGGTAATGGCAATATCCGAAACGATTTGAGATAACTCTCTTTTTATACATCTATGCATAATACTACAATATATGTTTATGTTACTAATATAAAATCGGCGTTAAGTTCCTAAAAGTATTACAAATGTATTTTATAATCGGATTACTTCCTCGAGGTCAAATGAAGCGTTATTTATTACGAAACTTTTTCCGTTTCTTTTCTTTTAATTTAAACGTCATCTGATATCACAGCTCAGATGATAAAACCGACAATTTTGTGCCAAAAATACACAGAAAAGCTCTCGACACAAATCATGCGAGTTCAACAGAAGCAAAACCCATAAAAGAAAATTACAATGAAATATTGAGACAGTTGAGCGGTTTCTTAATTTAGTGGTTCTTCCAAAGACGTTATTGCATTCTATTGCGAAACTTGACATGCAAACGCTTGAAATTATTGTATGGTGGCAACAAAATTACTGCTATGTTAGATGTGCTTTTAATAATAAAAAAAAATATATAAATTAACATATATTTACAGAAAATTTACATAGAAAATATAATTGTAAATGATGCAATTCAAAGAGTTGTCTCTAATTGAATGCGATTTTTATTTTTGATTTTTATTGACACAATTTTGGAAAATGTTTGCTTACAAAGAAGGTTGTTTGGAATGGCAGCAATCTTTTAATAGGTCTTTCACTCAATTCCGTATATTTTATTCTAATTTTTTTTTTAATTAACTTGCATGATAATTCAATTAATGCATTTTTCTGAGATACGTTGTCTCCCTTGTTCGTGAAGTGGCAATGTTCGTTTCAAGGTTTTTTGCCTGGATCACATCCGGCTATAAATGTTAATATTTCGGCTCATTTCGGACAAAATAAATAAAAAAATAATATTTAATATCACAGTAGCTGGTTGTTACTAGCTACAATATAATTGTATTAGTTTAGTATGCGTGTTTTTTTTTTTGATAATAATTGGTAGCTTCCAAAATGCGTTTATTAAATTTAAGCTTGGAGAATAGGTTTGTAAGGCTAGAAAAGAAAGTTACAAATTTTGTCAAAGTTTTGTAAATATAATTGATTCAAATTTTTTTGTCGACTTTAAAACCCCCTCTCTAAATATTTATTTATGATTTCATTTTTTTGCTATTAATTTACGATTGGTGAGCACTTTTTAAAACAGCCAGTATTTTCTAACTATAAGATATCGTTCGTATACAAGATAAAGAGAAAGGCCCGAGCAAACATCCCTAAAGAAATCTAGCTAAAATTTTACGCGGTATCGAATGTTCATTATTTATTGAAATAATATCGCTTCTTAACATTAAGGAACTTGATTTTTTTCATTATAAAATTAGCGCATATGTGCTCCGTAAAACTATTACGATAATGTGTTAATGCAAGCAGAACTGTATCTTAATATTTTAATTTTCCAAAGTTTTTTTAAAGTGCATATGGATTATTTTTTTTAAATATTCTACTAAATTACAGTAATAAATTATTCGGAATTGTGGGATGGTTATCGGTTTTTTTATCAGATGAATATTAGCTCTTTTCAAATGGTTGAGAAATAACCGAAAAATAATAACTTTATACTATATGTTTGTTGTATCAAACATAGTTGCTTGTTGGAACTTAAAGTTACATTCAGTTTTATCAAACATAGCTGCTTATAGGGAAAAAATTATATGATATTTTTATTTATAAAAGTGTTATTTAATTTTATATTTTTTCATTTGGTGCCAAGTCTATTTATTTATTTTTTAAATAAAAAATTAGTACTTTTCTTAAAATAAATATCTTTGTACGCATTAAAAGGTTAACAAAGAGTTTATATATGTAACTAACAGTAAAAAATGTAGCTCATGTCTAACTGATTTAAATACAAATAGTTTAATAATTTATATTTAACTTATTATATTATAAATGTATATCTTTGCATGTGTTATAAAAATATCACGATTACATATTATTTGTATAAGGGACAACAAGTGATTAAAAGTATAATAAAAGTAATAGGTTTTTGTAAAATGAAAACCTTATTTAAAAAGAAAAACGTTATTTTGATCCTAATTTGAAAGCGCTTTAGAATAATATTTTTTCTGTGAAAACATATTTATAATTATGTTATACTTTTTATGGGAAAAAATAATTTAAGCCGTTTAACTGATAACTTATTATGAAAATACTATAGTATCAATATGTAGGAATATAACTTGTAATAAATGCATTGAAAATAGATGTATAAGAATTGTATATAAATAAAATGTTATTGTACTTTTTAAGAGCAGAGATTTAATTGAAATATTATGTGTATCACTGCCCTTCTCACTAAAACATCGATTAGTATTTTTAAGGCGGAATATTAAACTAATTGAAAATGAATATGGTAAGTGGGGCATCTTCATTCCTCATTCCCATCTGTAGACTCTCAGCGTAATCTTAATAACATGCCACAACTCATGCTGATTTATGCTAGGGCTGTTAGGAGGTTGTACGCCATGTGGAACAATATCCGCGGGCGCCTTGCAGACCGGCGTCGGGGCGCCGTTTTGCGCAAAAATTAAGGCACCGTTATCGTAACATTGAATATCATAAAGAGCAACATGTTACACACAAAACCGCACATTATCCCAGTTGCCTCGCAACGCGGATAGGAAACGGATGATAACAATGATTTTCCGATTGTTTGCTACCGCAAGCGTAATAATATTACTATCTGTATTTAATAATAAAGTAATTTATAAAAAATCACGTAATTTAAATATATTTTGTGATGGTTATACATTTACATCGCATTTCATTGAAACGGCGATTAAAAAAAAACTATGTACTGTATTAGCTGGTTGATCGCAAAATATTTTCAAAGCCTCGTCTGCATCTCGGCGCTGATAGATATAATAATGGCCATGCAGCCAAAGGATAGCAAGCTATTACCATCTTAGTGGATATAGGAATATCTAGGCAATGGAGCACAACAGGATATCAGTTTTCTGTGGGGTACACTTTGTGGAGCAAACTTAAGTACTCATTGGTTTCTTATTAAACCGCTCCAGGTGTCAGTAACTATTTTATATTCTTATCTATTTTTATATTAAAAAATATTTTTTTCTCATTTGCTACGCTACGACGTCTAGACGTTGAGTTTATATTGAATATTTATTTAAATATATTTTCATTAGGAGTTTTTCTGAGGAATGCGAGGGTTTTGAGTCGTATAATTTTAAAGTCAAAATGTTGACCGCCACTGGTATTGCTCCATCGTGAATCCACCTCACCATTTCACGCTGTTCACCCCCGAGAAGGAAGATCGCGGGCGAATAATTGCCGCATACCGAGCATTTTTCCATCGTTCCCCGCAGAAATAATTAAACGTCCCAGAAGCCAGCGTCGGGTACTTGCGGCAAATTCCGATTTAGAGACCAACCCCCACTTGTATTCTCAGCATAAACGCGAATGTAAGAATCGAAAATATACCTCGACATGTCATTAATACGAGCATTTCATAAAAATATTTTTTATCACGATTCAAGTACCAAAAACGCATCGTTCTAATATACTTGTTACAGACTATTAAGCAGATAGAAATTGATTATTTTATCTTATAAGTATTCTTTTGCGTATTCAAACGTACGCATTATATAAAAAAATGAGAATTAATGGTGCCATTATGTGTGCACTAAGACTTTCACATATTTCCCAGCGGTCTTAATATTCTTGAACCCTAACGCTGTCTGAACTTTTCTCTTTATGTGTTTTCCATTGGGATTTGTTAGAGCAAACACACTTAAAGAGAGCCGGAGAATGTATCTGATCTCGACTAGGGCTTATTTACGTACTAAATGACTAAAATGTTTCGCACACTGTATCATAAATTGCATTGAATTTAACAATTGTCATGTTCGCGTGTAAACCTTTGTACAACTTTGTGTTACGCTTCTGTGTTATAAATAAATAAGTCGGGGGCGCAAAGTGGTCTTGAGTAAAAGTCTGTATGTTTTAACTAATAATAATGTTCAATGAACGATGACGACGTACGATTTTCCTAAATGAGTCGCATAGTTATTTATTTATTGATCGTATTGTATTTTGTTAAAGTATTTATATATTGAATATATATTTCCATCTAAGTTTTTTAGTGGGGATATGAGAAAGTAGTATCATTAAAAAGCGGGATTCAAATTATAATCGCGTAACGCAAAACACGTAAACTTTATACGGAAGAAAACAATTAAATCCATTTTGTTCGGTCTAATTTTGTTTCTAAAGAAATTAAAATTGCTTTTAAAACTCAAGTCTAGACGATCGTAATAATATTTGTAAAAAAAAATATTTTTTGTATATTGGTGTCGCGAGTTACATAAATATTATTTTATTAAAATGCCACCTAAGCAACAACTAAATAAAACATTTTCATTCATTTTCTCCCCTAATTGAGAACAGAGCATACCAAAATCGCTTGCTTTCTCTGTCGCATTTCATATGAACCTTAATTAACAGTTATTTATAAAAAAATATTATGTCTCATTAATTATAAAATTCATTATAATAGTTATTTTTAGATATTTTTAAAATTTATGAAAATTATAAATTCTTAATTAAAATTTGTATTTACTTTCACTTTGTTATCATTGTAATTTATTTAATAACGGTCTCGCTATCGTGAGCTACCGCAGCTAGCGAATGTGTTTAAATACCGGACACTCGACTTTTTTGGTTATAAATATTATTTTTGTTTGTCTCTCTTTTTTGTTTAATTCAATTATATCTATAGTAACGTTATATTTTTAATAACTTAAAATTATTTTAAATTTCATTGTTTAGAAAGTATATTTATAGTGAAACTGTTGAGTAAATAATAATATTATTATTTGGATTATAAAATATTTTTTTGCATATTTCACTTTTACTTTATTATCAAATGAATTTCAGAAATACCTCTTTCTATATAAACGCTCTGTATTTAATTTATTAGTAGTTTTATATGATTTTAGTCAGTTGTTTGTTTAAATGATATATAATATAGATCCTTAATGGTTTTTTTATATATCATGTTATTTTATTCTTATATATTTAATTATTTTGTAAATTTTCAATTATAACATTACAACTACAAAGTACTTAGTAAAACACTAGACTAAAATCAAAATCTATTTTATTAATTATAGCTTTAGACTATTTAGAAAATTTACTATGCACGACCTAGCTTGATTTAATTTTAATTTTCAATCACAGATTAAAAAATATCAAAAAACCTAGTATATTTATAGCTATATAATAACTACGAATTCCGATCCTTCAGACATCATAAAAAATGATAAACACCCGGGTATTTCAGGTTTTAGTTATTGATTGTGTTAGTTTTAAATTAATTTACTACTTTTATTATAGTATTTTAACAAAGGACGATAGTATGCGTTGCTCTAGATATTAAAAAATATATTCCGTAAAAATATTATATATTAAAAAACATTTTTTGTAAGAATCGCATATAATTATTCAAATATTAGTAAAAATTAAATATTTATGTTATGAAATTACAATTGGCTTTTGGTATTGTCGCTAGGACTACTAAATAGGGAAAAATACAAAGTAATTATAGGATTTATACCGAGGTCTTTTAGATATTAGTCACTGATTATACCACTGGTCTATCCTCCTAATAATATGTTAGAAAATGTAAATAATAAATCAAATAGAAATACATTTTGAATTTATAATATATTTCTAATTTACTATTTGAAAATATAAATTATACAAGTAATTTACTACTTAAACATATATTATACTACTAATTTACTCTGCCCGGGATTTGAATATTCATCATTCTGTCTTTGACAGTTAAATACATATTCTTAAGCCTTCATAGTGCATAATGGATATGAGGATGCAAGCTAAAATAGTGACAGACATTATATATAGACATTATAAGCAAAAACTCTTGTACAGAGAGCTCTAGTGGATTGCATGACGCTAGAGCTCTCTGTACAAGAGTTTTTGTTGTTTCAGTAAACAGAATTTAAGATTTGTAGTAAGGATTATTTTCTATTTAACTCAGGTTGTAGAGTTTTGCCCCCTTATAACGCATTAGACTTACGCCTGTCAAATTACAAATAAAGATTATAAGAATAAATAAACCATATTTATAAATGACTATATTATTGACATTTTTAGTATTGGAAATATTTAGAAATAATATTGAAGAAAATATTTGACATCTCAATCTATATTTTTTCCTGATGATTATATGAAATTTAATTTCTTTATTTATTGCTGTAGTTAAAATGATATTATTTATTAAATTTATATGTTTTTTCGAAACGCATGTTTTTAATTTCGCATGTTCAGGAAGCTCACGGTCAGTAGTCTGCGACCAGACACCTTTTTGTTTGCATGGTCCCTCAGGCGAAACGAGGTCCTTCTGACCCTGCCGTGGCAGACGTTTATCCCCATAACAAACAGATTGGCTACAACTTCAACCGACCGTAAAGAGTCTAGAATTTTTCCTCCTTATTTACATATGTACATACATATCTTCGGGGACACGCGGATCGATGCTGGTTCGTAACGCAAAGTTATAATAAACGTATAAATTAGCCTTTATGCGCGTTAAATATATTAATAAATTTGATGAGACAATTTCGAGACAAAAGTAACTAAAGTTTAGTCATAATGGCCGCTTTATTAGCATTTATATCAAGACCGAGCAGTGAAAGAATAGATAATGTTTTGAAGTTTCCCTCGTGCAGATAGGTATTCCTTGAGGTAATCTCGCCTTGATGAGTTCTCCCCTCGCTCCGTGACAGAAGTTTAAGTCGATGAAGTCTTTATAAGATTTTTTCCTTAAAAAAAATAGATGTAATAAGTAGATACTACATACTTTTTCTAACTTATTTTTATCATCATTAATCATGTTTAATATTGATTGTTTTGAGAACATGATTAAAAAGATTAGTTAATTTCATCTCAACTATATTTTAAACGTTTTTATTTATTAAATTTATATATGCATCAAGTATTTATTTATTTAATTTATATTTATATTATCGGTGACTGTGTAATTTTATATTTTTAATAAGCTCTAATAAATGCAACTTGCAAAGAGTTTCACTGTAAAATTTATTATGTATTTTTCGCCATTGTTCTTTGTCATATTACGTCTCTCTCTCTCGAGACCCATACCTACGCTCTTTTCAAACATTTAAATCTGCTTTAAAGTTACAGAGTCTGACTTATGACTAGCAATTACCAAAGTTTGCCATAAGCCGAGAGTCTAGTCGCACAATTAATCCCGTATGTAGTATATTTTAAAATATTCGGCGACCATTCGCACGTTTACCTCAATTCGACGCTTGTAGGAAACATAAGACATATCTAAGTGTAAGCTTTTATTGTGTGGCGTTATTGCCCACTAGAGGAGAACTGTTCCGTAACATTATCCAGGATACAAGAGTTTTCTTGAGCGGCTACTGTAGCGCCAGTACTGTACTTTCCGTTACGCCACTGAAACTGCCGGCGCAGACTGTATCAGCATTCCATTCCAGTTACAGCCACTGTTTTAATTCCTAATTCAACCGCAGAACTCTACATAGAATACTACGAAAATGAAACAGAGTGGTCAATCAAGATTTTTTCCTTTTTTATACTCGATGTCGGAAACAAAGAGTTTCGGCGAGGCTGTTCTAGTATGCAGTCTAAAACCGTACAAGCCACCCCCATTGTTCTGCATGGCCTCCGACGAGACAATAAGCTGAAAAGAGACGGTGGACCACTCTGACGGCTTTCTGGTCGTAAATCGATCCCTCCTGCGATAACTCCCCGTACGAAATATCCATTATCTGCTTCGTTTTGCAGCTTATTTATGCGACGATCGGTTGAACCCTGACTCGTGTGGTCGCGGTCCAATTCACCGGTCACCGGCTCGCATCGTATGCAGATTTCGTGCAAAATTTAATATCACATTCTAAAAGCAAAACATCGACAAAATTCCATTATACGTACATTATGGCACAAGTGCATAGCGTTTAATTATTAGTGCTAGTATCATTAGTCGCGTTATCGATAGGATCTCCAGTTTTAATTGAAATAATGACTTCTAGCAGAATGCCGGGAATGTGTCGAATAGCCTGGCTATCGTTTCATTCCACGAGGATGAAACGAGTAATTTTATTTCAATAAAATATGTTTGTCGTATGTATCGTATATTGCTCACTATTTTATACCTAACAACGAGAATTCATTTGAATTATCAAATCATTTAAAACCACAACATTCGTTCGCGTTGAATAGATAGTTTATGTTATTGTTTATAATCGTATTTGATCAATTAGTTTCAGACAAAAGTATAAACACAGGTAATAATATAAATTGAATTGATTTCATGTCGAAATTAGCGAATTTCTGCATGTTTATCATTATTTTGAAATAGTGCTAAAATATACTTTATTTATTTATTTATTTTATTAATTTATTTAGCTTAATAGCTAATCTTTACATCTAACAAATTTAGTAAACATATATAAAAATATATAAAAAATTCATAACAGAAAGAAAAAATAAAAATATACAATAATAAAGTCTTAATATTATAATTTATTTCTATATGTACGAAGGTGTTTTTTTATTCCATTTATGAAACCCGTTATATTTTTGCTGTTTCGGATTTCTCTTGGAAGACTATTATATAAATCAAAACCTCCGTACATAATTCCCCTAGCCGTACTCGTTTTCTTATACTTAATTGTCTTTAAATTTTCTCTATTTCTAGTATTATATTTATGTACATCTTTATTTCTTATTAAATACTTATTAAAATATTCTGGTAACATATTATTTTCTAACTTATATATAAATACTAAAACATTCATACTCAATATTTCTTGAACATTCAACCATTCTAATCTATCAATCATACTTTTACAATTAGTTAATCTATTTTTATTTAAGATTACTCTCATTGCTCTATTTTGTAATTTTTGCAACATTTGTTTATCTAATTTATTTAACATATTTAATAGTGTTGCACAATAATTAAAATGGGGCAATATTTTACTATTGTAATTTTTTTTTGTATTTATACTTAATATATTTCTTAATCTAGATAATAAACCTATTTTTCTACTAATTTTTTTAATATGTAATTACAATGTTTTTTAAAATTTAATTTTGTATCAACAATTACTTCTAAATATTTTATATTATCTACTATTTCTATACTAGAGTTATTTATTACTATTTTGGTACTATTATATAACACATTTTTATAATTTATAAACATACATTTAGTTTTATTCTCATTTAATTTAAGTACATTATTCTTTAACCATATTTCTAATATACTTAATTCATTATTTAAATTATTTACAATTTCTTTAATGTTATCACCTATGCAATACATTAATGTGTCATCCGCAAATAGATGAATTTTACATTTTTTCACGTTATTAACTATATCATTAATATACAAAACAAATAACAATGGTCCCAATTTAGACCCTTGTGGTACTCCATAAAACACTAATTTCTCTTCAGAATATACATTATTTATTTTAACTTTTTGTTTTCTTTTATATAAGTAATTATTAAACCATCTTAAAACTATATCACTTATACCTATACTCTCCAATTTCTTTAACATTATTTTTCTGTCTATTGTTTCGAAGGCTCTCTTGAAATCCAAGAAAACTGCTCCAATGATTTTGTTTGTATCCTTAGCCAACAGCCAATCATTTATCACTACTTGTAATGCAGTTTCAGTGGAATGCTTTTCTCTGAATCCCGATTGTTGTTCACATATTATGTTTTGAGAAGTAATAAACTCCTTTAACTTTGGTTTAAACTTTTTATATGTAAGCGAACTGACTCAGTAAATAGCTATTTAGGTTACATTTCCATCAGTGTAGCTCGATGGTAAAATACAATATTTCGATCCTCAATGCCATACATTCAAATCCGCTTGAGATTTATTAATAATTTTTCATTATTGCGTCTGTGAAATTGGTATATACATAAACATACTTTTCGTACATATATTATATAAACCTAAATAAAATACTATGTAAATGACAATGAAATAATCAATTTGCAAATTACGGTTTTATAATTATCCTAATTATTTATTGCTTTTTGGTTACGTATAATAAAATAATCATATTAAATATTGCTTGTTTTTATAAAGTTAAATAATATATTTGCAAAAAAATTTACTACAAAAGTAGAAAAAATACGCCTTTTATTTAATGATAAAAATGTGGCATTTAATTATTAAATATGATAACACAATCTCATATTTATAGCAATGTAATTAAAAATACAAAACCATAAGAGATATTAAACATATTGCTATTTTATTTAAATTACTTTGCTCTTTGGTATAACATTTGCATGATTAATTACTCACAATTTAGAGTGGCATTGGAAAGTCGAGATATGTTTTTCGATCTAAGCATATACGTATATGTATATTTCAAAATTGTAATTCACGCAAACTTTTCGATAAAATCTATTTATGAAGCAAAGTGACTCAGAAAATAAGAAGTTATGGGTTTAATAACGGTAAATTACTAAAATTTAATGTATTTTTCAAAAAGCATTTCAAGAAAAGCGATAAATTGTTATGCATTAATATTACTTTTACTGGCAACTTTTCTTATACTTTTTATAGAATTTTTCTTAGATGAAACGTCAAAAATAGTATTTTAAGCTTTCAATGCTTTTATTAATCAAAGCATTTAAGCAATATTTTTCTAAGAGTACATATTATTTCTTTTTTACGTCAGTCATTTTGATTCAAAAAGACTTTTGGATAAAAAATGATATAATAAAGGTTGCTGTTTTCACTGAAATTTAATGGCAGTTGTCGATTACTTTTACTGATTTTGTGTCGTGCCATAATAATTGTAAATGAATAATTTCTCAATTTATTAAAAATAAATTCACACATTATTGCATTGGCAATCGTTTTTCTAGCTCTTATTTCACACTAAAATCACTAACAATTATCCTTGTCAAAAATACCAAATGTACTGTATCAATTCATCTAATTGTATTGAGAATTTTTACAATATATATGTTTTTAGCTGACTATTTATCAATTAAAATTTATTGAAATTTAAAATCATTTTAAATAAAATAATAAATTGCTTGTACAAAAATCTTTAAAATCCTAAAACCAGACCCAATTTGAAACGCTTTCTTAATTAATACTGTCTATAAAAGTCATTCATCTTTCGACAAGTGAGAAATTTTAAATGAGCTAGAGAAGCATGTAAAATATAATATTATCAATATCTTTAAGGAAAATTGATTGCTGGGCTATCACAAATTATTCAACTCTTGATTTGAGTTGAATAATTTTTCATTTAGGTTCATGACTTTAAATAGCGGCAAAAAAGCTGTGTTCTGAGTGTTTCTTTGTCACATACAAAATACCATCAAACATATTTATTAGGATTGAATATTTTCTTATAAAAGTACTAAATATGTTATACATACATTACACATTCGCAAAACAAAATATAAAATTTTATTTTTTAGATATTTAATATTTTGAAGCAAGAGCATGTAAATATCTCCGCGGGTTCAATTGCGCCTTAAAAACTGCTGATCAAACCATTAAAACGTATCAATATTAGTATAGTCTAAATCAACCAAACATTCAAACACATCGGTGGCGGTGGTTTAAAATTCAAACGTTTTAAAGATTGGTGTGAGGAGTTGAACAGCAATAATGAAACGATTTAGTAATCTAACATGAATGTTTCTAAAAAGGAAAAATTGCAAAAAAATATTTGTTACACGAAAGTCCATTGCCTGATTTTGGTTATATATAACATAGTTATTTTGAACTATTTTTGATTAAAATTATTGGCGATAAAGTGGAACTGTCGTATTCAAAGTAGAGTTGTATTAACTAATTTAGAGTAAAACTTCCAAGATTATTATTTTTAATATAATTGTGGTTCATTAGACTAATCCGGGAATTAAATTGCATTACCTTCTGTAAGCGAGACTAGCATTTATATTTTTTATATATAATACTTATTTAATTTAAATTAAGCTATAATTCACGCCATATGTGAGTCGCCTTATGTCTTTGATTTCTCATCATTAAGGAGAAAAACAGTTTTTTTATTATTTTAATGAGCTATCGAAGAACTCCTCGCGCTATGCCAGATCACTCGGCACATGGCTTATTAAAGTATATATTAACTTTTTTTGCATACTTAAAATAATAACATCTTTAAAAAGCACGCTGCTTGTTTTAAATACAACAATTATTGCGAAAGACAATATTTTTTTATTTGCTGTACAAAATTTATTGTCATCCGTTTGATATCGCATACTTACTAGGATTTTGATGAGGGCGCAGTCATTTTACGAATAGAAAAAGGTCTACATTTTACAGTGATATCTCATGACCTTTGAATGCTACGCCCTAGCAACTATCCACAATGCACTTGTACGTGTTCTGGCGCTTCAATTTTGCCAGTTATTTTTAAGTGTAAGAATGTTTTACGTTTATGGCCTCTACCGACCGAGTGGACAGGCCATCTAAAGAGCGTCGGGGGCAGATATGCGGTCGTTATGCGGGAATTTCACGGTGGATGGAAGACTTATTCGGGGGTTATCGCGGTAAATATTGTCGTCGCGGCGCGCGCCCATTGTTCGGGGCGCCCAGGGCGGAAGGTGAGGGACGGAGCGCCGTTCCGGTGCAGATGCTATCGCAGCCCATTGTCCCGCTTATCAGCCCACAATAGCGCCGGCCCTCAACTCTCTCTCTCTCTCTCTCTCCCTTCTGCCCTTTTGACGACGCTCGATTTATCCGCATTATTCGTGATAATTGTAGTGTCCAGTGGTGTAGTGCTCAAGAAAAAAGCTGCTAGTTTATTGTATTTTACCCTCAATACTTACCTCCTCCCCTTTCTTTCTATACGTAGCTGACGACATAGCTATTTTAACGACTGCATAAACCAAACGATCAGTAATCAATCAGTAATGTAAAATTTAAATCGAGACTTAAAAACCTGGACTTCCATCTTAAATTTAATTAACACGTTTTGGAAAGTGTTTGCTGATATGTGACCTTTATACCATTATTTAATAGAAACATATTATGAACTTCTTAATCAGCAATTTATAATATGTTTTTTTTTCACACCAAAAAAAAACTATAAATATTTTGCGTAAACACTCTAACTCATCAATCTCAAATATTAAAGACTACGATAAGATAACATAAAATTTAAATCAAAATCATTAAGCACACATTGTTTTAGGGGTAAAAGCACACATATCAATAGTTCTAGATATATACTAAAACATACCTTAATTAGTATTACTCCCTTTTTAAAATTTAAATTCCATAATACTTTTTTTCCTTAAATTTTAAGAGTTAGTTGTTATCTTCTTTATATTTAAATAAAATACCACTATGTATTTAAAAATAGTTATAAACTATTAAAATTTATTTATTTATTATTATTACATTGCAATAAAAAATATATTTTAGTAATTATTATGTTTATTTTATTGTTATTTATTATGTTTTGTACACTTTAAACAAAGTTGTATACGAATTGCAATGATAACAAAAATATATAAGTTATTTTTTTAAATCATAGTGATCTAATTTTAGGATAAAGCTTAGAATCATATTTCTTAATTTTAATTCAGGTATTTCTATCGTCTTCCCTAGTATTTTTCATTTCTCGATGTTTTACATTTCTTTAAAAATAATAAATTGACTCTAGTTTCTAAAGAATGTTTATTATTACATTATATATATTTGTATGTAGAAAATCTTTTTACTGATTTAATTTACAATAATTTGGGTCAATATTAATGCATGTAAATTATATTGGGGAAATTGATGAAAACTTTATTAAAACACACTAGTACATACATATTAATTTGTGACATTAAAATTAAAATTTAAAAAAATTAAAATTATTCCTTCAATATTTTATGCATGCTCAATAAAAAATAACTTTTTATTACATACTATTTTATTTTGTATCGCGCAAAAAACATCTTATCGTATGAATTATATTACATGAATTTTTTTTTATTACTACCCTAAGACTTATTAATACAATAGTTACAATATCATCGATCTCTGCATTCCTATTTTTTTGTTGATTGGCAACTGAGTCGATCATTAAACTTATATCGTAAATCAATGTTTTCGGAGTGTTAATCGGATCACATTTGAACGCAGCTGTGAAAACCACTACATGTTTTTTAAATTACAGTGATTGTATACCGTTTAAAAATTGTCATCATCATTATTACCTCAATAGCCTAAGATGGGTATTCGCCTTCTCCAAGAATATTATTTATCTCTTCCGGCCCTGCGCCAGATAGTTGTTAACCATAAAGATTCGTATAAATTAAATTTTTAGCAAAAACATATTTTATGAAAATTTTCGAGAAACCTTAAGATTTTTCGAGAAATAAGAAAGCATAATTGTGATTTTTTCGAATATAAACAGTTATCTTATTCTAGCTAAAAAATATATAAAAAACATTACTTCTAAAAAAACGATTTCCAGAAATGGCCAGAAAAAAGTTAAATTTCAAATGTGTAATTAGAAATGATACACATACATATATTAATTTATTTTTATTTTTAAAAGATCTATAAAACACTTTTGTTAGACTGAAATAAATGATGTACATATACGACATATACGACAGAAACGTTCTGTCGTATTTGTAATATTATTTTTTCAGTATAAATTTGTTACACCACTGGTTATGATGTCGTCTTAACGAAACTTTTTAACTACCCTAGACCCATTGTCCTACAAAAAACACATTGCCTGTTATAATTGTCCTCCATTAATATAGGCTCTCTGCCACAATGCGCGCAATCTTTGAGGAGCTGCATTTATCTGCCGAATAATTATTTCACTTTTTTTGTTTTTTACCCTTGCAGCTTTTTAATAAGCGTTTCTAAGAGACGCGCCACCCGGGACTTTTATTTATCGGCGACCCGAGCTTTGCGATTTTTCAAAAGTGCAACCCTTCGCCGTTGTCACGTTGCAACGCGGCTTTGCCGAAAGCTTTGCCAAAGTTCAAAGGAATGACACCCGAACTCCCCTGTTAATTCGCCGTAAAGTGTCGAAAAGCACCCATTAAATAAAACAGCAGAAACAATCCATTGTCGGTATTCAGGTCGATTTAAGAACTGAAAGTAAAATATTTTAATTACTCGTCTAATAACTTTTATGAGCTCATTCTTAGACGGTATTGCGCACGAACCACGATAGCCAATAATTACGAAATGTTTAATTATGCATCGTAATTTAATACTATAAAAAATACAATAAATCATAATTGTTTATGGCGTTACTTTTAATTTTCCACTGTCTTGCGCTAATTCATTAAATTGTATAACGAACATATTTATTTTAATTAAAGTAAACGTGAAATTACTGAACTTCTATTAGTCATATATAATAAATTGTCGCTTTATATTTAATTAAAAATTAAGGTTATCGAACTAGATGTACAGAACGAATTACGCCTTTAAAAAATAATTATATTACTCTTAATATCCCCCAGGCATAGTTCACCCTAAAAACACGGTTAATCGACGCTCAAAGAAAGCTCGATGGTGGAAAAAATCTGATTATCATTCCATCAACTCGATAGAAGTTGACTGTTATTAGCCTTCCTGAAGTTACATCCCCTTCAATGTTCAGTATAAAATTTCAGCATTTAATTTATATATTTAAATAATACCATACGTAATAAATGTGTCTGTCATAATTAATAAATGAAACGCATTTATTATCGCAAAGCAATTAATTATAAAGAGATAAAGCAACGATACATTTTGTATTTAATGCATGACATACATATTGTGCATATGTACATAAAAACACGTGTCAGTATAAATTTCGAGCGTTTCTCAACGTGCTACGTTCTAATAAATTTAAATACATACACACATAAACACAATTATCTTCGCGATGATGTTGTGCCAAATTTGGACATGAAATCGCTGACCGAAAACGTTCTGGCCGTATAAGCGATCGTTCTCTCGTCCCTTATATGGCTTCTAAAACTCTGACAGGCGCCAGTTAGATGGCACTCGCTGACACTATAATGGCCACCTTAACATTTCTTCAGATGCAGATCGACCCACATTCGCCAGACGAAAAAAAATCTTAAAGACCAGACCGGTCGATGACTCTCGCCGAGGTTGCCATTTATGTGCAGACAGGTATTGCCGCAATCGCAGCAGCTCTCGGTACAATGATCTCATCTCCAGATGCGAAAAAAGAAAATGTTCGGACACGACGCGACGGCGCGATAATTGAAAGTCCATTAATGCTATTGCGTCACCGCGCATTATAATCTGATGCTCGCATCGAAAATCTGACGACCTTTGCGCTTAAGCCTATCGGGATGTGTTTCGTTCGAAGGCCAGCCTACGTGTCAGCCAGCCAGGAAAAACCTATTATGGCAATAAATTTAATGTTCCGTATAATTTTACTACGTGCCAGGGGAAGAAAACGTACAACCTCCAGTGCTTGATGTGAGTCCATGTGTAAAACGATATTATGTAACATCGCAAAATACATCTGGTCCGAACCAAGTATTTGCTATTTTAAAAATAGGTTAGATAGGTATAATATAATACATGCAGCATAAACAATTAAGAAGTAGCAAATTAAACCTGAAAAAAACACTTTTAAATTGACAAAATATTTAATTACAGTTGTATGATTGTAACGATAGTTATTAGAATTATGTACTGCACTGTAATAATGTCATTATAAAGTTGAATTTAAAATTTTCGTATTGTACAACATAAATGCGTAGCCTTATGTGTGATATAAGCGATATAAGAAAGCAGTGTGTGATATACAATAGTTCATTAGAGTTCTCACGGCATTATATAAATGATCTTTACCCACGTAGCAGGAATATATAATTATTTAATATTGTCTCACTTAAGTTGCCTAAAAAACATAAATATTCACTAAAAGTTTTAATCAAAAAACTTCAAACCATTTTTAAAATATTTTACAATATCTAAAATGTTAGAAGAGTTTTTAAGACTTTGACCAAAAACTTCGTTAACATTTAAAGATATGTTTTAAATATTTGAGATTTATTTGGAAAATGTTTACATTTAACACTTCTTTATTTACTTTACAAGAAATTGTCATAAATACATTTAGTGAACTTCAAAACTACAATATTTTTGTATTTCACTGCCATAGAATCTTGCGCCTGTCCTTTCATTCGACGCCCAACGCGCGCAGTTTCCGATAGCCTTATCTATTAATAACCGTTTAAATTGTATCGATCGTTTAACGCGTATCAAAAGCACGGTAGACGAGTGGTATATGTCGCTGACTTTTGACTTAAAAGACATAGGTTCAAATTCCATGTGTACCTTAATATTTTCGAATCTCTATCGTATCTGAGAGATCGAAATTAGTGATTTTTATACAATTTTCTAATCTTACGGATCTTGATGATGATGTAAAACCGAGTTAGGTGGTACATATTAAATATTGAAAATTCTTTAATAATAAGCCAATTTAACTTAAACGTATTAAAAAAGTTTTTATTTTTTTAAATGAGTATATCATTGCAAATATATCGCGTTTCAATCTTTTCTTTATGTTAAACACTACCTTACATGTTTATTGCAAGTCCCTACATACATTTTAGCAGTAGCTTCTTTTAACTTAAAGAATCTCGCAATTAACTCAGTCATTTTACAAACACATCTTAAAAATTTGAGTTATCGCTGTAACTAGTTGTTCTTTCTCGCGATGGTTTCGTTTAGGTGAATGGTAACTTAATAAATCTAAGAACTCATAAAGGTTGCTTAGCAAATTCATTACTTCCTCTCTTAAGCCATTAACTGTCCACGTCGACATTAGAGAGAGTGTCCTTAGTTGTCTGGATTGAAAGTAACAGCATCACCCGTTGACGTTGCTGTATAAAAATGTCTTTAGCTTAAATATAATGCAGCTCAAATGTAGTGAAGCTGAAATCAGTGAGCAGCATATGCTAGCTATCCATGTGAGCAAAGTTATGATTCATATGCTAGAAATCAGCTTATTCTTAAGGTCGGTCAACGAGAAGATTATTCTCCCGTCGACCGAACGAGTTGTAAAACTTCGTATAGGCTTGTATCTTATATTAGATGTGTAGCTCACAGATTGTAAGTTAAATAGTGAGTGACCAGCCCAAAATTGAGTTTCAAGGCAGATTTACAATCCAAATTATATAGTGTTCTCGCGATATTGGCTTCCCTGCAAAGTGAGAGAATGAAAATCCCTAATTTTATAGAAAAATCAGTCTAAATTAAACATGGAATTTTATCCATTTTTGGCATAAGAATTTTGGTTGAAATTAGTTTTATTTTATGACATTTATTTTTAATTTTACTTTTTACGCAAGACTATTTTTTTATTCACGAAATACTTAGGTCGATTTGATATGAAAGAGAGTGTTCTTTCGCTTGTTTTAAAATTATCATATTATGCTATTTTAAAACAGTGGTTGTCAATCGATAGCCTTGTTTATCTACTTATGATTATATTTAATTCACTTATAGTGGTTCTTTATACTAAAATTACTATGGATTTTTAAGTAAAGAGAAACATATTTTATGTATAAAAATCGCTACAAAAATAATGATTGATATTTTTACTGTAATTGGATTTTTATTACCAGGTATATTTTATATGGGCATCCAAGAACTTTCACATCTTGTATGTATTATTTTTCAGTCATAAATACGTAATAGTTATATATGTAATAAAATGCTGTAAAGGTGAAACATTCAGTTATTTATTTTTTTATGTAGTTAAACGTTGTTTATTATACTTCAATCTCATACCCTTAATTTAGATATGTAGTTTTATTATATGAGTAATGATTATATTTGTAATAAAATGCCGTAAAGATAGAACATTTGGTAATTTATTTAATTTTGTAGTTTACCCCTAATTAAGATATGTAGTTATATTTTTTGTGACAACCGTCTATTATTGTAGATGTTCATGGTATGTAGTTTTTTAAATAAACAAATTAAATATTTATTCTCATTTTTTCTAAGCGCAAATTTTCCATATGGCAATAGATATATGTATATGCACACGTGCAAGCTTTTTTCTACACTACCGTATTCGCAATTCGAAATCTTTTCTCGAATCAGTTACCATTCTTCTGTCAGAGCCGATGATGAATTACCGCTGAAGGCCCAGATGTGGAAAAATAAAGAATTCCCTCAGCAATTGTGTGGTCTTCGACTTGTGTGGAATTCGATACGCCACTATGCAAGGATCTCTCTGCTCAGAAATAACCAAGTATTACACAAACTCCACACGGACGTATTGCAAAATGATTAAAACGACACAGGTCGAAGCATATGTATATTATAGGTACACAACCGTTTCACAATTTTTTCGTTTAACGGCCGTTTTATATTTATCTTGACTATAATAAAAAAAGCGATTTGTCACGTCTCATCCTTTAAGATCAAACGACTAAGACTATTCTAAAGCGGCGGGGGATTCGGTCGTTTATTCTCAATGATATCGGTAATCTTTTTTTTTTAACTATATACAAAGTCTTAAAAGTTCGATACGCCCCCACGTTGACCTATCATCGAAAGTCGAACGTTTAAGGAACATCTCGCTGCAACGCAAAATAATAGGGTTGACAACTCTATACAGTTGTTATGAAAAAATATTGAAGATTTTTATTAGCTACCTTTATTCTTCGAATGTCGCTAAGCGAATAAAGTAATATACTTATTAGGCATTTCCCAATGGAACACGTTTATTTTCACTGTTTGAAAAAATAAATTCTAAGAACAATATATAATTATCGACATTGCGATTAATTATTTATTTTTCTACGTTTTTTAATGTTCATTTTTTCTTTGATTTGGTCGTATATACTTATCTTGCATTGATGATTTTTATAAATTGATGTTATGTGAACCTCATCTGAAACCCGATTATTTTAACGATTTATAATCTTACTTCTAACATAACCAATTTTGACATTATAGCTTTTTATTCAAGCTAACTGGCATGATGAAAAATGTAATCTTCCTGGCATTACAGAAAAACTGTTGGTAGCCCTACACCAGACACATAAGTCACCATGTGGATAATACGTCCAATGACGTCATCCACCCACAACCTGATCGCCTACGTGTCTCATGGGCACCTAGCACACCTTAGGAAACATAAGCAAAAATTACACACCATTACCTCGTGGCCAATTAACGGTTTGTAGTGTTAGTTAGCGATATCATCCAGTGAAAATTTTATAACACATCCATTAGAGTAATTATCGACCGCGTAATTGAACCGAGTGTTTTCGTTTTTTCTACAATCCCCTTGCAAATTAGTGACTAATTAAAAAATGTCCCGTCCGTGTTTAATCATCGGCCAAATTTAAGAGAATGTCATTTTTCAAGAGTGCACTCGGTTGCAATTAGGAGCGCACTAGAGTTAACGACTAAGACCCACACTGAAAGTGCACGACGTGCTCTTTGCTCAATTAATTATACCTGACGACTTATTAAGGCCGTTACAATCTGCTGAATTTTAGTTGAGGTTTTTTATACAGGTCTCTCGAAAGTCATTCACTTCTATGGGTGTTTATTTTTATTTTATTACTAAAAAATGTTGAATACTTAGTATTTAATCAACGCTTGCTCATCACATAAAATTATCGTTTGAGTACACATACAATAATAAATGTATTAAATACATCGCCTCTCTAAACACCTAATCAATTATTTGGTGAATTAAATTACTATTAACAGTAAACAGATCTTGATTATGCACCAACATGCATATCGAAAAAAATATATAACTAGAAACACCGCAATATATCATTACTTCTTCAATGACAAAATATATTATTTAAAAACATAACCGAAAAATATTAATCACTATATATTAAATTCATTTAAAGCTCAGATTTTGACTTCACAGTATTATAACCAGTACGATTAAACAATGGTTAAATCGGTGACTAATACCTAAAAGACCTGGATTCAAATATTATATAAGTGATTTTAGTCGTATCTGGTAGATCGTAATTATTGATTATTATATATTTATGATTTTTCTAGATTTTCCTTAACTAACAGATTTTTTAAATAAAATCGAGCTTGATCGCGCATAGTGTCACCAATTTTCATACTTTGATTTCAGTCTCATGACTCGCTACTTACATAGTAGTTGTTGATTGTGTTGACTTCGTTGCAACGCATTATTTTAACACCTAATAAATAAATAAATTACAACAAAAAAACATTTTTATACAAGTATTTTTTTTATATTTATTTAATAGCATTTAAGGTTTTTATTAAAGTATTTTTAGTCACTTTTACGATACAAGAAAAGTATTTTTGCAACGAATATTCGATAACTAGATTTTGATGTAAAATTATACGCTGATTATCAATCTATTGCTATGTAGATATTCTACATTATTATTTGTTTGGTATTATATTTTTTTGCCAAATAAAAAAATGTCGTATTTGAGTTCTTGAAATGGACCCAAAATTCAGTCTGTGTGTAAATATAATTTTTCAGTTTTTTTCATTTATAGTGTGGAAGGATTTTTCTCTTTCTCTCTAGAACAAATACTATTGAAATCTTTGAGCTATTTTTTTAAATCTTAATAATTGTGCAGTTGGTTGAAACCACCACTTTCTGTCTCTTAATGTTATTAAGCAGTTATGATAACCTAAAGTAGAACATTCAATCTACAAGATTGCACTTTTAGTTAAAAATATTTTAAAGCGTGATATTATTTTCCCTGATATCAGAAAGGGGTGGGTAAAGTTTAAAAAAATCACATTGTATCGTTCTTATCATGCAATGTTGTATTAAAGATTGCCAACGAAAATTAGCTTACACATTCCATTGTTGGAGTAAACGCGACCCTAAGTTTGAGCAACACATCACACCCCGAGCGTCTCGAGATGCCGCCGCGTTAAGCCTTTACTTAAATTTAACCCGCTCGCCGCCCTCGG
Organism: Plectrocnemia conspersa; assembly: GCF_051122295.1. Classification (NCBI taxonomy): domain Eukaryota; kingdom Metazoa; phylum Arthropoda; class Insecta; order Trichoptera; family Polycentropodidae; genus Plectrocnemia; species Plectrocnemia conspersa. Next base: position 16,560,315 of record NW_028277178.1, read on the forward strand.
GGTGTCTGAGTGTTTAATCGCCTCACCGCCGTTGATGCTGCGAGGGTGCTCGCATTAAAAAGTTTGCGAACAACTGGCAGCGCTCTCGAAAATCGTCCCGTCGCGTATAGTATGCATGCGGCTCGGATTGGATTCGCGTATTTCAGTTCATGCGCCATTAGCCGCATCCAACTTTCCCATATTGGCTGCGCGAGCGTTCCCGACTTATTCCGCGGTAATTGTTGGGCGCGACTGATTTATGAAACTCATTCCGTTGCAACGCTCCGGTACACACTACATTTTTATAGGCGGCTTGGCGCAGGCTGCCACGACGATCCACTTACCCGTCGCTTCGGCCTTTGGGAATGCCTAAAAATATTGCATAAGCCGGCGATCGAGCGTGCACTAATCCGCAATTCCGGATGATTTCAGTCATTATGTAACAAAGTGCAGTACTGCAAATTATACATAGTATAAATAGGAAACGTGTTGTATAAAATAGTGCAACTTAACATTTGATTTTAGGAACTACAATATATCTATAAGCTATTTATTTTAAATAAACTTCTTTATTTGGATTCGGTCCATATTCACGCATCCATATTCACATAAAAGCAAACTGTGCAACATTTGGAACGATTTCAAGGATTTTTTATGAGATAAAGAATTAGCAATAGAGACATTGTGGACATTAAATAACCATGTACAAAGATTAGACCGTTATATATCGGCAACGTCATCTGCCGCTCGGTCATCGTTCTTGCAAGTGAGGTCGCAAGTCTATTGTAGATACATAGTCTTACAGAAATCTTTTGTTATTTGTGCTCTGATTATTGAATCAGAGATAAAATAAAATTTATTTATTTATTTTATATTATACCGGTTTTATTTTAGAAAAATGTTTAAACTTGGACAAAGATTTCCTCCTTCTCCTTAATCAAATGAATTAGTTTAAAATGTATATAAATTTGTGAAGAATTAAAATGAAAAGTATTTTTTAATTTGTTGATGTAAAATAATTACATTGAATGTGTATTTTTCGGTGCAGTTATATTTTCGCTAGTGAAGTCCAAATACATTTTCACTAGTAGATATATATTTATATCAGCGAAAATATATTATAACTGGCACTACTGTTCCATATTTTGTATTCATTTCGATATTACACTATGTTTTAAAAATATTATAGCTATCATACCAATATTACTATGAACTGATCAAAGAATATTCAAACCGAATTTTGCTCAATAGGAGAGCGCAAAAACAATTATCACTTCTCAGAAGTAAAAAATTCCCGTCAAAAGCAATAAAATTGTGTAAAACCATCGCAGTGGATTAAGTTATTAAGTCTGCTAATATAAAAATTATAAATAAAATAGTTGCGCTTCACGCGGATCTATGGGCTTTATACAATAATTATTTTAGATCGAACAGTATATTAGGCATAACATTAGACCATTGATAAAAATCAACACTTTACCGCGGAAAATTCACGTTCCTCAAATTTTATTGTGTCTGAAGTTTTCTAATTGATTTAGTTTCCCCGAACTAATTGACGCATATCTAGGTAGTTAATAAAAAGTATTATTGTTAATTTAGTAGCAATCTCCTGAAACCTTAAAACGTATACTGAGATTAGAACCATTGTAAATTTTAAAATTTATATTACAAACACACGATATCATCTTTCTACAACCCTTATATAAGAAAACCTTTTTAATATTCGTGCTTTCGAATTGGATCGACTAATAATTATCTTTGTCTGCAGCTCAAAGGCATTGCAGAAGAACTAAATTGGCTTGTGATGCAACTTCGATTTCAAATGCTTGCTTCAAGATTGGATTCGATATTCATAGATTACCGTTGTTGTTTTAAAACTTTTGATGTAACATAAGGCGTTAGCTCAAAGCGCTTCAGTATGTATCAATACTTCATACATAAAGAATTATATATCAAAGATGCATGTACAATATGAAGAGAAGCTGAGCAATTGCGATGTGCACAACTTACGCTTTTATTTTTATTAGAAACAATCGAAAAAGGAAAGCTGTTTGTTTTTAGTACCTACGTAAAAATGTATAGATTTAATGCATATACAGCCCTGAGAAACGTTAACCATAACTATGAAAATCAACATACTTTTACTGTGTAGGTGCTATAACAATATGCGCGTGTATATTAATAGTTAATTAAGGTGATTAATTACCATAAAAGGAGGAGGCGTCTGCGTTTCCATGCCGCAAAGCGTCTACTAACGCGAATGGCACCAGATTATCCCGAGTAAACAGGACGAGTGCCATTAGGCGAAGTGCCTGCACTCGAGCCGCCAGGTGCTATAATAGCCATGGTCCAGACGATAGAATTAAAAACGTTAATTCAACCATGGGTGGCCAAAAGAACCCCCTTGTGGCTGTAGCCCTTGCGGGACAATTCCATATCGACCCTCTCACGAAAAGCACACTCTCATTGATTGCGATCCATTCGAATCACTTAAGTAAAATCTGTACGAAACACCCACGGTCCGTTTGAAAGCTCGTGTAGATGCATCGTATCCGACCAAATGAAGCTTTGCAATTTTATAAAGTATTTAAATAAAATGGAGCCTTATCTATTTGTGAGAATAATTTTTTTTGATTAGTCCCCAGTTTTTTTCCTATCCAAATTTGAATTAATTACTACTTGATTTCTAAGAACAAAATGTTAAAGTTATTCATGAGATTTTATTATCCTATAGCAGGGTTTCCCAAACTTTTTCAGCGACGGAACACTTGGCAAATCCAAAAATTTTGGTGGAACACTTAGCTTGTTTTTTAGGTTGGGTAATTCATAATAGTATAAATAAAATCAAAAAATGTATAAATAAAAACAAAAAATACAAATAAATAAAACTCCTAATGACTCTCCTAATGATTTTAGGTTCTTAAAATACAAAAAAAAATTATCAGGCACAATATTGGTCAGTGGTATTCTCATATCTGCCGTGGCATCGAGTCTATTTCTGTATTTTGTTTTTGTTGCAATATATTTAGAAAATACCACTTCGCCTAAATACGTCGTGGAAAACAGAAGTAAACAAACCAGAACTTGTTTTGACGCATTGGGGAACTTTTCTGTCAGACTCGCCTAGAAATCATTTAATGGCTGATTTTTATATTTTTGTTTCAAATCAGTCATTAATTAATTAAATTAAATTCTCCTAATCCCTTGCGCTTAAGCTCACTGGTTTTACTGTCACGGAAAATGGATTCTGAACCCAGGAATCGTCCTTACTAGTTTTCGGAAAATATTCCGAAAGAGTTGTTTTCAAGTTATATAAATGTTCTAAAAATACTTGTGAAATTTCTTTATCAACTTGAAAATTCAATTCATTTAAACATTCATCCAAGACAGGAAAACAATAAAAATTATTAGATTCAACTGATAAAATCCAAAATTGTATTTTTTTTATCAAAAGATTCAATTTTATCTCTCATATTAAAAATTGTAATACTTTTTCCTTTTAATAATAAGTTAACATCATTGCACTTTGTAAAAATATCTGCCAGATATGCAAGATGTATCAACCAGTAAGGATTTGTTCAAAATTTGATAAAATTTCACGGCTTCATCCATAACATTTTTTAAATTTGTGGAAATTTTTTTAGTCAACAGTGCATGCATATGCAAAATAGAGTGACTGCCAGTAGCTCTTGTAGCTAATTTCAGGATACGTGATACAACATCTTTCATTTTTCCTACCATTGCACGAGCACCATCTGTACAAATATCAATACACTTTTCCCAGCCTATCTCTGTTTTTGTAATGTAATCATTAATACAGTTGAATATATCTTCTCCTGTAGTTTTGTCCATGTAGATATGCACACGTGAGTAAATCTTCTTCAATACTTTTATCATACGCGTAACGAACAAATACCAATAGCACGGCTAGTCCTGCGACATCTGTAGATTCATCCATTTGCAATGTATGTTCACTGCAAAGTCCAAGTCGACGAATTAACTCTAGTAGAAATATCTTTAATGCGTCGTGAAACATTTCATTTTCAGTTTCAGCCATTGTAATCATTTGAAATTTGGACTTTTCTAGTGAGTCACGTTGTCTCTTAAAATATTGCATGTCTTTTCCTTTGTAATCAGAGTGTGTCGTTTCGAAGTGCCTTCGAAGTTTAGCTGGAGCCAAAGAACTGTTTGCGAGTATTTTTTGACACAAAACACACATTGCATCAGGAGCATCTGAATTGCCAATACACGTAAATCCAAAATTTAAATAACTTTCATCGTACTTTCATTTTGGTCTGTTTATAGATGACACTTGTTTTTTATTCGATTTTGAAGAAATCACAGTTTTTGGATTATTTTCCTCTTCGATGTAGACGTATTAGTAAAAGTATTTGGCCTTTATTTCGTCAAATTTCCTGTTTTCAACCAAAGATCCATGGGTAGTTTTTGAATAATATGTAAAATCTGTAATTTTTTTTTTTGCAAAATGTAAAAAATCTGTAGCAATCAGACTAAATTAATGTACAAGAAAATCAATTCATTTTTATGCAAACTTTATTTAATTCATTTACATTTCCAAAAGTATACACCCAATCCTGTTTTAACGCAATAAATTAGTATTATCCTAAGATTGAAAAATCTTGTATAAAAATCACGTACAAGTGAATTTGCGTAAATTAATCGTGTAAAAAATGGCATTCGTGGCACCAAAGAAATTGCATAAAACTGACATCCCATAAATACAGTTTTCATAACAAACACTGACATATGAAACTTTTCCCTCCAGAATTTGTACACATCAATGTTGAATATTTAACATATATTTTCAAGTTTTTTTATCAGATTTATAAACAGTTTTTATGTATTAGCAGTCTAATATTATTTTTAATCTACTCCAAATTTTTGTGAAATATCTATTTCGGCTCCGCGGAACACCTATTTCAGCTCCGCGGAACACCTATTTCAGCTCCGCGGAACACCAGTGTTCCGCGGAACATAGTTTGGGAAACCATGTCCTATAGTGAAGATGGCAAATTTAGGTACATTTAAAGCCATCAATATTTATAAATAAAGTGCTAATAATAAATCGCATTTTACTTGTAATCAGATTCATATTTAAATGTTTTTTCTGCAGTGGCCAAAAAAATAAATATTTTTAATACAAGTAAATTATTAAACGTACAACGTAAAAAAACATTTGCCTTATCAAACAAACGTACATGCCGCTTTTCAATACCGCTGGGTCATTTTTCATTTTTCCGGCAAAGCCGAAGAATATATCGACGTTTCTCTATATAAATTATCGAATTCGCCATGGCATAAATAATACAATTGAATTCGCATGACGTTAAGATATTTGAAAAATTGGAGCACTTAAATCAGCTTATGTCGCGGTGTATTTCGCGATATCGCATAAATCTGGTTATGTGTGTTTGATTTATGCCTTCCGACTACAGTAATCTATTTTCGAACATATTCCACGTTTAATATTGCTTTTTAGTATCCCTATATTGAAAAAAAAAATATTTTATTAACAAGTGTAAAACATGTTAATGATTAATATGTTTATATGTGTGTAAAGTGTGATGGCTTTTAATTAGTTTAAGTAACTTTAAAATCGATAGAAATAAGAATTATTACAGTGTGTATATATTTTTAAGTAATCAAGTAAAAATAATCATTGAAAACTGTATAAATAATATAAGATCGAAAGGAGAAAATTTTAATAACATATAATTTTATAAATCGTGCTTTGCATTTATTCTTACAAAATTTTCAAGAAAAATGCTAAGTCGAGAATTATCATTGCTAGAAAAATGTACTGATATTTTGTCAATTTTAAGAGATCTTTTTTGTTTAAAATTAAATTTGTAGAATATTTTTTAATGTTATACAACTGCTGCATATGAAAAGATGCGTCCGTGCCAGATGCTTAAAAATATTAATGTTTTTTCGGAAGGTCAAATTTATTTGAATTGCAAAAAATTGTTTACTCTAATCGGATTTATCTTTGCTTTGATAATCTAAGAACTACATTAAAATTCAGATAAGAATAAACTGCTCTGCGTAAAAATCATTAAATTACAAAAATGTTCGAAGGTTTTTCCCTAGGTCACTTCATAAAATTTGCGTGTAGCTAACTTATATCTCGTTTTCTCAATAGTCCTATGAGGTTTTTTCTCTTCATATTGTTCAAAATATAAAAAAATAAAGTATCAATAGCTGTTAATACCAATTTTCTTTACGATATGGGAATGATTATTAAATAATTGAATTTAATAATTATTAGAATTAAATAATTTAGTTTTATTTATTAATTTAAATACGGAAACCCAAAATTCCTTTGTAACTTGGCGATCTGTAATCAATTGAAGTAGATCGATCCGTAATCGTCCTTAAATTATTCTGGTCCATTATAACAAATCATTATCCTATTGAAGTTTGTTCCCTTCAGCGATTATCTTGTTATCTATTCATAAATAATATAAAGATACTTACTGTACAATAATATACTGTACAATAATAATTCACATATTTATATATCAAAATTTCTCGAGATTCTCGAGAAGTGTAAATGAGTCGAAAAGGCCTAATCGTACTATTTATATAATGGTTTAGAGTAAATTTGCTTATTAAATATTTTATATGATAAAACATTTTTTTAATTCATGAGTTGGTGCAAATTACAGCACTTTTATTCAACTGAAGTCTAAATTTTAATAGATTAATAAAGCACAACTTAAAATACTCCATGATAGTAAATAAGCTACAAAGACAATAGTACAATATTTACAAAAATTTTCTCTAGAAACTAAAAATATGATTTCAGATAATACTATTTTTGAAAAATATTGTATAATTTAGAAAAAACGCGAGTGAGGCTAATTGTTTATATTCATGAGCAAAGCAATATTATTGTATTTTATATTGACCCAAATTTCTTTTGCTTGTAAAAGTAACTTATAATATTTTCCCATGACCAATTTATATAGCATATATGCCGTTTTAAAACCAAAATATTTTTATATTGCTTGCGAAAAGTAAAAATATTATATACTATTATTAATTGTTCTAAAAATAAGCACTATTTGAAGTTCATTAGATTTCGTTTATATAACGAAATATGACATATATATATATATACATAAAAAATAGTATTCAATTATGTTGCTAACTTCTAAAACATCTAGTATATTTATATGCGAATCGTCCCTTAACCTCACCTGCCTGGGCTCATTAGTACAATATATGCCTCAGACAATTAACGTGAAATTAACGTCGTCTGCAGCAAGTTTAAGCTCGTGAACGAGCATGTTACGGTCGGAATGTGCCCGGGTCTACGGAATGGGCATTGTAAAAATGCTACTGCTTCAGCTGGCAAAATAACCAAAGGACTGCTAACAAACGCGAGCCAATTAGTACTCCTTGGATTCTGCAATGCATAAGCATGACACTTGTAAGATTCACAGGGGCGTATTAGGTTTGCGGTCGAAAACAAAGTCGTTTCACGGGGTCGTTATTCAAATTTTGGGGGGCGCTCTCGAAACATAACGACAGTGCGGATGACTGTGTATTTAAACTTTCTCATAATTTTGCACGGCAGTTTATATCTTAATTAAACCGTTTAAGTACACTCCTGGATTAAGGCGTCTTCCGCAGATTATGTTACATAAAAAAGTATCATATCACCGCGATTAAATTATACAGTTATTATAGGCAGCGTCGGGTTCGACCCTATTTAGGGAATTTATGCAAAGAGAATTTGACGCCAAATTGATATCAAATTCAGCGTTATTAAATCAAAACGATTCGTTTGTGAGTGTCGTTTTGTTACGATTTACTCGATCGTCTATTTATGTTATAGAGTATATATTTTACATTAAAAAATAATTAATCTATAAATCGAGCTATTCCAACAAAGTACCAATGTACATATGAACACATATGGGTTGTTTATGTTACTAATTAAAAGTACTCGTGTGTAAATGTAAATTAAATTAAATACGTTACATAAAATAGTATGAGTATAAATTTAATAAATATAAGCGAGAAACATTACTATTTAATTCAATATGCTTATGAAATAATTCTAATCCTGCAACATTAATATATCTTAATTACTAGCTGCACCTAGCGTAACATAAGCTATCGACATAATAAATTCTCTCGTTGATAGTGGTTGCATATAGCAGGGTTACCCAAGACGTCATCCGCGGTCGGATAAATTTGAAAAAATTATCTCGATTTTTTTTAATTATTTCATTACCAAAAAATATAACGAGTCACTCGCTGAAAATTTTGTTACTAAAAAAACAAGGAGGAATTCATACATGTTGCAAAGAAGCTATTAGTATGAAACAATTTGGATTTAGGAAAAACTTAGGTATACCAGAAGTGCTCTTCTGTATGCGAACGCTGGTTCAAAGATGTTACAAAATTCGTAAACCTGTTTTTGATAAGGCATTTAATCGCATAAAACACGATTTTCTTGTAAAGGGCCTATATTTTATCGAGCTGGATAACAAAGATGTAAGACTTCCTAAAAGTCTGTATTGAAATCAATCAGCTGAATAAGCGTTGAGAGATATGAAACCAAAAAGGTTTAAATACAGAGAGTTTTTAATTAAAAAATATTTGAATCGGTGGGGAGACAATTAATAATATTCATACAGGTATTATTTGGTGAGACCGTCAATGACCTTTAAATATCCCTGAATAGTTTAAATGAAGAATGTTTATAAAAAAAAACTACGATTAAACATTAATAAATAAAAAATATATTTATAAGCAAGCTCCTTATGGACCCGGTAAGCTTAGCATTAGATATGTATAAAAATGAAAGGGTAAAGAAATTTAAATACTTGAGTAGTTAAGTATATGACAAAATGGACACCAGCGTAGAGATTAAAGTACGCCTCGAAATTGCTAATACCCAGTTCTTTTTTTTAATTCAAAGATTATCTCACACACAAGCGCTTAATTATTCATACCAAAATTAAATTTGTAAAGTGCTATGTTGGATCAGTGCTATTATACAGATACGTGACCTGACTCAAAAAATAACATAACCAATAATCTTGAGACGTTTGAAGTGTGGCTTATATATATATATATATATATATATATATATATATATATATATATATATATATATATATATATATATATATATATATATATATATATATATATATATATATATATATATATATATATATATATATATATATATATATATATATATATATATATATATATATATAATTTATATATTTTAGTTAAACGTAATTCTTGAGTTCTTACTTAATTTAATACAATTGAATATTACAACTTTAATATTTATTGGTGTTAAAACAGTAATTCATTGGCTTTAAACAAGTTATTGTTAACAACTACCTATATAATATGCTTATAATTGAAATGTTATTTTTTTCCTTCTGCAAATGAACTGATCATTATAAGTTTTAACGCAACGTTTGCCAACTTCTATATGATTTTTTTTATTAATAAGTAAAAATTATAATACTCTTACTGAATGACATTTACATTTTCATTAAAAGATATAGTAATCTATATGTAAAATATTTCTAATTTTTGCACTGCATTTGTAATTATTTTTTTAATTTATTTCTTACAAAACATAATATTTATTTAAGTAATTTAAGTTTAACAACCACGTATTAAATTTAAATTTATAAGTAAAATTTGCAAAAATATTCTCACATTTTACAGTTTTTTAATCAAAAAAACTTTTTATATATTTATATTAAAAACACGTACTTCTTAAAAAATATAATCAACTAGTTCATTTCTGGCTTTTTAAAAAATAACAGTAAATAAGTGAAATATCTTTTATTTTCATGCTATATTTATGCAAAAAAATATTTTTGAATTGCAACTAAATTTAGAAACCATAATTAAAAATTATTGACAATGTGTATATATTGTCTAGTGATAATTATATTTTGCTCTCTCTGCATACAAGTGCAACTGTGAAAAGCAAATTTTACAGTAAAGTTAGTTTTACAGTAAAGTTAGTTTAGTTTAATTAACAGCCTCAAAATCTGTTATTATTTCTTTTGGTAAAGTTAAATATTTTATAAAGTAATTGAAGGGATTTGATTTTAATACTATATACGTTCTAAAGTTTGTGTTGGTTATTTCACAATATATTTTGGATTTAATAATATGAGAAATCTAATGTTCGGGTCGATTTATTTAAACACTAAACTATACGGCACTCGGGTAACACTGACGTGATTGCGGCCTTCGTCGGCCAGCCATTATATCATTCGATTCAATAAAAATTATACCAACTACAATAAAACTTGGGGAGCGCCCCAATTATGTATAATTGCCACCAGTTACCACCTGTCCGCCAGACAACAATAAATATAAATTAAATTTTGGGGATGGTGAGGCTGATATTTTTTTCTGCAAAGCAAAAAATTTCAAATTTTATTTAGTAGATTGCAGTTCTCAATATTTTACCATTTATTCAAAATAATATATTGAAACTATTTGCGGTATTAGTAAAAATGTAATAAAACTATTTCCTTTAAATTGTTAGATTATATAGAACATTGTAAGTAAATAAATTTTACGTGATATTCAGTTTCAAATATTTTTATTGATATTAAAAAAATAGAATACTAATAATACTTGATTTTTAAATGTATGACAACTTCTCTTAGCAGTTATTCCTGTCGTAGATTTTCATCCAGTTCGTCTGTTTATTTTCTGCTATGTATCTAGTTTGTACATTAGCTAGTGATTTATTTCCTGATTCTATTTAAATCAGTCGTGGAATATTTATCATAATACGATATAATCAAGTATAAATATGAATAATACATATATAAGAAAGCAGGAAGTGTAAGTCGTGAGTAGTTACATTCGCATCCATTATTTATAGCCTAATGCATCTTCTTCCGCTTTCGCCGGCAATCCGTCTCTCTTGAAGCTCTCTCCGGCAATAATAAGTGTACAGTATGAATTCCTAAATCAAGTGGTGAAAAATTAGGGTGTGCGCCGTGCCAGAGTGGCAAAGTGTATAAAAGCGTTAAAGCTGGAAACAAGCGTTGGCACGGTTCCAGAGTGGAACTTGGCCCGACGCAGAATGTAATAACAGAAGAATTGTCGCTTGTATACATATTCATTTACCATGGCGAAAAATCGTAAAATTTATGACTCGGCACAGTGAGTCAATGGCGGAACGGGGACACAGACGGCAATAATAATCCCCATCTCTTTATTTACTATGTACCGAACGCGTCGTTTATTGTTATCGCCCGGGCCCAAGGAGACCCCCGCGTGCTTTTTCCCCGACGCTCTCGCATCGGAAAACTTGAACGTATTAGTTTCATATAATGGCATCGGCAGACAAACAACAGTTGGCAAAAATTCTATATTTGGTTGTTGATTTAAATCAATCGCGGGTGACCGCGCACGACCTTCCCTAATATTAAAAAAATCCAACTTCCAATACCATTTTCTGAATACATTTACAATATCGTCAGTTTTGGGTAGTATGACATAGTTGAATCAAATATATATGTATTTTTATTTACAACCTCTTTCATAATTCATATTAAATTTTCAATTTCCTTACAATAAAACTTCTTTAATTTTGAGAATATTTATCTAAATAATTATTCAGGTTTATTTTGGACATCATTTTCTCTAATAAACCGATACTTATTAAAATGCTTTGTGGACTTCAGAAAATATGTTAATCTTATGACGCCAGTTTAGAAGGATATGGTGGATTTTTCATGACTTTAAATATAAATTGACTTAGTTTTTGAAGCATGTCTTATGCTTATTTATATCTTAATATATGTAAGATATTTTGTATTAGTAGTAAACCAATAAATCTAAAAAAGTACTGATTGCTTTTTTAAATAAACCCATATTATTTTCATTTATGTAATATATAAATATTACAGTACCATAAGCCGGAATATTTTTTTTACATGATAATTCCTTCTTCGAACATGCTTAATACTTTTATCGTTGCTTTTTTTATGAATAATACTTATACTAAACAATTCTATCAAAGTGACATTCTTTAATTTTAAACAATTACTAGCATCGTCCGAAAAAAATCCTTATATTCAAATCAGATTTTATCGTACGATTTTTTTAAATTATATAAAGAAATCTGAATAAAAATTACAGCTGCTTTTTTTAATTTTAATATATTATGTATTAGTTAATTGGATTACAAAAAACAAATATTTAGAATAACTAAATTTCTTTTTAACTACGTTTAACTATGCTTTTTTAACTGAACTGAATAAGTTAAGCAAACGAGGTTTATTAATAAGAATTTGCATATTAAGCACTCCATTATAGTTCACATAAAATAATTCCAGCACTTTCAGCAGTATTATATTTGTCTTTGTTCATCAAAATTGCAGCAATGCAACTGCACCAACTTCAATCGCATGGACACAAAGGCTTATGTTAAATAATTCTGAAATATTTTAGAGCTTAGTTCTCATTTAATAATTTTTAACATATAACTTATAAATATAATGTGCCGCAATTGTAAATGTGTTGAACTATTTATGTAGTTTAAAAATGTCCTAAAGTGGTCCCGGGGTGTCGCGGCGCCCCGATGAGGGCGCCGTGTAAATACGGCCCACGGGGCGCCGGCAAACGGGGCCACCCCCGGCGCAATATCCTAAAGGTCGACCCTGGCTGCAAGTCATACGCCACCAGTGTCGGTATTTTTATTTGGTGGCTATATGGAATCGGTTGATTCGATACGTAACCTTTCCGCTGAAAAATATTAATATATATTGAATATTTCCGTTGAATGGATACGCTTGTGGAAAAACATTTGTCGTATCTATAAGCATGCGAAAATCATATCAAGTATTTTGATATGATACATTCTCAACATTTTATTTTTAATATTTATTTGCATTTATATAAATATTGATAACCATTTTTATTTTTGGTTTTCCTTTAGAACAGCCTTTATTTATTTTTCCACATTATCTCTATGGACCACGATAAACACATTAGTGAACCTAGAACGATTGCTCAGGCTTTTTATTATCACATTTTTTATCCTGATATTTCAGTAATATTATTATCCTGATATTTCAATATTTTATTTTTCCAAATTTGATTTGCTTAAATATAGTTATTTAATATTGGAACAATATTTTCCTAACATTTGATAATCTGAGCTTTTTCTTAATTCTTATAGCATTGTTTATATGTTTTATTTTATACATATTAAAAATATTCTTTCAATGCTTTACCTTTGTCTTTGCATTTTCAAGAAAGAGCAAGCAAAATAATAAAATAAAATCTGACTTAATAGTGCAATAAAGTTTTACAACCTTTACTTTACAACACTTATTTATTTTTCTCCTTTATATTTTTTCTGAATACATATACTATACATATATTTATGATAAATATAAATATGTATGTATATTTATGAAAAATATTTATTAGTAAATTATATATTTTATAACATCATATATTAAGCAACAACTAACATTACCAAATTCAAAATTTTATGGTTATAAAATACAATTTATAAATCGATGCCTAGTTATTCTTAAAGAATCATTAGAAACGATTCTGAAAATGTAACATTTTAATGCCAAATATTTTACAGAAAAATGAAAGAAAGTGACACTATTAACCACGTTTTTTTATTTAATAATATCCCATCGTCAAATTTCCTATAATAAATAAATTTACTTTTTAGTATTTGTTAAAATAAAATGCATAATAGTGGTGTCTAGTCATCTCTTTTCTATTTACTATGTTTTTTGTTTATACAAAATAATGAACACATGAATTTTATTTTATATTACAAATTGAACCATCATGAATTGACAGGTTTTCATTTTAAAAACAACAATTGTACAATTGTATATTAAGTAATAGATTAATAATAATAAAATTTCATGGTTCACACCTATAATAGATAAGTACCATCCAATTTTTCCAGCTCCTCATAGCTACCGCCTAAGACATATTTGTGTTTGGCTTGTTGGGATCTTAGATGGCTCGTACTAGAGGAGCGATTCCAAGTTCTTAGCCGCAACGGGCAAGAATATGGGACGCGATCGCAACTTTCTAGGGCACTCTAATACTAACAGCATTGATGGGTTGTCGACACCGCCCTTTAGCAACTTTAAAAAGTGCTTCATTGAGTAGACGCTTCGCCGAGAATGCAATCTATAAAATTTAGACTATTGTGTTAATGTGGTTACGTAAAAAAACTTTCTAGTTTTTTTGAAAGAAATATAAAAAAAATTTAATCGTTGTTATTTGCGGCTTAATAAAAGTGTTTTTCAAGAATAATATAAAATATGTATGAACATTAAATCGTAGATTAAAAACATATTTATTGTACCCCATTTGTGTTGTGTTGTTTCATAATGGTATAGTTTAATTTACACTAAATTTTCCTTATTAAATATTTGTTGTAAATATAATATATTTTTTTTATACATAAATGCTGTTATTTTTGAGGTAAAGTAGCTTACAATTTAGGTTTTTTTACCTAATATATATAACCTAGCACGGTTAGCATTAATCATAAAACAATATTATTACTAAGAGATAAAAAACATATTTTAATTTATCGTAGACATGTATTATAAGAATTATTGCGATTTAATATATAAAGTTTTTTATTGAATACGTATAATTTATCACAATATTACTCTATTACATTAGAAAAATCTAAGAAAACTTAATTTGCGATAATCGAACAAAAATATAATTATATAATAATCACTAACTTTGCTCTCCTAGTTACGATATTAATTAAAAAACATTTAAGTTAATATGAGATTTCTCTATCGTTCTAGTTATATTTAATATATCCATACAGCTTAGCCTCAAAATCATCAACAAAGTTAATTTAATTCGACCATTTATATTAGTCAGTTAAGTAATAAAAGAAAAACAATAAATAAGTAACTAAAAAAGTTTTTAATTAGAGCAAAAATAAAAACTTTTTATCACTAGTGCAAAATTAAACGGTTTATGTCGGCCATTATCCGCGTCTGACGTTCATTTGAAAGCAGTTGCATCCGTCGACAAGGAACAGCGTGCTTAAAATTTTATTGCGATACAGCTTTCACACTTTGCCGGGACAAGTGTCGGCCAGGAGAGTTGAGGCGGCACTCGGAAGACCCGGATTATTATCCGGAAAAAACTTTTCATATAAAAACCACTAACTGGGAAATTAAAGTCGCCGTAAAGCTGGCGGCCCGTTACGGCGTGCGAACGCTCCTCTCGTTTAATATGTTCGAATTAAATTGTTAAACTATGCTCTGCCATTGCCGTGTTGTTTGAGTTTACATTTCATCGCTATTATTGTTAAGTAAGGTTGCGGAGAGAAATATTAAACAAATAGAGGCTCTCGGCTTCGCCGCGCGTAAGAACGGATAATGTTCACACATTGCAAATATAAACAGATTCGCGGGAAAGTACTGAGCAAACAAACCCACGGTTTTGTTCGCTTTTATACGTGTCTCACCTATGTTTGGCCACTCTGTATACAGTCAAATGAAATATTTAACAGCAATAGCTTTTTATTCAAAGCCAATGAATCTTTATAGTTCTTTATACATCGAAAATATAAATATAGCATTTTAATATATATTTTACATCTACAGCTTCAAGTGTCAAAGGTCTAAGCCCATAATTTTCCAAAAATATCCTTCTTTGTAAAGATAAAATTGTTACTAATCCATCTATTTTCATTGTCAAGGCATGAGAATTTTATAGCATATGTTTTAAAATAATTGCCGCAAAGTTACATTATCAAATCATTTACATCTTCAACTGAAGTCAGTTCTTAATGGTTTGATAAAATCGCACCTGAAAATGAAATCACCACAGAATTTAAAATAAATAGCCGATTAAAAAAGCAAAATATTTTTATTTAAAAGTTTTTGCCAAAATTATCAATCAATTCAATTTCAATATATTTATTAAATTTGCATTTTTTTTGGAAATATCTGCTAAGCATATAATAAAATAAAATAAGTGACGATATTGTAGAATAAATACTGCTGAAGCATATTTACAAAACTAATTTTAATCTAAGCACAAAACCGGCAGAAAAACTTACAGAAATTATTGGTATATAATTCCTAAACATATTATCGAACACGGTGATTGTGCTTCGATTTTTTAACTTTGCGAGCAGCTTAAAGATTATTTTGCGTTTTGAAAAGAATTAAAAACTTTTTACGATCAACAATGAGTCAGTAGCGATTAAATGGACTGGAAACATTTAACATAAATTACCAGGTAGCGCATAATAACCAAATTTTCTAATGGAAAAGCGCGTAAAACTTCTGTGAAATAAATACATGTTTAATACCATTGATTTAATTCTATTGCAGACATTTTTTTATTTTGAAGGGAATCCCAAATAATATTTGCCCCGAGCCTCATATTTTTTTATGAAATGTCTGATTATATAATATACAACAATATTTAAGCGGTTCATATGCATATATTATACAAAACCCTTTTTTTGTTTTATTGCATACTTTAACAAGTACAATACTCATTAAAAATAAACACATGACCTACATAATTAAAGATATGGCCTTACACAGATAGCAATAATAATAAATTATTAATCAGTACATTTATCTTCATATATTTTAGGTTTTAAATGTTGAGTTTTTCCTGTAATACGCTTGACTGTAGATTGCTTAATTACTATGTGATATATGCATCATATTATTAGTACTTATCATCGCTTCCGGCAAATATATTTGGCAAATAAATTCAGTATGCTTTTGCCTTTCAAACGAAATAATATATGCAATAGTTTCTGTGACCATAAAATACATATAAAGCAATTTCATGTACAGATTGATTTAACATCAATAATGAGGTGATTAGAAAATATAATGTTTTTGCTACGTATTTAAAATTTCTTATCAATATCTAATTTACCTAAGCTGATAACTATTTTAATTAAAAAGTATTTTTATAACGACTATGGTTCGTAAAATATATTAAATAAAAACGTTTTGAAAGCAATTTAATCATAAATCTTTACTTAATTGCTTTGAAAAACTTTGTAATTTTTTTCATTGAAAC
This sequence comes from Plectrocnemia conspersa, assembly GCF_051122295.1. Classification (NCBI taxonomy): domain Eukaryota; kingdom Metazoa; phylum Arthropoda; class Insecta; order Trichoptera; family Polycentropodidae; genus Plectrocnemia; species Plectrocnemia conspersa. The sequence continues at coordinate 16,577,403 of NW_028277178.1, forward strand.
AATATAGGAAATGAATGGAAATTTTATTTTTGTTTTATTGTGCTATTTGCAAATATAATACTAATCAATAAATAAAAATAACTTGGTAAAATTTATACCAATCTGTTCGATTATAAAATCTAGGAACTCTTGTCTTACGATTACATTAGAATTATTATTACTAATCGTGTAGGCAGTATATATTATAATTATATGTTATTTTTAATTTGCTTAACAATGAGTGATCTAATCTCTTTAAGAACATAATTTATTTATAACTTATAACTATACATATTCAATCATAGTCATGACTCTATTTAAAGTATAATAGTTTATTATTCAATACACAAATGTACACAATACAATTTTAAGATAAGCAAGCGATGTTGAGTCAGCGTTTATATACAATTCCAAATCCGTAATGGGTTTGTTGGTTATTGTTTATTAAGTTAACCTTTATTTACAATCTGGTTACGTGTTTCCAACCCAGCTAAAGAAAAACAATGAAATTTTTCTTATTTTATTTTGCGACGTTTGTTTTTTACAACCGAAGCACAGCTGTAGGCATCGATGTTTTTCGAGCAAACATTTCAACTCAAACAAAAACTTCTCCGAGGGCTGAGATTAAATCCAGTTATCCACCCTTCAATGAGATTCTATCCCCTTTCGGTTCTCGGGCGGCTCGCGCCAAACTAGTTTTCCCGGAACTAACGTTTTCTCTTTCGTTTTTCACCGAATCGCCGTTATGTATCGTTACATTTTTCTACAACCCCTCCCCGTCTTTATCCACACGTCGACTAACGAAATCGTTAGTCTCAAAGTTAAACCACAATTAAATTACATAATTGTCCGGATGGTAGCAATGCCACGAGTCGTGATTCGTAAATTCGGTGGAAAATAAGCGTCGGTTGACTAGGTAACATTTGCATTAATTTGGCGCCCCCTGAAGCGAGACGCCCGGGGGGCTCGTATGCTGAAACCGCTTAAACGCATTACGGAGTTCTCGTGATAATAACGAGCAAGGACGCCGACTATTTATACGCCATAAGGAAACTTAACGCCGTTTTGGATTACTGCTTTGCCCACTGGTTATTATCCTCCTATTGCGTTTAAAGCCATATTTAAACGTCTCATAAATACTTCATCATAATTTCACAGCAATACTCAAATCTATAAATTTCAATGCTAAGCCGCGAATACGACGCGATTAACATGCAATAAAAGCTCAGAAAATGGATTAATCAGATTTGGTCGGATATACCAACATCATAGTAGTAAAGATCTCGAATGTGAAAATATACGATTTAAATAAGTGAGCTAGGCGATATTTGATTTAGAATATTATTGTTTTTGTCAAAGCTTAGATGAAAGTCTGTCGGATATTGTACAAAGAGTATGCTTCCTCTTACGAATGTCGCCAAGTCACAGCCGAGATGAAAGTAAGTGTACAAACAAGATACGGTAGAATAAATGAAAATAAAAGTCGTTCGCGGTTTACGATCCTGTAAGTGAAAGAGGCAGTAAAGTTCTTTGAGGTCTTTGAAACTGTTGTAAAAAAGTCCTGCGAGACGTTGATGATTTATCCGCATACATACACACGCCAGTGTCTTTTAAGTATATTTTTCAGTAATATTTTATGGAAACGAGTCTTTTAAAGGCAGGAATGCTTTGGTATACGTCCAACTAAAAGTGTATCGATGTTAAACTGCTGGCTCGGGGGTTGCGCGCATTTTTTCGATTAAATTGCGCAAATAACAGTTTTACCAGAAGACAATAGCGTCCCACTCGCTTTGGTGTTCTTGTTGCACATAATTCAAACGATGGATAAAATTTTACGATACAGAAGAATTCGATGTGCAAAAAACGGATAACGTGAAATTGGTAAGGCTGCGACCCCACAAATAGCCTAATAACATCACCCTATTGATGTTCCTGCGCCCTTATCTTTGAATATATCTTATATTATGAGCCAGGATTCTTATGTATTATACATATACTATAATTTTCTAAGTTTTCTATCGCAATAAAAGCTCACGTTCTGCTGCAAATATATTTGTTATCTTTTTTTAACAACTTATTGATCAAAATTTTCCATGAAATCTTCGACAAAGACCAGTTTCAAATCCAAAAAATATATAAAAAAAAATCCTTAAGACTCGGAATTTTATGTCAAATTTTAATTTATATTTCATTTTTTTATTCTATAAATATATTACAAGTTACTACTTTAGTAAAATTTGTGAAAATAAAACAATATTTACTATTGTAATCATTTATACTTTTAATTAAAAATATTTAAATTTTAAAAAAAGTTATTATTTTTTTTATCATTATTACTATTATTTATTCTTTTAATATCAAATATTCATAACCAGTTTAAAATATTTAGCAAACTGTAAATAAAATTTTAAAACGAAATAATATTTTTTGTAAAATAACTTTTTTTTAGATGCTCTAAAATATGATTCATTAAGAACTGACTTTTTATAAAATAAAAACATTTTTAGACTTATTTATTAGTTGCTAAATAAACCTTTTATCAATATGATATAATTATTACTGTTTAGTTACATGATGCAATTTTAAAGCAAAAAATTATATTTATTAAAAATCATTGAATTTCGCACATTGATTGCATTAAAAAAATATTACCAATTAAGTCGATTGATTGCATTAAAAAAATGTGGATCTGTATTTTTTACTGTGGTTGAGTGTGGTTGAAAATCAAAATTTGCCGTCCGAACTTGTCGAACTTTATATTATAAATCATAAATCAATTGTTTGATACATTTTCACTATAAAATACTCATTTACTATAGAAAAAGAATTTATTAGTTTAATAGTCGATGATTTTAATTTCTCGATTTAAAATATACTACCTTATTAGATCCGTTTATCTTAATTATTTCAAAAACTGCCGTTTATTTTGTAGAGGAATTATCTATTGTATATTTAAGTAAACTACCTATCACATCGCAAGTTGGTAGTTTTAATATGCTGATAAGGAATTTGGGTTCACTGAAACTGTTATTTGTATTTTTCAGTAATTTTCTGTACTTATCAGTAATGTGTATTTTTCCTTCGAGTGATTTTAATTCACATATCGTTTTTGCTATAATAATACTTAAGCAGAGCATTAAAATACATATACAAGTAGTTGAAAATAGTTGAACAATGAATCGTATATAGTGTTTAAGTATACGATATAACTAGGAACAAAACACTGGCATAAGGTTGCTAGCCACTCAAGCTCGTTATTTATAAACATAGTTGATGTAAGTGTAGAAACGTGTTAGTGTTAAAATCAGAACAATGCATCTCTAATTGAGAGTTTTAGTGTTTCCTTCCTATCTTCCGTAATACGGCGCCCCTGGTCGGGTGAAGTAGGTGTTATTTTCCGTATAAAGAAAAAAATAAAATGAACTAAAAAGGAACAATGTTCGGTGTGAAAGCATTTGGAGGTGGAAATAAAAAGGAAGTGCCGTGGGGCTGCCCTGTACGTATCCAGGGCCGGATCGGGAAAAGCCGCGGAAAAGGGGTCTGAAAAGTGTGAGAACGAGACGTTACGTGTATCCATCTCGCTATAATACAACGGTTAAATTCTTTCCTTCTGTCACCGTGGGGCGAAACAGTTCCTAAGTCTCCCTTTATTTTTATCCGATAAACCTGTATCAATATCGATACTGTTACGAAAACATTATATTTTGACGGTGATATATATATTTACTTACCCCGTGACATTTTTACGACGGCTAACGTTCGTACGAGTGTAAGGCTGCGATTTTTTATTTTATTTTGAAAACATGTTAAATGAAGCTAATTTTTTACAAGTGAATATTTATGAGTATTAAAAAAACTCGGGTGCGTTAATAATTTCACATTACATCAAAAATGCTTCAAAAGTATATTTTTCCTGGGGAAAAAATACAATTCGCAGGGTACGAGTGAAATACAAGCTTTACGATAACGGCCCCAACGGGTAATGAATCTTTATCACCTGCGAAAACAAGTTTCAGCTCTAGATCCCCACGCCGAGCCAGAAGTTCGAAACGTAGGGAAATCGGTTTATTGCTGTAAAAATAAAATAATATATTCGCACCCAAGAAATTGGGTAGTGAATAATTGAATTTATGTGCGGAATCGTAATTGAGTTTAATCACGCGACCGTCGTTCATGGCACATAATATCAATTACGACTTTGCAATTCGTATCAAAATATACATTAACCTCGTCGTGTACGATCGAGTTTATCGCATCGTCATTTAAAAGTAATATTTAAAAAAAGTTTTATATACCTGAACCAGATCGGTCGGCTAGCATAAAGTTAAATTTCTGCAACTCCCCATACGATGCTCGTGAGCTTTCTGGAATTAGCAGCTAATGGAAAATGAAGGGGTGGTCGGACATTGGCGAAATTGTGAGGTATTTAGCAAACGTAAGCGATAACTTGCAATCAAATACTTTCAAGTCAGTACCGAGTTTGCTCTAATCATTAAACAGTATAAATTCCCGTACTGCTATTACACGTTGCAAAACGTGATGGGGTCCATAGATAATATTCAATACTGCAAGAGCAGCGTTCAGAAACCGCTTTCATTTTACGAGAACAGATTCTGTTTAACATCTTACCGTCTATTCAGTGAAAACTTTAAACCATATGTAAATTACAGGTAGTACATAAACATGTATTATTTACATAATTGCAAATTTGTAATTTATATATATTATATATACATTTTATTCCCAGCAAAAATAAAATTATTATTTTTATTTTTTTAGAAAAACTTTTTGTACATTAAAATAGCAACATATAAACGTTTAGCAGAATATAACATATACTTCTAGAAGTATATATTAAAAATGTATTGTTGCTATGTAACACATCATGATAATGTATCTACCTTAATTGCTAAATTTTTATTTATTTAAAAACTTGCCGATAACATTATTTCACAATAAAAACAAGATAAAAATAATATTTACACTATTATCGTGCTAATTATACTTAAAGATAAATGTAATCTAAAAAAATATATAAATATGAATATGATACAACGCACATGGTAATGAGTTTTTATATAATATCTATATAATATTACGTAATACTTAAATCAATGCAAAACATATGGCAGTAAACTCAGTATAGAATTGGAATATTTTACAAATTTACGATTGGCACGAGGTGCGGCTTGGCCCGTTGAATTATGTGTGTGCGTTGCTCGAAAGCATGTAACGAAATATATTATATTGGCGATAGTGTTCGTAGAGAATCAGGGATCATGAATTACGTCTGGGGTGGTTCAAGAGTTGCCTCTGCTGCTCGGCTAGGGTAGGAAAACTCCAATTTCCTTGAATTACTCCACATTTTGTTTCACAAATCTTCCAGGAGAGAGAGATAGCCTCCGAGGCGGAGACTGCCAGGTGCGCCCCGGGCGATGCATTTCTTAAATTCTCGACAAAATTGCGCTTTCTCTATTCTAGGATCGAATCTCTCGGATGCTGCGTTCGAAGATTTAATTAATTTGCGACCGCGTGCTCGACGTGAACCGAGCGCTCCTTTTTGTTCGCTTCCGAATGCATACCAACGCAAAATTATTTATTTATCCTTAACTTTATCTCTATATTACACCATACATATGTCCAATAGGTGAAAAAAAAGTGCAAATGAAAAAAGCTTTTTGATTTTATGAATTAGTTTATTAGAAAATATTATTTATTTTTATAACTTCATTAAAAAAATATACTATAATAGACCTTTACATACAAAAAATAAAAAAAACATATTTAGAAATGTCATCCGTATTTACTCACAATAATAAGTTTTATTAGATATACAAATATTTATTTGCCTAAATTTTTTTTAATTTAAAAATCATGCTAAAGTTTTTATCTTTTTTGCATCACGAAGTGACCGCAATACCATTACTCATAAGTAAACAAAATGCCGACAAATAATAAACTATTTATTTGACACTGCATTCGAAACTAGTTCCAATTATGCTGCTAAAAAGTGCAAATCAATATATTAAATTCTTAACAAACGTTCTTTATCATGCACAAATAACAAATATTGGTATAGTAATCCCCACTACGCGGGTCTTTACAACCTTTATCCTGGCACAAAAAATATCTGATGGGTAGATCGATTAGTTATAAGCAATAAAACAATCTTTGAAAGATGTTATTAGAAGCGGCGATGATCGCGTCTTTTTTTATTTTGTACATATATGATATTCTTTATGACCAAAAATACCTTATTATTAGAGAATTTTATACCTAATATGAATTACTAGCTTCTTTTGAATTAATCATTACGATATATATCCATGAGATTAGGAAAATCTGGTATTGTCAATTTAATTAAAATTATTATTTAATAATCAATATGAGATCCTAGACATGATATAAATTGAAAGACACAAAGGTCCATACGGGATTTAAGCCTATGTTTGCCCACTAGTATATTGTGCTGATTAAATAACATAAAAATTGTTTTATACATCGGTATCTTTATGTTAAAATTGGCATAAATATGCATCACAGACCAATTGCAAAAATTTTATGCGCACATGCCTCAGTTATAAAGTTATTGGAATATTATATTACCAATATCGATGACTTTAATTGTATTTCTAAAATATCAAGTTTTCGGAACTACACGTTGAGTGTAGCAATGCCATATAAAGTGTATTAAAAGTGAAATAAGTATCTGCAATATGCAAAACCAGTTTATTCGTCACGCCGATGTTATACAAGCGCATACGACGATCCAAAATTTGGACGGATTATAGCCATTCACAAATAAACCTAAACAAAATATAGTCTGTGTCTATACAAATACAACGGGAGCAACACAAGTGCCGATAAGTCGGTAGAATGTGGCTAGCAGGTACCAAAACTATAAGTGCCCAGTGATAGCGTATACAAATATTTAGCTGTTAACCCTTTGATTAGTGAGTTAATTTATACAGATTTGTTAATTTGTTAGTATACACATGAGAGTGAGTTAATTTTACGTATTATTCCATAATTGTTTCTGTCGTTATTTAATTATTATAATTTTGTATTGCATTAATGGTATATTATAGTTTAACGTTTAATTTCTAGATTTATATTACTACTTGATTTATCATTTATTTTGACGCTTTTCTATTATTATTTAATATCGGTAATTTATTTAACATATTTTTTACATAATATTCGGCTGTTGTGATTTTTTCATATATTAATTCAAAGGCTCTCTATGTTATTTTTAAAGTTTATAAAAAATATTTTTTGATGCCCATTTATTTCCTACTCCTTAATTTACTTGAATTATTTTCTATTAAAAAAATATTTACATTAAAGCAAATTAAAAAAAAATATTATGTATATAAAATATTTCCTATTTCTTCAGTTATATATGTAAATATATAGCTATCTGAGGACATCAAAACAGTGAAAGATCGATCACCGTACATGTACGGCGATACCGCTCAAAGGGTCAAAATTAGAACAGTTACCCAATATGATAGGTAGTAGGCAAAAACATATTCTGTTTCTGCCTCAAATCATCGCATTAGCCTGATAGTCGAAAAATACCTCCCCTATCTCCATATATCCTTTTTGTAATACACTTATATTAGGATTTTTTACCTGAAACTTACACAATAGATAATCTGACTCTTCTACTACTTTGCTTTCGACTTTAGGCTCAGGAGTTTATATAAAATCGCACTAAGCGGAGCAATAAAAGTACCGACCAAGTTGACTCTAAAACAGTTTACGTCAAATCTTATCCAGTCAAATACGTCCGAATCCAAAAATTTATACAATCTTCTTTTATTTATTTATATTTTCAATTTAAGACATGAAAACAATATGTATTCATACTATTGCATGAATAGTACATAGTCTAAAAAAATGTTGCGAAAATTATAATTAAAAAAAATAAATAAACGCGCGACCGTATGTTTCACATGTTTACTACTCCATTATTACTTAAAAATGAATATAACATATGGCTTTCTGCTATATTGTTCAAGAACTTATGGTAAAAGTAAGACCTCTGTAAACAACAGAATTTAGAAAAAATTAAAATTAACGTCTTTGTATTTGTTCTTTCTATAAAATATGTTGTAATGAAAAAAAATAAATAGCACTATTTAAATTAATCTCCATGCTGAATTTGCTTCCTCTTTCCCATACAACATATCATTATAATGATTCATAAAGAGCAGAAGTGCTTTATATGTGTTTATTTGCGAACAAGATAATGTTTATATTTACATATTTTATTATAAACCAACACAATGGTACAATGGCATAAATCGGTGAAACATTTGAAAGACCTTTGTTAGATTCTCACATAAATACTTTTTATTAATTTTTATTGTTTCAAGTAGATTGAAATTAGTTATCATTATATAATTATAATTCTGACCGATTATCACAAATAATATTTTCCTAGATTTTTTAATCTCACCGATAAATATCCTGATAATGATTAAAATTGAGCTATGTCGTGCATAAATACAATATAAATTCTCTAATAATAAGCTATAATCAGCTCTTAGAAAATATCACTTACATACCTATGTATATATGTAAATAAGAAAATATTATACTTTGGCATGTTTTTTTACATGTACTATATCTTACTGTTGTTGTATTTGTACAAAATTATTAAGAGTCTACTATTGTATCAGAATATTCTGTAACACTATGACGCGAATTCAATTTCGATATGAAAATGTTTCTAAATTGTCCTGAATATCTCCGTATACTCAGAAATTCCACGCATTCCCCAAGATCGCTTGCAAGATCGCATTCCCAGATCGGGAAAGCAACATAGCCAGAGCCAAATTTCAACGGGCAGGCAGCAAATTTTCGATTACGTGCACATACGGAAGAAAGATCTTTTCAATATTGAACGCATACGGAAATAATTTATCGTAACCCGTCCCGGATTAGGGACTCAGCGAGCCGAGTTTCTGGAGGCACATAAACTTCTTTTAACAAGATAGCAACGGCGACCCCACCCGGTATATTACCGGGAACACATCGCAGAATCAAACCGTGGGATGGCTTTATAAGCGGCCCCGTGCCCTTCGGGGTCCTGGCCACCCCCGCGGTGCGAACGGGGCGGAAAAGCAGTTATTAGGCGGCATAAATATCACCCCCCGAAAAAGCTGTACTCGTGAGCCACGTGGGCTTACCTCACCGTCGTAAACAACTCACTTCTTCGCCTTTTGCTTTGGGTCCCATTAAATGGGTCGTAAACATCGCAACAACGCTTCACTTACT